>NC_084836.1:110416252-110723252 GCF_033115175.1 Lepus europaeus | reverse complement strand
AGCGGATGGAAGACCTCCCTCTCTCCCTTTCTGTAATTCTGCCTTTCAAATAAATAAATAAATCCTTTTTTTAAATGAAAATATGCTAAAGAAAATGGACTCTCTGCCAAGGGTGAATCTCATTTTCATTAAACTGGGGGAGAAGGGAGAGGCCTCTGCCATGACAGCAGCAGTACCAGGTCAAAGCTCAACTTCTTGCAAGGAAACAAAGAGAAGTGTCACGAGCACCAGAAGGGCTCTCTTTTGTGGATGTGGGAGCATTTCTAGCAACCTCAAACCTCGGATTCTGAAGTGTTAGAATAAGAAATCAATATAAGATAAAATTAACCTGGCCAGCGCCGCAGCTCACTAGGCTAATCCTCCGCCTTGCGGCGCCAGCACACCAGGTTCTAGTCCCAATCGGGGCGCTGGATTCTGTCCCGGTTGCCCCTCTTCCAGGCCAGCTCTCTGCTGTGGCCCGGGAAGGCAGTGGAGGATGGCCCAAGTGCTTGGGCCCTGCACCCCATGGGAGACCAGGAGAAGCACCTGGTTCCTGGCTTCGGATCAGTGTGCTGCGCCGGCCGCAGTGCACCAGCCGCGGTGTCCATTGGAGGGTGAACCAATGGCAAAGGAAGACCTTTCTCTCTGTCTCTCTCTCACTGTCCACTCTGCCTGTCAAAAAATTAAAAAAAAAAAAAAGATAAAATTAACCCGAGACACCATACGAAGACTCAGGGGTGCAGGAAGTGGCCCAGGGCTGCACCTCACTTCCCAGCCACTTTGATTTCTTATTCACCAGCAACAATGTGAATACAGGAACATACTTCAAAAAGTTCATGGGAAATGGAGATAAGTTTATGTTGGTGCAAAAAATGTGAAATCCATGCCCGATATTTTCATGACGTGCAGTTCCACGCACTTTTGAAGACTCCCTCATGTAGAATTATAAATCATAAAATCTGTAAGAGAAGTGCTGGGCTCACACATATAGGCAGGTGTGGATATACGTACAGACATTAAAATGGGAGGCAAAAGCGTTTGAATGAATGGAGATTCACGATGTGTGTCTGGATGGGGCAGAGATCAACACCAAACTAACAAACTCTGGCCATCTTCACTTGCGGATATAATGAAATTCACTATGAAAAGGCAATGGTTTTTATAAAAGTGACTTCAAAACCCATGTGGGAGAAGAAATGGGTGAGATTAATCAGGAAAGTAGCTGAAGCATTTGGAAAGAAAGTATTGCCCGATATTAAAACATACTGTGAAGCCACAGTAACTTTCAAAGTGTGGGAAGGACATGAGAAAAGGCAGGACAGAGAATGGACCCCAGCTATGGGAGAGTATAACTTTTTGGCATACAATAATGGCAGTGATTCAAGTTGGGAGGAAGGGCAGATTTTTAAATAAATGATATTGATAACCATTTGGGCTCTTAGGAAAATAATTTTAGAACCAGTGCAATATTTTGTTGGAGAAGAGCTTTCGAAGTATCCCATTGAAGGCAGAAATCATAAAAAAAAAAAGTTAGATTTAGGTTCATAGGAAGCAGAAGTTTTACATGAAGGAAAAGAAACCCCAAGCTCGTGAGGAGGTGCAGGGCTGGCGTGGGTCCCTGTGTTGAATCAGAGACGTGGGTCAGGGACCAAGGTGACGAAGTGAGAGTGGCCCTGCTGGTGTCCTCCCAAGACCCACAGGGGAGCACGCCTTCCTGGCATGCGGCTCTCCACGCCCATGTGACACAGGGTCCCATTATGCTAGGAGCTATGGCTGCTGTCAGGGACTTCAGATGCCCTTGGACTGCCAATGTCCAGGGCCGGGCAGGCAAGGCTGCTGTTACTCCACAAGGGACCCAGGAGTTCCACGTGGTGCTTCCCCAACACCTTTCCCCACTGCAGCTGTGGGTGGCCCCAGGCAGCACCCGGATCTGAGGAGGCCACAGCTGTCAAGGGCAGCGATAATTAAGCTTCTGGACCTGCCAAGGCCATCGCTGAAGGCGGGGGACTCAACATGGAGGAAGCAGGAGAGGGTGACAGGTGGTGGCCTAGGCTAGAAGCAGCAGTGTGTGTGTGCAGGGGGGAGGCGTCATTTGTTCCAACAATGTCCCCCTGGCACAGGGGCCCAGGGCTCCATGCAGGTGCTGCTCCCTCATCTGCACCAAGGAGCATGGTGGGGCACAGTGGCTGGGCTGTGGTGGCCATGGGAGCGCACGGCTCAGGCCTCCGTGCTGAGCACACCACGAGCTATTCTCCTGGCTCCGTGACTGCAGGCCATTCCCAGCCAGTGCCTGAGCTCAGGGCCCAGGGCTCCTACAGCAGGTGGTCCCAGCGAGACACATGACTCTGGTGTACAACTCGCGTTTGAGGACTGCCCGTGAGCCTGGACAAACCTTTCTTAAAACGATGCTGCAGTCCAAGATTTCCCACCCCCCAGTCTTCTTCCTCCCTCCCTCGGGGGTCAGACCTGATGTTCTCTGAAATTTCCCCACGGTGCCTTCTCTGTCTCCCCCCTCAACAGATCTCACCCGGTCCAAACCAGTCTGCTGACAGCTTCTTGGGAGACTCCAACTGATGCAACCAGGATCCCTCTTGGGGAGGAAACTGTACGTGGGGTCCTCACAAGGTCATGGAAAATGCACATTTGGAAACATCGTGCATGGATTTCGAAACGCTTTTGCACTGAAATAAACTCACCTTTTCATTCCGTTCTCCGTGAATTGTTTGAAGTGCCCTAGTATTTGTCTCGAGGAAAAACACTGATGAGCAGCTCTGGGTGGAGGGTGGATCCCAAGGGTGCTCCAACTCAGACCCCAGAGTCCCTAGAGTCACCTCTAAGGAAAGCAGGTCCCATTCAGGGAGGTGTCTTTGCTCAGGGGGTGCAGAGGTGAGTGTGGACCCCGAAATCTGGGGCAGACACCTGGCTGAGGGAGGAGCCCCAGGTCAGTGCCAAGAGAAGAGACGGCTACAGTGACAGTGTGGCCACCAGGGACTTGGGAGCGCAGAGATATGCCAACCATCTGCATTTAGGTACCCCAGAAAGCAACCAGGGAGTCAGCTTCCCTCACCAGTACTTGGGCAGGTGGGCTTGCTGGGGGACCCACAAAGGACAGACCCTCCACGTGGGGTAGCAGGGAGAGAAGCAGGGACAGCTCACACATAAAGCTCTTAGAGACAGATGACAGCCTTGTCGCTGCTGACACGCTCAGCACTGTGTGCGCATCCCAGCATTGAACGTGCAAAACCACCCCTCAAGGTCCGGGTTATTCACATACGTCACACGTAAGAGAGCTCAACCTCACAGCAGGAGGGACTTGCTCAACACAGCCAGAAGCTAGAGGAGGTCAGGTTTAAACCCAGGCCTGTGCCACCTGCAATCCCCGCAGTCCATACGGGTGCCGGTTCGAGTCCCGGCTCCCGACGAAGCCCCATCACACGGGCACCAGGCTGCCATGTCACAGCCCGGCCCTGCCCAGCCCGGCTGGCACTGCAGTGCAGCCTTCGGTCTCCCCAGAGCGTGGATGTTTACATCTGTTCCATCTGTCTTGCTGCCTTTTGCACGGACTCCGAGCTCTAAACGGACAAAATCACAGAGGAGGAGCGTGCGCGAGGCGGACTTTCTATGTGGCAGAGCCGGGGTGGGAATGACTCCAATAAAACTCACGTTGTCTGTGCTCCTTGGCGCTGCCCACGACGCACTAAAAGCTCATTTTCCCAAACACGGGGCTGAATATGCATTCAGGGGTGGAGTGGGGGGGGGCGCGTCACACAGAGCCACGGTGAAGCAGCTGCGATCCCCACTTCTCACTCGCCACCAGAGCTCGCTCTCTGCTGAGGCTGGCAGCTTGCCTGGAATGCAAGTCAAACACCCGGGCTTGTACTCCCTGAGGCTGGGGTCACAGCCCCGATTAGGAGCCTGGCGGGAGGGGAGAGGGTGAGGACAGAGGGCAGCTAAGCGATCATAAAACATCACAGCCCGTTTCACGAATTCCAGAAGGATGCTGAGTTGGTCTCACCAGGGAGGTCTGTTTCCTCCTCTTTGGTTTTGCTACTGTCCTCTGGACACCAAGACCCCGTCTGGAAGCCACTGCCTCCCGGAAGCCCTCCCTGCTGCCTTGCTCCTCTGAGTCCTCAGAACTTTGTTTCCTGTCTAGGGCACTGAGCACCTCATCCTTCACCCTGTGCTTGCTTAACATTCGGGAACGGCGCAACTCAGCGCTGGACACACAAAGCAGGTCTCGCTCACCCCCTTGCACATGGATTCACTGATTCACGGGAGGATGTTGAGGGAGCAGGCTGGGGAGTGAGCCTGCTTGGGTTCAAATCTTGGCACCACCATTTCGATCGCGGTGTAGCGAAGTCACCTCCTTCCCCATGCCTCTGTCTTCCCATCTCTAAAATGGCAACAATAATAGCATCTCCTTCTCCACATCAAGGATCAAATGACGTCAACATAATGAGTATAAGGACTAGTGAGTGCTAACAAGCATCACCAGATGATAGTTCCGAGAGAAGGCACCTGCCCACCCGAGCACCCAGCCTCCACGGCTGTGCCCTGAGGGGTGTCCTGCCTCGGGAGCTGCCTGCCCAGTCCTCGCCCGGCATGGGGGCTGTGAGGGCAGTAACGGGGCAGCCACAGGGAAAGCCACGTTGACACCAAGCGGAAATGCCCCTCCCCCGACCGTGAGCGCTCACAGCATGTTTAACTCCTTCATGGCTCAGGCGCCACCTGCAGGCAGGGAAGAGGCACCCAGGTGCACACAGCACCGGCTTTGCAGGCAGAAGCCTGGGTTCAAGCTCCGGTTCTGCCCTTTGTCTAGCTCTGTGGCCTTAGACAAGAGATTCTCTTCCCCTGCTTATCAGGACTAAACAGACACTACACAGACTCGCTAGACAGGCCCCTCAAGAGATGCTGGTGCCAGCAAGGCAGAAAGCGTGGGCCCAGGCTTCGGGGTGCCCAGGCTGGCAGTGCCAATGAGCCTGTGAAGGGACAACCATGAACTCCCAGGCACTCAGGCTGCGCCCACCTTTGTTTACATTTTTATCTGATCATCCAGCACAGTCCTCTGTGCGAATTTTGACTTTTTAAACTCTTGCATTAACATGTTATTTGCTTTGATGACTGAAGTTCTTGGCACTCCCTGAAATTTTAGGATCGAGGCAGGTGCCTCACTTGCTTTTCCCAGTCCTAGCCTGGAGGGTCCCGAGACCCTCAGGGGACAGAGGGCTTCTGATGGCTCTGACACTGGCAGGGGAGTTCCCCAGAGGAACAGGGGGAAGTGACAACAGTGCAGGGTAGTTTCCAGCCAGGGGCACAGCGGTGCCCTAGGGGATGCGTGGCAACGTCTACAGACACCTCTGGATTTGCTTCTGACCTGGAGAGGGCTGCTGGGGGCCAGGACTGTGGGTGGCAGCCAGGGATGTGCTTGACTCTCTGCAAGGCACAGGCCAGCGCCCGCTCTGGGGAAGGGGTCCCCCCTGCAACATTGGTGGTGCCAAGGTTGCGGAAACCCTGTGCCAGACAGCCAGGGGGTGAACACGATGGCACCCAAGGTGCTGACTTCATGGCTGCCCCAAGCCTCACTTTCTACATCTGAAAAATGGGACCAGAGGGATGTGGGGAGGAGGTAGCAGCACCAAGCGTGTGCACAGCAGGTGCCCAAGACACCACGCTCCGCCCTTCCCTGCTCTTTGAAGGCACTGCAAACTTCAGAGAGACGGTTCTCAACTGAGACGGCGACCCCAGCTTGCAAAGCAGAGCAGCACACAGAAAAGAGCACCTTTTCTTCCTCCCTGACTTTTCTTACAGCAAAAGCCATGAATCTTATCTCTGCACAAACGCATCTTGTTGAGAAGGAACCAGCGCTGTGCGGCTTATCGCTGGCCCGAGTGCTAGCGGGGAGAGGATTTTTATGACCGAGTTGTAAACCTTCGCAAAAACCATTTTTACGCTAAAAACGCTGACAGATCCTTAACTACTTGAGCTGCTAAATTAAGCATGAGGGATGGGGCAGGGGTGGGGTGGAGGACGACGGCGTGCAGAAGGAAAAACAAAAGTGCCTGGCCAGAGTTCGTGGAGGTAAAATAATGTTCATTAAAAACAGAAAAACAAACACACAGAAAAAAATCTTTTGTGTTCGACTTCACACTCGTACATCATAATGTTCCAGTAAAAGGCCATTTCCCCCTGAGATAATAAAAGAATTGAATTTTTCCTTATCGGTCATCTATTTTCCTAGCCAAAGCTATTACTCCCGCTCTGGGGTTGCTAGGCAACCAGAAATATTAATAGCAGCTTTTATTAGCTTAGCTTTCGCAGCCGAGCACCAGAATGAGAAAATGGGAAACACAAATGTGTTACATAAATCTTTCAACCTTTCAGAGCCGGTGTTAGTCTCTGTTTTCATAATGATTTATTGAAGTGATGGTTCATTTATGAGAAAAAGGAGTGTAGGGTAAGAAAACGGAGCAGTCCCCTGCAGGAGTGTTTGAAAATAAATAATTATAGCAGGGGAGCAAAAGCTGTTTAAAGCCATTTTTCTGAGTTTTAGAAAATGTAAAAAGACATATGTCTTGTGCTTACTGCCTTTGAAAAACAAGGCATGGGGCGGGGGGTTTCTCGGGACCCCAGTGCATGCAAAAGAGACCTTGGGGCCTCCAGTTATCCCCATTTAGATCAATGTCCCCCCCTTCTCCCACCCCTGGAGGGAAGTTAGAGGCAGACATGGTGCCAGGGAAAGCGCACGCTGCAGGTACCCCCACCGGCCCCCTGCTTCCCCGGTCACACACCGAGGAGGGGCGTGCCACTGCCGGTGGAGCTGTCACTTCAATCTTGCTTTGCAGCTCTGAGCCCTGCCCAAGTCCTAGTGCAAGCAAGTCCTTGTGCACTGCCCACCCCAGCCACAGGCCTGCCCGTGGTCCCACAAGGCCCACAGCCCACAGGCCGGCCTGGACAGAGGTCAAATGAGTAAGTTAATCAACAGGGTTGCTCACTTTTACGGAACGCTGACTGCGTGCCCCTCGACCTGCATCCAACCAGTGAATCTCCCTCAGTTCCTCCAAGACAAATCACGTTGCCCCCCTTGTACAGATGGCAGGGTTAACCCCTTGCTCTGGGTCACAGGGTGAGCGGTAACAAATGCAGGAGCTGGGTTTGGAGCTGAAGTTGGCCTGACCACAGGGCCTTTGCTCCTAACCACCAGATGATACCATTTGTCAAGAAAGCGAAACACATACATGATGGCCACATGGCCACGCCTTCCTGCCCTTCCTGCATTCGGCCCAGCCCCCACCCCCAGCCAGCAGCGTGGCTTGGCCATCCCTGCACTTGGGAGGCAGGATCCGGCTCTGCTCCCCTCGCCTCTGGGTATCACCTGGGGACAGTGGCAAATGTGCTGCTGGCAGAGGTTTGAAAAGCCCTTGCACGTTGGGTCCTACCCCTTCTTTTCTTTGTAAAAAAAGATTTATTTATTTGAGAGGCAGAGTTATAGACAGAGAAAGTGAGAGACAGTGAGAGAAATCTTCCATCCACCGGTTCACTCCCCAAATGGCCACAATGGTGGAGCTGGGTTGATCTGAAGCCAGGAGCCAGTAGCCTCTTCCAGGTCTCTCTTGCGGGGGCAGGAGCCCAAGCACTTAGGCCATCTTCCACTGCTTTTCCAGGCCATCAACAGGGAGTTGAATCAGAAGTGGAGGCACCAGGACTTGAACTGGCGCCCATGTGGGAGGCTGGTGCTGCAGGCAGAGGCTTCACCCACTATGCCACAGCCCCTGGGTCCTACCCTTTCTCAATACTCTTGGGAGCCCTGTGACAATCACCATGGGAACGAGCCCAGGCCACCGCATGATGACACATTGGGCAGACACCGAGCCAACTGCTGAGGCATGCAGGAGGCCCTTATAGGCTACATAGCCCAGGGTGAGCTGCCAGCCGGCCCAGACACCCCCGAGCCAGCCCAGGTATAAACGGACACCTTGCTGACCCTCAGAATCAGGAGCAACACCCCAAGTTCATTGTCTGAAGTCATTGAGGGCTGGGCTGGCTTGTTACACAGCCCACGCTAACTGACACCACTGGAAAAGAACAAGAGAGTATGCACTAAGCACAATCAAAGCAATAGATTGACTGGGGCGGGGGGAGGGGCGGTGCTAGCATCCCCATGTGGCTCAGAAGCCCAAGAGGGCTCTGGTCCCAGTGCCCAGATCAGGAGGAGGTCTCAGGCTTCAACTTGTGAGGGTCAAGCAGGGACAGGAAAGCCTCCTGGGAGCAGGAGGGGCAGCAGCGCAGCAGGGAAGGGAGGAGGAGGGCAAGGGAAGAGCACAGAGCGGGAAGAGAAGGGGCTGTGAGGAGGTACACTAGGGACTCACATGTGACCGCCCAGACCCCGCCCCTGGGCTCAGGGCCCTGCCCTAGGCTCCAGTCTCCACCCGGGGTTCTCGGCTGTCCCGTGAACATCGCGAAAGCAAGGTGGCCAAGCAGCAATCAAGGTGCTGCCCAGCCCCTCCCCAGCAGCCTAGCCCAGGATGCTGGCCTGGAAATGCCCTTCGCTGGGGTGGGGGGGTGTCCCTGGGCTGCAGACCCCACCTCTCTGTCAAGAGAGAGTTCTGGGGCAGGGACTTGGAGCACAAAGGATCTGACACTCAGCACTCGGACCTAGACCCACGGGGGGACCAGGTTTGAGGCCCTGGCCAGTGGCACGTGTGAGTGGTGGGGAGCTGTCGACGGGCCCTCAAAGCCAGGATTCCATAGCTGACAAGCAGTTATGCCTGTTGTCTTGTGTGTGAGTTTACTGCAGCTAGAATCCTGCTCCCTATTTCACAGATGGGAAAACTGAGGCTGGGACAGAAGTGCCGTCTCTAAGGAGAGGTCCCAGAGAAAGCAAACAGCAGTTAAGGTCTGTACACACCCCATACTGCTACCACCCCATGCTAAGTGAGTCCCCCACTGGATCCCATAGTGCCAGTGACCCACAGGGCTCGGCTCAGGGAAACCCCACCTTTCCCACCCCCCAGAACCCACAGGTGGGGTGTGGGAGTCTTGGCCAGAACTCATTGCCCCATAGGCCCAGCCTTCATCCGCATGGGGCTCTACCAGCAGATTCGCGTATCTCACAAAATGTGCAGCTTCCCCAGTAACCTGCCTGGAAATGTCAGACTGCGCCCCACCCAGGATAATTCCTCCCGTGGAGGGGAAGGGCCCCGAGCTCCCACGTTTCCCAAGGACAACTCCAAATAAAGGATTTCAGACTTAACAAAAGCTGCTTAATCAATTCCACTCTCTGAGTTTCTTTGGGTATTTTAGAAACTGATTTATACATACAATATCTCTCTCAAAATGAGACAATCAACACAGGATAAAATTATTGAGTTATGAAAATAGGGGTCAGATGGAGGTGCAGTGCTTTAAATTAAACTGGCAAAATATATCTTTCATACTAAATTGACTCTTTTTGTCTTGGAAATGAATGTTTAATCAGTTAAGACGCTGAAGTCGAGGGAGAAGCCTTGAGCATATTTAATTTTGTAAGAAAAGGGTCCCACTGCAACCGCGGACACCCTTCCCGCTAGCAGCCACATCTTTAGGCAGAGGGGATGACTCCCACACCTGGCCCCGAGGCTGACGGGGCCAGCCAGGAGACCACAAGGGATGGTGGCTCTCAGATCACAGCCAAGGGAGGCTGGGCTTTCACGAGGTGCCTGTCAAGTGCCTGAGCCTAGCCACCTCCGCAGAAACACACTGGGTGCATCCCAGTCCACGCACTCCACGCCTGGGGCACCCTGGCCTCAGGGCTTCCTGTGTGCCACCTGGGGCCCTGTCTCCTGGTAAGACTGACAGGTGGAGGGCAGGGGGCAGGGCTGGGTTTGAATGCTGGAGTTGCTGCTTAGGCATAAATCAGGGTATCAGTTCACATACCAAGGAGTAGCCCCATCTACTGCTTTACAAAGTGGCGGCCACACAGTGTCCTAGGCTCAGTCTGCCAACCCTGACTGTGCTGGGAACCTGGCAGACATCCACTGAGCTCCCTGTCGGTACTACTGGCATTGCCTTCTACAGGTTAGGCCATCGAGGCACCGATTGGACTTTGTGTCTCTGGACTCATGAGAAATCTTGTGTTCCTTCTACCATGTCCCCTCCCTGAAAAAAGGACAGTGCCCCCCAGGGAGGAAGTGATGACCTCATGTCCAAGTCAGGGGCCTCTCCCGGGTGCACAGAGCAGTGTGCACTGACCCTACAGAGCATCCACCGTGTGTCTAGAAATGAGCTTCCCCTACCTGTGCGCCAGGACAGCTTCTAGCGCATCTTATAGGACCCGAGGCCAGAAAACGCCAGGGACGCGGTCGGTGCCCAGTAGAGGCTGGGGCACGGCAAAGGTCACTGCCCCGGGGAGCAACGCCTCCACAGAGGCCGGCTCCTACTCCTTGGAACTGGCATTGGGGAAAAGGGCCTTGGTGGATGTGATAGTTATAGATCTTGGGATGACTGTCCCTAAATGCTCCAAGTGGGGTAATTTGTTAGAGCGGCCACAGAGAGCTGGCACGGTCCCCTGCCTCGGGATAGCAGCACTCCTGCCAGGCCTGCGGTATGGGCCTGCTGTACAGGCTCCACCCCCAGGCAGGAGCTCCGGCCTGGCCCCCTTCACCCTGCAGTGCAGATGCATTTGTGACCGCATCCGCAAGGGCCCCTTGTCCTCTTTGCCAGAGTCCCAGTGTGCGTGCAGGGTCTTATCTCGTTTTCCCAGTAGGTCCGGTGCTCTCCCCTGGGTAATGGGTTTGGCTTATCTTTCATTATATAACAAGGGCATATGAAACTCAGCGAGCCTCTGCAAAGCCAGACTAATGGAAGAATTAATGCTATCTAAATTCGCGAAGCATCCTAAACATGAACCAGTTATAAAGAAATCTGGAAAACAGCTGCCTCTTTGGACACCACCCAACAGCAGCGCCTCCTGGGAGGGGTGGCCAGGAGTCCTCTTTGGGAAGCAGATAACATACTTTGTCATTGTCGGAGCTACGATAAGCAGATGGTCTACAAGTGTGCCTGAGACGATTTGCAGTCTGCTCCTTGGGGTAAATGAGATGGAAGGAAAGGCACTAGCATTCGGTTACAGTGGGAGTTCTTTTTATTGCTACCGATAATGGCAAACATGCAACAACTGTTGACTCTGTGCCAGACACTTGCTCAGAGTTTACATACATTACCCTAGACACACGTCACCATGACCTCAAGGTGGATACTACCAGGGTTCCAAGGCAAGAAGGTCCAAGCCCTAGTCTGACTCAGGTCTAGGGTATGCTACAGCCTGCACTAACTACTATCCCACACCATCTCCATTAGCTGCCAGTACCAAAGGCCAGTGACCCATGGCTAGAACTGTAGCCATCCTCACCTTTGAACCTTGAACTGTGACCCTCACAGCACCTGACAAAGGTGTCCGCCTGGTCCTGCTCTTGCTTGTGTTATCATAAATCCCAAACGGGGGCAGCTGGGGGCAGGGAGGGTTCTGTTAGGACAGATGCTAACTGGGCAAGCAGCCAGAACCTTCTAACAAAGTGAAGTGAAAACCACAAGGCTACGGGCTGGTGCTGTTGCGTAGTGGGTGAAGTCGCTGCCTGCAGTGCTGGCGTCTCACATGGGTGCCAGTTCATGTCCCATCTGCTACACTTCCCAACCAGCTCCCTGCTAATGCACCTGGGAATGCAGTGGAAAGTGGCCCAAGTGCTTGGACCCCTGCACCCATGTGGGAGACCCAGAAGAAGCTCCTGGCTCCTGCCTTCATCCTGGCCCAGCCCTGGTCATTGGCAGCCATCTGGGGAGTGAACCAGCGGATGGAAGACTTCTCTCTCTTTGTTCCTCCTCCTCTCTGTTACTCTACCTTTCAAATAAACCTTAAAAGCAAAACAACAAATGCCACTCTTAGGATCATTGGTTACTATCCTCACCCTGTCTTTTATGACCTTATCTAAATATGATCAGAGTTGGCAAACTTGGAAGGCTTCCATAGCCTTGGCAACTCATGACGACAGCCTAGGGTGGTTACTGGCACCATAAACTAGAGTGTCAATTTGTTGGGTCAACAACAGGAGCCACTGTGCACTTGCTCCTCATGTGGGATCTCTGTCCTTAATGTGCTGTACATTTTGATTTGATGCTATAACTAGTACTCAAACAGTATGTTTCACTTTGTGTTTCTATGTGGGTGCAAACTGTTGAAACCTTTATACTAAATTGATCTTCTGTATATAAAGAGAATTGAAAATGAATCTTGATGCAAATGGAAGGGGAGAGGGAGCGGGAGAGGGGAGGGTTGCGGGTGGGAGGGAAGTTATGGGAGGGGGAAGCCATTGTAATCCATAAGCTGTACACTGGAAATTTATATTCATTAAATAAAAGTTAAAAAAAAAAAAGCAAAACAACAAACAAAACAAACTCCAAAACCACAGGGCTGTGCAGTCTGAACCACGATGTCTCTGCATGACTGACGGGTCTAGAAAGAAAGCATCCCTGGAGAAACTAGGCAAAGGCGCTCACTGCGCTCTCCCCTCCCCCACACGCTGCGCAGTCCACACCCGGGATTTCAAGCCAGGGAATTCGGAGGTAACGACAGAAGAGCCAAAATGTGACCGGCAGGCCCCAGGTGCCACAAATCCCACTGTGGCTGCTGGGCTGCCCTTGAGAGGAGAACAAAGCCCAACCACCACCCTGTCACCCTCACTGGTGAATTCAGTCCGAGGCTCCTCCTCCCCATCACGGGTGTCTGTGATACAAGCTGACAATAGCAAGGTCGCCTCCTCCTGGACAAGGCTGAGACAGCAGGTGGGAGTGCCTGGGCTCCACGCCCAACTCCTGCCCCCGACTCCAGCTTCCAGCTGATGCTGACCCCTCCAGTCACTGAGCTCCTGTCACCCATGTGGGAGACCAGGATTGAAATCCTGGCTTTTGGCTTTGGTCCTCTGGCCTTTGCAGGCATGGGAGGAGTAAACCAATGCATGGGAGTTCTCTCTGCTTTTGTCTCTTAAACTCATTAAAATAATTTGGCTATTAAAAACTATGCGGGTCCATTTATATGAACTGTCCAGGACAGGCATTTACATAGGGGCGGGAAGTAGATGGTTGGTGGTTGCCTAGGGCTGTGTGTTGTCAGGGAGGGTTATGAGTGATGGCTAAAGGATGGTCAGTGTTCTAAAATCCATGGTGTTGATGGTTACACAATCCTACAAATACACTAAAAGCCAAAATTCAAATGAACTTACACTGTTAACAAATACAAAGCACATGATAGGTTGGGCATCTCTAATCTGAAAAATCCAAAATCCAAAATGCTGCAAAAGCCAAAACGATTTGGGTGCCAATGCGACATTCAACATGTTCTGGATCCTGGAGCACTTGGATTTTCAGATTACAGATGCTCAACCAGTAAAGTCTGCAAACATCCCAAATCCAAAACCCTCCAGATCTGAAACACTCCTAATCCCAAGCATTTTGGATAATGGCTATTCAACCTGTACCCAGATGTTTTCGATTTTCATTTATTAATTTTTATTTTATTTGAAAGGCAGGAGACAGAGAAAGAGAGAGAGAGAGAGAGAGAGATCTCCTATCTGCTGTCCCACTCTCCAAATGCCTGCAAGAACCAGGGTTCGCACAGGTCAAAGCCAGGAGCCCAGAACTCAATCTGGGGCTCCCACATGGGTACCAGGGACCAAAACACTTGAGTCATCATCTGCTGCCTCCCAGGGTAGGCTTAACCAGGAAGCTAGATAAAAATCAGAGTGGCCAGGGCCCGAATCAGGCACTCTGATATGGGATGCAGGTGCCCCAAGGGGTGACCTAACCCCATGCCAAGCGCCTGTCCCTTCCAATACACTTTATTTTATTTATTTATTTTTGACAGGCAGAGTGGATAGTGAGAGAGAGAGATAGAGAGAAAGGTCTTTCTTTTGCCGTTGGTTCACCCTCCAATGGCCGCTGCGGCCGGCGCATCACGCTGATCCGAAACCAGGAGCCAGGTGCTTCCCCTGGTCTCCCATGCGAGTGCAGGGCCCAAGGACTTGGGCCATCCTCCACTGCCTTCCCAGGCCATAGCAGAGAGCTGGCCTGGAAGAGGGGCAACTGGGACAGAATCTGGCACCCTGACCTGGACTAGAACCTGGTGTGCTGGCACTGCAAGGCGAAGGATTAGCCTATTGAGCCACAGCGCCGGCCCCAATACACTTTAAACAGAGCTCCTGGAATGAGCAGTGTGATGTCATTAAATCTCCCCACCCACCTCCCACTTTCTGCAGACTCCCATGCAAGCAACCAGTTCTTCTTCCCTCATCATTCCCCTTTCCTGCCATACCTGGCGGGCACCAGGGCAGGTGGCAGACACTCACCGTGGGCAGCTGGCTGGAGAGCAGGTGGCTGTCCTGGGCCAGCATGTTGGACACCATGATGGCTGGGAGGTCCATGGCCTGGTAGGAGTAGGCAGGGAGCAGACCGTTGGGAGCGAGGCCGTGGCACAGTGAGTGGTAGCTGGCTTCGTGGTCCCCCAGGTGCAGGAGGGGTGGCTCAGGGAGGTTGGGAGGTGTTATTGGGGGGATCTCATAGTCTTCGTTGCTCTCGCTCTGGCTGTTATAGGTCTAGAATGTGAAAGGGGCGTGTTGGGGTCAGAACACAGCAGCAACAGCAGCAGCAGCACCCGCAGTATCAATCACAACATCCCCTTGCCAAGGAGAGAAGGGACGACCTCTCTGCAAGGCACAGGGTCTAGCTGGCCCAGCCCCAAACAGACGCTCTGGCCCACGAGAGGGTCTGCCCACAAAAGCCTTCTCCCTGCAGAGCGGGGGCTGGCTTCTGTCACCTGTTCCTCTCTGCTTCCCCACTACTCCTCACCACCACTGCCCACCCGGGACCCATCCCTCCACATCCACCCGTTTTGCAGATGGAGACTCAGGTCCGAGGAGGAAAGTGGCCCATCCGAGGACAGTGGAAGAGTTGGGACTGGAGTAGAGGTGTCTGACTCCGTGTCTGGTGGTCCTGACGGGGCAGCCAGGTGCTTTTCTCTTGTGGGTTTCTAACGCTCAGTCCCATGGGGTCCCTCTGGGTCCTTCTCTCTTGGTGAATGCTGCAAACATTGCCGCAGGACAAAGCTCCTTGGGCCCCTCTCTTTCCAGTCCCTATCTGTTGATTTGTTTCTACCTCGTGGAGCTGACCAGGAACCTCCAGGACAATGCTGGGTAGAAATAGTGAGAGCACACCCTGCCTTTTGCCTTATTTTAAATGTCTCCACACTTTACCAGAAAGCACAATGTTCACTGTGGGTTCTTTCAGGTCTTCTTTAGAAGAGAACTCCCTGTTTGTCAAAGTGAATAGCTGTTTAAAAATTGTGCATGGATTTTAAATCTTATCAAATTTCTTTTCCCTGTATCGATTAGAAGGCTCAAATAACTTTTCTCATTCTTAAAAAAATTGACTGATTTACTTTCATTTCTATTTGAAAGAGAGAACGAGAAAGAGATCTTCCATCTGCTGGTTCACTCCCCAAATGTCCACAGCAGCCAGGGCTGGGCCAGCCCAAAGCCAGGAGCCAGGAACTCCATCTGGGTCTTCCAGTTGGGTGGCAGGGACTCAAGTTCTTGAGCCATCACCTGCTGCTTCCCAGGAAGCTGGACCAGAAGTAGAGGAGCCAAGAACTCCAGTTAGGTGTTCTGATATTGTATGTGGACATCCCAGGAGGTGACTCAATCATCGTGTCAACTTTTCTCTTTTAATCCAATTAATATGATAAACCACGGGCTGGTGCTATGGCATAGCAGGTTAAACTGCCACCTGCAATGCCAGCATACCATATAGGTGCCAGTTTGAGTCCTGGCTGCTCCACTTCCAATCTAGCTCCTTGCTATGTACCTGGCAAAGCAGCAGATGACCCGAATGCTTGGGTCCCTGCATGCACATGGGAGACCCAGATGAAGCTCCTGGCTTTTGGCTTCAGCTTGGTCCAGCCCTGGCTGTTGCAGTCATTTGAGGGAGTGAAGCAGCAGATGGAAGATTCTCTCTCTCTCTCTCTCTCTCTCTCTCTCTCTCTCTCTCTCTCTGCCTCTCCTTCTTTCTGTGTAACTCTGCCTTTCAAATAAATAAATAAATCTTAAACAAAAACAAAACATGATAAACCACTAATCTTTTTTAATGTAACAAAAAAAGCTTCTTGGAGGTGTTCATTAACTTGTAGTTAACTGTCTTCTGATGTTTGATGTGAGTTCTGCTTCTTGTGTGTCCAAAGCATAGGTCAGAACCAGATGCAAAATCAGGCACACAGTACAAGCTCCAAACAATTTACTGAATAGAAGTCAGCGCTAGGGCAGGTGCTGTACACACGCATCTCACTCAACCTCCGGGACCCTCTAGAAGTGGGTACCACCATCCCTGTTCTCACAGACGGCAGTGGGGTGGAGCGGGTAAGACGCAGACATCCTGGCTCTGCCCCTCACTGCCTGTGGGTGACTGGGAGCACGACTTTCCCTGTCTGGGCTGTTTCATCAGCTGGGAGACAGAGGGTGGAGGTGGTGTGCATCTGCTGCATTGCTGTGAAGAGCAGGCAAGGCGCTCAGGACCATGGCCAGCACCCAGTCAGCCCTCTGGTGGAGGTAGGTGGGTGCGGGGAGTGGGTTATGCTCTCCTTGTTGGCCTTGCCTGGGTTCAGAAATGTTAAAGAATCTCCCTACAAAGTGGGTCAGCAGCAGCTCACAGGCCCAGCATCCTCACGCATGGATGCTCCTGACTCACAGCACGGCTGATGTCCATCTCCAGCCTGACCACTTAGACGCCTGGGGGCCAATCGCCTTCACGTGGGAATCGACTATGGTGTCACCCCAGAAAGCACAGTCCCACCAGCAGCCTTCTCATGAAGTCACTTCTTCCAGGAAGCCTTCCCAAACCTCCCTGCTCACCCCACGGCATGAGCCCCGCCTGCATTCCCCCCTGCAGCATTTGTGTGTGTCCCCATAGATTCATCACCACCTGGAGTTGTTTCTGACTCTACTTACCTTCAGCTTCTGTCCCCTCCCCCAGGCTCTATGAGAGCAGGGGTTCAGCCTGGCTTGTCACCAGCGCCTAGCCCAAAGGAAGTCTCAATTGCAAGGTGGTAACTGAGCACAGGACAGGGGAAGAGCCCGAGGCTCTGGATGCAAACCTCAGCGGTGCATTTTCCTATATGTCCCTCCCAACACACTGTCTGTTAGCCTCCTGTTTTTCATGTCTATTCACTGCCACCTCCCTCCCAGCACCCAGAACAGGTACTGGCACATAGCAGGTCCCCAGTGAAGGCCAAGTGACGCCCAAGTCCTTTCCTTTCAGCCAAAAACCAAAACCTCAACCCATTGGAATCAGCCCAATTGAGCAGAAGCCTTTTCAGAATGAAGCATATGTTGTATGAAAATATTGGGATAACACAATTATGACAATTCACGCAAAGAAGCAATTAGCAGATTAAAATAACTAAGCCCTCAGACACGAGTGTGCCTCTTTGGGGTGCGATCGAATCCAACCTGTCCGGCACCCGGACACAAACCAACAGCCCCTGAGCCTGGCAGTCCACGTATGTTCCCATCACACCTGTTACACGTTCTGTGAAGAAGTGGCTCTCATCTCCCTTCACAAGATGAGGACAGTGGAACTATGGAGTGCAGGGTCACAGAGCAAGTGAGCCTCAGCCCCAGGACTTGTGAATGGAGCCCAGCATGCTCCCAGGCTAGCCCAGATGCCTCTTGAAGATTCCCATTTCAGACTTCCCCAGAGCTGGAGCCTGCCACTCAGTGGTGTCTCATCTGCTCTCATGAAAATAGAGATGCAGTTCAGTTCACAATAGCCAAGATGTGGAAGCAACCCAGATGCCCACCAACTGAAGACCAGATAAAGAAATTACGGGTTTTGTACACCATGGAATACTACACAGCAGTGAAAAAAATGAAATCTTGTCAATTGCAACAAAATGAAAGCAACTGGAAAACATCATACTTAGTGAAATAAGCCTGTCCCCAAAAGGAAATACCATATGTTCTCCCTGATCTGTGGTAACTAATAGAGCACCTAAAAGGTAACTGTAGCAGTGGAATTGACACTTAGAGATGCAATGTTTTTGAACAGTCCTTGTCTGGACTATTGAGGAACAGGTTTTTTTTTTTTAATACTATTTATTGAACTCTTTCCTTAACAAAGCGTTAAGCATATGTGTTTAAAGTTAACTGAAAATAGATCTTAGTAAAAAATAAGAATGGGAATAGGAGAGGGAGGAGGAAGAAGGGTGGGAGTGTGGGTGGGAGGAAGGTCAGGGTAGGAAGAATCAGGATGTTCCTAAAGTTGTATTTATGAAATGCATGAAGTTTGTATAACTTAAATAAAAGTTTTCTGGGAAAAAATTCTAAAAAGTAGAGAAAGGGGTGTCACATTGGGGAAGCCCTTTGTGTTAAAATATCGGTAAAACCTTACAAAAAATCTGCAGACTGGCCTCTTCCTTTCCATCCATTTTTCTCAAGCTCACCCCAATCACATTTTAAACTCCCCTCCCCCACCAAAACTGCCTGGGAAGCTCACCACTGACCTCCAAGTTAGTAAACCCAGTGACCAATTCTCAGTCCTCATGCGACCCTCTGACTTGACCTCCTCAGTGGAATATGGGGTAATTGACCTGTCTCCCTCCCTGGGAACAAACTTCACTTTGCTCCTGGTCCTCTGACATCTCCATTTCTCCTCCTAATGGTGTAGCCTTGAGCCCAGATCTTAAGACTTCTTCTCTTGGGGTTCCTGTCTGGAGTTACGGCTTTAAATACCATCCAAACGCTGTTGACCCTCCAGTTCTCATCTCCAGCCCCAGCTTCCCCTGCAGCCTCGTATAATCCACTGTGGTTGACTGGCACCTCTGTCTGGGTTTTAGTTGGCATCGCGCACAGCACCGTGTCCAGTAGAGACCTGTCCATCCCACAGTCTTCCCCACCCAGCGAATGGCAACTCCACCTTTCAGCTGCTCAGGCCAAAATCCAAAGGGTTGTTCCTGACTCCTCTTCCTCTCACACCTTACTTCAAATCTGTCAGGACATGACCTGGGATCCAGGAGAGGACCACCACCACTACGGTTCAAGCCACTGTCCTCTCCGTCCTCATCGCCCAGCCCTGGATGACGGCAGTAGGCTCCTACCTGACTGCTCTGCCTCCACCCTTGCCATGGTCTACTCTCACTCAGGGGCCTGAACTATCCTGCTCACAACACTCCAGAGATCTCCTCACTCACGGCAAGAACAGGGTCCTTCCAGAGGCCTCTCGCACCACACCACCTGGTCTTGTCCCAGGCCCACCTCTGCCTCTTTTCCCTCTCTGATAGCATCTCCTACCATGCTCCTAACAACCACTGCCGCCACACCAGGCATCCTTCTGCCTTAGTGGCTTTGCACTGGCTGTTCCCTCTCTTTAAAACATTCTTCTTCTTCTCTCTCTTTTTTTTTTTTTTTTGGACAGGCTGAGTGGACAGTGAGAGAGAGAGAGACAGAGAGAAAGGTCTTCCTTTGCCGTTGGTTCACCCTCCAATGGCTGCCGCAGCCAGTGCGCTGCAGCCAGCGCACCGTGCTGATCCAAAGCCAGGAGCCAGGTGCTTCTCCTGGTCTCCCATGCGGGTGCAGGGCCCAAGCACTTGGGCCATCCTCCACTGCCCTCCAGGGCCACAGCAGAGAGCTGGCCTGGAAGAGGGGCAACCGGGACAGAATCCAGTGCCCCAACTGGGACTAGAACCCAGTGTGCTGGTGCCGCAGGTGGAGGATTAGCCTATTGAGCCACAGTGCCGGCCTAAAACATTCTTCTTGCAAATATCCACACAGTTCCCTTCTTTGCCTCCTCAGGTCTCTACTCAAACACTCCCTTCTCAAGGAGGTCATGCTCTCCCTTAAAAGCAAAACCACTCACCGCCTTCTGACGGTACATGCATTCTCTGTACTCATTGTTTGTTCTATGTTTACACTGCAGCCATCCTGTTATCGCATCTGCTCTACATGATCTATCACACCCCACCAAGGTGCCAGCTCCACGAGGCCAGATCTTTGTTTGGTTCACTGCTGCAGCTCCAGTCCTAGAACAGTGAGTGCCTGGCACGTGGAGGGTGCACCAAAGTGTTTGCTACGTGAATCAGTGAACAAATGAATGACTCGCTGAATGGCAAAGAAACAGGGGCAAGGGAAGAAATGGATTGGCGAGTTGGGAAGATGCATTGCTCCTAGGAATTCCAGAAGATGGTCTCTTCCTGGCTCCGCTCCAGGGTAAGACACATGTTGTAGGAATCCATTCACATTCTTCCCTTCCTTCAACTGGTCCACGTCCTCCCAGGGGTATGAGGCTTGAGGCGAAGAGTAGGGCTGGCAGATGGGGATTCGCCACAAGGAAGGGAGTGAGAGCTCCTCTGTGCTGAGGCTGCTATACCCTCCATGCCTCCCTCCGTGCTCCTCTGAGCCAAGTGCTATGTGGGGGTGCACGGGCTGTCTGCTAGGCTTGCATGCACCAGGTCTGGGAAGGGAAGAACGGGGGGCTGATGCAAAAGACTCGGGCTTACCCATGGGTCAGGGAAGGGGTATTCGCTCTTCTGGAATTCTTGGGAGGCAGATCTTAAACACTGAATTCTGGAGGCACAGGGGAGGCCCCTTGAGGAAGTGGAGAGGAGAAGATGGGGAAGAAGGAATTTGAAGAACATCCCATTGAGCTGATGTTCTATCAGATATCAGAATACACTGACTTCTCACCACAAAATACAATGATAAACCAAGAAAAGCTTCAACCACAGGAAGTAACCAAAGAATTCCTTTAAATAATCCTTTCTGGGAAAATATTCAGAGTTTTAATTTAGAGATCAAGAGTGAACCTAAGGAGGGTTTCTAAGAAGAGGACTGAGCTAGAAACCACTGCAATTCATATCAGTGCAAAAGAGTTGCTGGACGTACCGTGGCGCTGAATGAGCCGTTGAAGAAGGGTTCCTACAGAGGATGTTTCAGGTTATGAAGTTAACACTAATCGCACACAAAAAATCTAGAGGATCTCAGCCAGGAACCATGTTTTCCTTAGTAGAGGAGATCCATTCTGGGGCATTTAATGCATCGCAATGTTGTGCCCCCACCTAGTTCCAAAACATTCTCACCACCCCCAAGGAAAGCCCAAGTCCATTGGCCATTCCTCCCTGTTCCCACTGTCCCCTCACCCCTAGCAACCACCCATCTATTCTCAGCCTCTGCGAATGTACCTATTCCGGATATTTTCACATAAATGGAGTCACAGGGCCTTTTGCATCTGGTTTCTTTCACTTAGCATAATGCTTTCCAGGCTCATCCTCAGGGCACACAGTGTTCACTCAGCATCACTTAGCAGAACGTGTCCAAGCTGCACAGTGCACATAAAAACAGGAGGCGCATCCTTCACAGGAAATGTGTGGGACCAGAAGTGTTCGGGATTTTAAAAAAAAGTAGGGGTGGAGATTTCTGGAAGATTTGCATAGCCATAGTAAGATAATTTGGGGATGGGACTCAACTGAAACCACAAAATTCACTTATGTTTCATATGGAAAGGACTTCAGAAACTTCATGGACAATGCAATTAAAAGCAATTTTATTTTGATGCAAAAAACTGAAATCCATGCTTCATTTTTCATAATATGCTTTCCACAACTTTTTGAAGACCCTTCATGCATCATATACCCAGAGCCTAAGGGTGATTTTCTACAACGGTTTTGTAATTTTATATGTAGAACCAAGTTTGTGTACATTCAACCATAAGAAAGCACAGGTGTCAAGGTGACACAACCGTGGGGTCATCTGCTTGTTGGATGCCACCCTCATTCCTGACTTTACCACTGGAAAGCAACCATTGTCTTGTACTCATTCCCACGCGTCAGTACTTAATGTTAAACACATGAAGCACCATTTGACGTCATTTCGGTGCTCAGAAAGTTCTGGATTTTGGGGTGTTTCAGATTTCCATTTAGGAATGCTCACTCTGTACTTCCTTTTGGTGGTTACACCATATTCCTCAGTGGGTACACACCACCAGGTGTTTTCTCATCCACCGGTGGACACTTGGGTTGTGTCCATCCTTTGGCTATCATGAATGATGCTGTTAGGAACATGCGTGTATGCCTAATTTGTAGAGTCCCTGTTTTCAATTCCTTGGGGTATATAACTAGCAGGGCAGTGCTGGGCCATGTGATCACTCTGTGTTCAACGTTTTGAGGAATTTTTGAGGAATTATCAAGTCGCCTTTCTCCACAGCTGCACATTTCATGTCCCCACCAACAACGTACAAGAGTCCCAGTTTCTCCACATCCTCATCACCAACACTTAGTTTGCATTTTTTAAAAGATTTATTTCACTTCTTTGAAAGGCAGAGTGAGGGGTCGGGGGAAGAGATATCTTCCAACTGCTGGTTTACTTCCCATATGGCTGGGCCAGACCAAAGCCAGGAGCCAGGAGCTTCTTCTGGGTCTACCAAGTGGGTGCAGGAGCCCAAGGACTTGGGCCATCTCCTACTGCCTTTTCAGGCACATCAACAGGGAGGTGGATCAGAAGTGCAGCAGCCGGGCCTCGAACTGGTGCCCATATGGGATGCCAGCAGGGTAGGCCATGGCTTTACTGGCTATGCCACAACGCCGGCCCCTTGTTTTCCATTTTTTAAATCATAGCAATCTTCATGGTTGTGAAGTGGAATCTTACGGAAGTTTTGGTCTGCATTTTCTTTCTTTTTAAATATTTATTTGTTTGAAAGGCAGAGAAACAGAGACAGATAAGACAGACAGAGAAATCTATCTACTGGTTCACTCCCCAAATGTCTGCAATGCACAGGGCTGGGCCAGGAGCCAGGACCCCAGTCCAGGTCTCTCTTTTGGGTAGCACAGACCCAAGTACTTGAGCTTCCCAGGGTGCACAGCCGCAGGAAGCTGGGATTGGAAGCAGAGATGGGACCGGACCTCAGGCACTCTCACATGGGATATGGGTGTCTCAAGTGGTGTCCCACCTACAGTGCCAAACACCCATCCCCCATCTCTAACCTCCAATGATGTTGAACTTCTTTTCCTGTGCTTCTTGGCCATTTGCATAACTTCTTTCAAGGAAGATCCATTCAGGCCTTTTGCTCATTATAAATATTGGGTTGCTTGTCTTTTTGTTGTTGTGTTTTAAGAGTTCTTTATATATTCTAGGTATTAGACCCTTATGAGATATGAATATTTTGTGAATCTTTCCTCCCATTCTGTGGGCTGTCTTTTCATTTTCTTAATAACGTCCTTTCACGCACAAAAGTTTTTAATTTTGATGAAGTCCAATTCATGCTTTTTCCCTTTTGATGTCATATTGAAGAACCCATTGCCAAACCCAAGGTCCTGAAGAGCTACTCCTACTTTTCTTCTAGTGATTTTACAGTTTTAGCCTTGATATTTAGATGATGAATCCATTTAGAAAGAACCTTTGTATCTGGCATGTGGTGGGGTCCAAGTCCATTGTTCCGCACGTGGATAAAGAGTTGTCCCAGCACCATTTGGCAAAGTGACTGTTCTTTCCCCATTGAGTGGTCCTGGCACTCATGCAGACAATCAGTGGGCTATAGACGGATGAGGTTATTTCTGGACTCCTAATTCTATCCCATGGCTCTGTACGTCGGCGCCGATGCCAGTACCACATTGCTTTGACCACTGCAGCTTTGTAGAAACTGGGAAACGCGAGCCCTCTGACTTGTTTTTCTTTTTCGAGATTGTTGATGCCGATTCAGGGCCCCTTGGAATTCCATATTAATATGAGGATCAGATTTTCCGTTTCTGCGAAAAGCCAGGGGAAATCTGATAGGGACGGCACCGAATCTGTGCATTTCTTTGGTAGCACTGTCCTATGAACACTATTAAATCTTCCACTCCATAAACACAAGGTGTCTTTCCATTTATTATTTAGGTCTTTAACAATTTTTTTTTCAGCAGTGTTTTGTAGCTTTCATTTCACAAGTCTTCACTTCCTTGGTTAAATTTATTCCTACACATTTTATTCTTTGGGAGGCTATTGTATATTGTGTATAGAATTGTTTCCTTAGTTTCTTTTCTGGGACTGTCTATTGTTTTATAGAAACACAACTGATTTTTCTACATTGATTTTATACCATAAGGCTTTAGTGAATTTGATCATTAACTATTTGCTACAATTTTAAGGGAAAGTGAAATTCCATATTATTAGAGAGGCAAAAAATAGAACTTGACAGATATAACAAAAACATGAAAACAAGAATGAACTACAGAATATATTAATAAACAAAAACCTTCATAAAATGACAGTATTGAGACTAAATGTTAGTAATCACAAATACAAATAATTTCATTTGTCTTATTAAAAGCTAAAATTTAATGTTTTGTTTTGATTAAGATAAAGGAATCCAGTATATGCTGTTTATAATAGACATGTCCAAAATAAACTAACATGGAAGGTTAAAAATAAACAGATATATCAGACAAATAAAAATCAAAGTGGCAGAATTAATAACAAATTAAATACAATTCGTGGGGAAAAGACATTAAAGAGACCAAGAGGAATACTTAACTTGATAAATGACACAATCCACTCAGAAGAAATGAGAATAAACTTTTATGTAGATTGATAAACTACCAGAAAATAAAATATAAAAAAAAAGCTGTTAGAAGTACAAAACCATAAACAAAGAGAGACACTTTAACACATCTCTTCAAAAAACTGACAGATCCATCAAATGAAAATGAGCAGGGATTCTGATATTTAAAGAACACGCATTCATCTCCAACACCCGGGGCACATCCACACCAGCTACAAAGATGACATAAGCTTTTTGAAGGGTGGAGATGACACCGGCTGCATTCTCAGACCAGAATGCACCAATCTAGCTATTATCCAAAAGCAGACAAGGCAGAAGGAGGGAATAGGCAAAAAAAAAGGGGGGGGGGGCACACTTTAACAGCAATTTTCTAGAGAACTTTTGCGTTAATGAGGCAATGAAATCGAAATCATGAGATCGCTACCAGACAAAACCCATGGGAGGCGAACAGTTTGTGAGGTTTGTTAGACGGCAAGAAAGACAGGATAGCTCAACAGTCAATTCAAGGAGCTACAATCAGAAAAACAAAATAAACTAACGGTCAGCAGGAGGACGAGTCATAAAACAGAAAACAAATTTTAGTTCAGAAGTAGAAGGAGGAGCTGGATTCTGGAAAATCTAACAAAATAATCACCAACAACAAGAAAGACTACCCCAAAGGAACAAAACGCAGACTGACTTTTTAAAAAGTCAGAGAGCTCCTTTGTAACCCAGTATGTGGTGCATCTTGATGAATGTCAATCATTTCCTGCGGGTTGATTTTGTCGTTTAAATCTTTGAAATAACTATTACTTTTCTTTCTCTACTTGATCCACTGGTTTCTGAGGGGGGCAGGTTAAAAGTTTCCACCATGATCGTGATGTCATGGATCTCTTCTATTTCTGTCCATTTCTGGTGCGTATGCTGAGCCGTATTTACACGTTCATTGCCATCACATCTCGGGGAAGCACTCCCTTCCCTGTAGGACGGCACCCCCAGGGAGTGCTTACTACCAGGTTCTCAGGCTGACATTCTGATGGCCAGCTCCGCTGTCCCCGCCCCTGGTGCTCCGTCCCAGAAAAGCAAAGATTCACGGAGCAGGCAGAAGCTGCTGGGAGCTGTCCCCTAACAGCTGTTGAGACTCAGAGCACAGCATAGAGCGGAGGTGGCACCCCACTCCCTGGGGAGCCTGGCGTGAAAGGGTTCTCAGGAGAGCCCAACATGTGACCCCAGGAGGAGGTCAGCTGGGATTCACGTGCCACGCAAGAGTCTGGCAGACGGGACGGTGGCTGGAGCGGCCGGCAATGGCAGAGCGAGGAGAGAGGGAGTGAGCATGTGGTCTGGAAGGTAAGGGGACATGTGGTCAGCTGAAGCCATCTAAGGGGCCCCGCCCACAGCAGTAGCCTCTTCTGGGACAAGGGGACATCAGCAGCAAGAGGTACCAGCTGCAGGTCACAAGATGTGAGCTTCCAGCTCGGGGCCTCACGCTCACAGCCGGGCTCTGCAGGCCACAGCCACAGCACAAGGCAGGCGAGAGGTTCTGATCCCGAAGCCTCCAGCAGCAGCCAGTACAGACCTATGACTGACAGACCACAGGTCCCCAAGGCCAGGAGTGAGGGGAGGAAAGATCCTGGTGTGATCATGCGACTGCGGCTGAAAAGGCTCAGATGGCTGGCCGGCCACAGGCTCGCGTGGCGATGTCGTCCCAGGACGAGGAAGAGAGATTCAGCAGAGCCATGCAGGACAGGGCAGGGCAGGCCGGAACAGGAGCCCCTATTGCTCGTGCCAGGTGGATGCCCGGCTGCTGAACCAGCTGGAGTCACCATGCCCACGTCCTCGGCTCATTCAGGATTCCGGCCTTCCGAGGGCCTCCACGCGTTTCAAGCATAATTAGCTCTGAGTCTGCTGTATCAGCCCACTGAAAGTGTTCTGGGGAAAACTGCACCCGTGCAAACCTGCACAGACTTTCTGCTTGTCACCATTCCGTGAGCAATACAGCACAACAATTTGCATAGCGATTGCCCTGCACTAGGTGCTGCGGGTAATCTAGAGGTGGCTCAAAGCACGCAGGAGGGGGTGCATAGCTTATAAGCAAATACAATGCCAGTGTTTTTTTTTTTTTTTTTTTTACAAAGGACTGGAGCTTGGAATCCATGGGGGAGCTGGGTGTTTGTGAGACCAAGCCCCTGCAGAGACCGAGGGACAAGTGAATTCCTCCCAACCGAGCTAGAAGATTCTGGGAAGATGGAATGGGTGAGCACAGTTGTGGGAGCTGCACAGAGTGTCCTAGTGTCAGAGCTGGAGTGTCTCGGGGAATCCAGCACTGCCACTTGCTTGCTGAGGCAGGACCAGCGAGGTGTCCACACCGCCTCTCCTGGCTCGCACAGCTAAGAGGCCCCCACTAACAGCTGGGAGGATTATACAAGGAAAGAGATGCGTCCGCTGAATGTCAACGTGAACTCCTTCCACTCACACGTCCGAGGAAGACAGACCTCAGGTGCTGAACACAACACGTTTTAACTACTGCTTCCATTTTACAGATGAGCACACTGAGGCTCAAAAGGCCAAATGACTGCTCCAGAGCCACATGGGTAGCATGTGGAACCAAAGCTTGCTCCACCACCCTGCATGCCTCTCCCAACCGCTTAGACCAGGGCAGTGCTGCTCAGTGCCTCTGGTCCTGGGTGGGTGATGGGCTACAGAGCTCCCTCTCACTCTAAAGCATGTCCTGCTTTGCACGATACATGATATGGCCACCATATCATCATAACCATTTTAATAAGTGAAGCCCGTGCTGGGTAAGAACAGCTCAGCTCCAGGACTGGAACACAATGCAGTGTTTCCCGTCCATTTTCAAGACAAGCAGGATGGTATCTAATCCAAACCCCGGCTCCCTGCTCTGTAACTTCTTGTCATGTGCACAGGGGCTTTATGAATTCTGCAGGGAACGGAATGCAATTTTGTCAGGCTCGTCTGTGCCCATAATGACCGAGTCAAATTAATCATCTCGGATAATACCCTTGTGTCGGCCGTCCTGGAGACGGTTAATAGAATCTTTCTGATTCATGTCTCGCAGTGCATCAGATCTGGAGTACGGCAGCACTTCTGAAAATCAGCACAATTATGCCTTCTGCCGGGCCTGCCACTTTCCCGGGCTAAGACGCTGCTTAAATAAATAAATAAGTAAAAGCCCAGGCCATCTATAAACCAGATGGGAGCGGGAAAGCCATCCTGTTACAATTCAGTGTGGATTCCAGAGGCGGTGGGGGAGGGGAGTGCAATATCTTTTTAAGCTGAGCTGTGGCAATCACCGTGGAGGAGACACCTCCCACGGGTGGTCTGCCACGCTGCTGGCCACGGTTGCTTCGTGGCTGCTCCTGATCCTGAGCCTGGATCTGAGAAGACGGTGGCATCATCATGCGACAATGACAGCAGTCGTATTAGATGGGAGTTCAGTTTACAAGAGCCATATCTGGGGAACAAACACGATAATCCGCGTGTGTCCCTGCTCAGGAACCGATCTGACTCACTCCAAGTCCCGGGCGGCTTTCTGGGTGATTCACCTTTGGGGTGAGGGGGGGAGGGGTGAGAAGGTCCTGGAAAGATTAAGCCCGAGGTTGGGTTTTGGGGTTTCTGTTTTTGGAAGAAGCAGCCCCAGCAGAACTTAAGAGGCGAGGCTGGGGACAACGTGGGGGGTGGCAGCGTTCAAATAGGAAGAGGTAGCCTGCACCAGACATCTCCACATTCCACAGGTAGGGAAGCTCACTTTGCCAACAGTGGCAGAGATGGGTTTGCTTATTGGTTTGTTTATAAGGCAGATTTGCAGAGACAGAGAGGGAAGGAGAGACAGAGAAAGAGAGCTCTTCCGATGCTGGTTCACCTCCCAAATGGCTGCAACAGCCAGGGCTGGGCCAGGAGCGTCACCCGGGTCTCCCAAGTGGGTGGCAGGGGCCTAAGGACTTGAACATCTTCTGTCATTTTCCCAGGCCCATTAGCAGGAAGCTAGACTGGAAGTGGAGCATCTGGGACTTGAAGCAATGTACTTATGGGATGCCAGTGTCACAGACTAAGCTTAATCCGCTGTGCCATAATGCTGGCCCCCGAAGATTTTCTTAACAACACAATTTTGTAACCACCTAGCCAACCGCCTCTTTGATGCTTTCTCTAGAAACATGCTCAGTCAACTTTTTCTACAGAGGTCAAAATGACAAACATTTCTGGTGTTGTGGGTCATTCGCAGTCTGTCACAACCACTCAACTCTGCTGAAGTAGCCACAGACAAGATTTAAATCCAATGAGCATATCTATGTTTTGATAATAATTTTGTTCATAAAAATAAGTGGAGGGCAAGATTTGGCCCATGGCCCGTGGTCTGTGGACCCCTGTCCTGAGTTAGGAGAGTTAATATGCCCCACTGAGCCCAGGGTCCTCCTGGGCCCACCAGGCGAGGGTCCACCTGGTGGCTCAAGCAGGAAGCTGGAAGTGATGCCCAGTTGCTCCCTCTCCCTCAGCCCCCTCCCCAACCTGCTATGAGGCCCTGCTGGCCTGACCTGCCAGCGTATGTGGACCAGGAGCCATCGGCAGGGTGACCACCCGGTCTACGGGGCCATCACCTCCCCACAGCAGGTGCAGTCACCTATTCCATGCTCTCCCAGTGCCTGCTCTGCCCCCCTCTCCATAGTGATTGGGGCATGGTTTTACCCACAGGTCTGATCACGATACGCCCACTCGTCGTCATCCCCTCTCACCCTGGATTCACAGTACAACTCTGCACGAGATCTGGCCCTGCCATCCTCCAGCCTTGTCACCTCTGACACCCCCTCACCACCACGGACCAGCCCTGATGGCATCTAGCAGACCAGGTGCCTTGCGACCTGACCACTTGGCGCAAGCCCGAGTCTCTGTGTGGCTGGCTCCTTTTGTCTTTCAGGTCTCACCTCCAGTGCCAACCCCCTCGGCCACCCGTAAGCAGGGTCCCCTTCCAGCCTTGGTCACAGCACCCTGCTTCTTTCTCTGTGACACTTGCCACACTACGTGATTGCTTCCCAGGACTGCTGTTGGTCCCCTATATGTTCCAGGGCGTAGGCTCCAGGAGGGCAGGGACCATGTCTGTCTTGTCCCATGCAGAGCCCTCGGGGCCTACAGCACTGCCCACCCAGCACCTGCCAGAAACTCGAGAACATCTGCTGTGTGAACAAATCAACGACCGTCAAACACACATCACCTGCAGGCATTCTCCTCTTTGCTCACTACGGCATGTGACAATGCCCCTCTCCTTGATCAAACTTGGTTGGGCACCTCTGAGCCTTCTCTACTCATCTCGGGTCCCTGGCTCGCCACCCTCGGCCTGAGCCCAGTTCAGCAGAGATCCTCCCACCTTGGACGACTCACCAACTTGCTCTTAGTCTCCACTGGCTCCCTCAGTCAGCCCACGGGCTGTCAGTCCTCAGCTCTCCTGCGGTACTTGGAGCTGAGCCTCTCTCCCCTACTGCACGCAACAGCCTTGACCCCTACTGTAACAGTCTCAATGAAGTCTTCCCTGCTCATTTAACTGTCTCGGGTGTGACATTCCTTCGACACCTGTCACTCTGATTCTCCCAGTTCCCCTGAGACCTTCAGGGCATTCCCAATGCAGGGTCTTGCAGTAGTGGTGGTGGGGGTCCCCCATACAGAATGCCTTCGTTTTCCTAGCCACTTCTCACCTTTCATGCCTGGGCTGCTGGTTCGCAAGTACATGGCAGACACAGGCAGTGGTGCTTTTAAAACATTTTAAAATGATGAGTAGGCTCTCCAGCTGCTTCTGTGCTAAAATAGCTTCTGGAAAAATTATATCTATTTGTGGCTTTTTTTTCTTTTCCATTTCTACCTTTTAAAATCTACAGAAGCAGCATCACTTAAAAAAGTGCCAAGCCAGCTGCCTGCAGACGAAGACCCTGATGTTCTCCAAGAATGGCCCTCGTGGTTTCCTGACAGCACGTCCCCAGGCTGAGCAGGGATGTGCTCTGTCCAGTCCACGCAGCTCCAGGGACACTGCCCTGTTCGCCCCTCCCAAGCTCCCTGTCTTAGAGCTGACTCCCAGCCGCTCTGGTGTCACCAGGGCCCCAGTGGGCAGGCCCCTCTGCTCAGGCCACTGTCCTCCTTGGTGACACCTGCTCATCAATAGGACTCCTGCCTTCCCATGTGGTGGCACCAAGCTGCTTTGAGAAGGATGCAGCAAAGCCCCACTCCTGCAGCCTGGACCTCCTGCTCCTGCCCCAAATGTCCCAATAGGGGGCTGCAACCCCCAGCTCATCTTTGAGGCTCACTGAGCACCCACCCTGAGCCAGGTTCCTGCTGGGTCCAGGAGAGTCACGAGTGAAAAGGTAACTCGGCCCTCACTCTCAGGTCAGTCTTGCTTGTCTACAGCTTTGTCTAAGTCGTAATAACAGCAGCCAGCATGTATATCACCCTGGCCTCATATACATGAATCCCTGTTTATGTCACCTATAAACTTCTTAGTTTTCACGACAGCCTACAAAGCCAGGGCTATTATTATATCTGTGTCACAGAGAAAGAAACAGAGGCACTGAGATGGGTAAGCTGCCCAGGGTGACACACTGGGACGGGAGAGAGCCAGGACACCAGCTTGAACGCCTGGCCCAGGGGAACTGGGTTCTGCCAACCACCACCAGAGGGCGCCTGGAGGTGTGCCCTCCCTCAGCTGAGCCATCAGATGAGACCACAGCCCTGTGGCCACTTGGAGAGCGGCCTTGACCTTGAGGCCCCAGCTAACCCAGCCAGGGCCTGAGCTGTAGGAACCACCAGATGGCCAATGTGTGTTGTTTTTCAAAGCAGTTGAGCCCGGGAATCGGTGCTCTTCCTGACTGCGTGACTCCTGTGTTTTGTAGACAGGAGGAACTGGGCCTCCTGGGTGTGAAGCTGTGTCTCTGTGCTGATTCTGTCTTCCTGGGTAGCTCCCGCCCACCTCCTCTCCCTCCTCTCCCATTGCTCCTCGGGTGGACCTTACCCGTACCCAGCTGCACCATGGGTAGGAGCCCCTGAGCACAGGCTCCCTCATTTCTCAAAGGAAGGCAGTGCTTCTGAATCTGTACTGGGCACACAAGTTACCCAGGGAGCTGCCAACCTGACGATTCTGCCTTGGGTCTGGGGCTGTGTTCACCAAGCTCCCGGTACTGCCGCTGCTGCTGGCCCATGGACCACTGTGCGCAGCACAGCCCGATCCATTAAAGGCATAGACCCTGCCCCTGACAGACTGGGTTTGAGTTCCCATTCTGTTGCCAGCAGGGAGTCCTTGACCTCTGGGAGGAGAGAGACTAGCCCAAGGTCAGGGAATAACAAGAGTTACCTGGAGCCCCCCCCCCCCAGAGCTCCGTGTTCCAGCTTCTAGAAGAGGGGCCCAAATCTGCAACTCAACCCACCCTCGAGTCAGCCTGGACGTGTCAGTTCATGTGTGTGTAGCCCTGTCTGTGTCTACACGCACGAGAGAATGCGTCTGCCGACCAGCACAATGCACGGACAAAAGTGCTTGTGAAGGCATCTGAACACCAGCAGGTGTGCCTGTGGGTTTGTGGGAGACCTCCTCTCATTCCCTCCGTCACCAGCTGTCAGCTTCCATCATGTGCTGGGCCCCCGAGACCCACGGTCCAGGACAGAGAGAGGTACTCATGAAATGCAAATCAAGATTTCCTGTGTGTGTGTGTGTACACACGCATGCGCACAGGCGTGAGCACTGCTCACAACACTCCCAAGAGCCAGGAGCTGTTTTCTGTATCCACCGGGGAAAAGAGGGACAGACAGGTTAAGTAACTGGTCCGGAATCACACAGCAGTGCTCCATGTGTGGACTGGTCCGTGTAAGAGTGTGCACGTGTGAGCGCAGCGTGCCCGTGTGCTTGCATCTGTGCATGGGTGTGTCTGCGTACAACTGCCGTAGACTCTCAAATCCTCCACTAACAAGATTTTCCAGAATCCCAGCATCGCATCACAAGGGCATCCGCACACACTTTGGGACGTCTGTGCTTTGAACACTTCCTGAAACTCTGTCCCCAGCCAAGAGGGACTCAACACCAGCACCTGTAGAGCTGAGCGGATCCAGGGAAGCCCATGTCACCTGCTTCCCTGGGGCAAGCCCCTGCCCAAGCAGTTCCCAGCTCACCATCCAGTAGGAGGCTGGAAGAACCCTCCCTCTCCCAGGAAGTTACCCACACTGTCCAGGCCCAGTGGCAACGCACTACACTAGTAGCCTGATCGATACAAGATACAAATCACCACACCTGGCCAGGTTCCCTCCCCATCCTGCCTCAGCCCCAAGAATGTAGACACTTGTACAAACCCAATACCTTGATCATTTCTTTCGTTCTTTATTAAAGCATAAAACACCCACTGCCAAGGGCAGGGATCGTTGTGAACAGCTCAATAGATCTGCACAAAGTGGACTTGGGCAAACAGCACTCCGAGGAAGAGACAAAGCTTGCCACATCTCCAAAGCTGCCCAGAGCCTGTTTTTAGTCCTGCCCACCTGCTCCCAGGGTAACCACCATTCACGGCTCCACTGCTGTTGATTAGTTCTGCCTGTTCACCTGCTTCACAGAAGTGGCCTCGTGCCGAATGATGTGTTCTGTTGCCTGGCTTTTTCCACTCCACACAACGTGTGAGAGTCCTCCACGCTATCACACGGCGCTGTACCTTATTCGTTCTCCTCGCTACGTGGTGCTCTGTGGTCTGAGAATATTTCGCCATCACTCGCCCGGCCTACTGCTGATGGGTATTTGCACGGTTTCAGATTCGGGCTTTTCTGAAGAGCGTGGCTATGCACACTCACGCCCGTGTCTCTCGGGGAGCACGCCACGGCCTTTGTGGAGTAGAACTGTGGGGTCACAGAGACCCACGTCCAGCTCTGGACACTGTGGAGTGCTTTCCTGCAGTGGCTGAGCCGAGTTCCACAGCGACGGCTGGGGATCCTTCCCACCCTGGCCTTTGACGTCATGCTTATTGCTCTGCATACTGTGGGGAGCAGGTCAGAAATGTTAAAACGCGTCCCCACCACCCTCTCCATGAGGGACCGTGTGGGCCAGCAGCAAGAGAGACAGGACAACCGCGCAACAGACATGCGTGCGTCACACACACACAACCACGCACCACACGCACCTGCTCTTGCAGGCAGAAGTCAGACAGGTGACGTGAAGGCCCTGTGTGATCACGGAGGACTTCATTGTGTTTCTCGTGTGGGGATTTTCGAGAGGAAGAGCCCACCCAGGACAAAGCAAACGCCTCACAGGAGGAAAGTCTGCCTTCCCCATCTTCCTCTCCAAGCCCTCCCCACCTCCCTCTACCCCCAAGCCATTCATTCGCACAGCCCTTCCCCTGTTGCCCCAGCCTGGCACCCCAAATTCCCAGTGCCTTCCCGACACAGAGCTCAGCACCCCGGGGCTTTATCCAGCACCATCCCACACAAGGTGCAGGCCTGACCACGCGCAGGTTACTGGGCCTGTCACCAGGCAGGATTTCTGTTGGCTGAAATGCAAGCCACACCTCATCTCACTCCAAAATGGCAAAAAAAAAAAAAAAGTGCGGCCAACATTCTCCCAGCAATGTCACTGTGCTGCTCCTCTTGCCCCAACTGGAGGCTCCAACAAAACAACCGTGTCCAGCTCCCGTCACAGCCAGCGCAGGCAGGGCTGGTCACTTTGCTGGATCCTAAGCTTCTTAGCAAGCATCCCTAATCCAAACACCTGAAATCTGACACAAAGTGTCCGATTTGGAGCATTCCAGACGCCCAACTGTGAAGAGATTCCCAGATCTGAAACACTGCCATCTGAAACCCCTCTAGTCCCAAGCACTTCAGATAGAGGATACGCAAGCTGTGTGAACGCCATTTCAGAGAGATGGAAAGTGAGGCCAAGAGAGGTTAGGTAACCGGGTCAGGTCACAGAGGGAGAACAAGGCAGACCAAGGTGTGCAGGGCCTGGGACTTGCACCCAGATGCTCACCTGTGTCCCTCAGGCATCCTGTATCCCGCCAGGCCCCAGCCTGAGAGATGGGGAAACGGGCCACCTGCACCTTTTAATGCTAACAAGAACCGGAGGGCAAATTGCAGAGGCCATGGGGTGGGGAGGGGAGCACCTTCAGTGAGCCAGGAACCCCCAGGAGGCTCCTTTTGCTGCCTTCGTGATTTTTATGCAGACTTTGTTTGACACATTCTAAAAGCAAGATGCTTCCAATAGCACCTTTTTAAAATTACAACCTTAACAGAATTTGATTTTTCATTGGATCAAACAGCAGCCTGGCTCCCCTCCGCTCGTGTTCCTGATGCCACACCTGACTTGTCCTTGGTAGGTGACTTTAGGCATCCTATAATAAATTAGTGAAAACATGGTTTTCCTCTTTCCTTTATAAAGACTTATTTATTTATTTGAAGGGCAGAGAGAGGGAGGGAGGGAGGGAGAGAGGGAGAGGGAGAGGGTGAGGGAGAGGAAGGGGGGAGGAGAGAGAGAGAGAGAGAGAGGTCTTCCACCCACTGGTTCACTCCCCAGATGCCTGCAACAGCTGAGGCCCAGCCAGGCCAAAGCCAGGAACCTGGAACTCCATTCAGGTTTCCTACATGTGTGCAGGGGCCCAAGCATGTGGGCCATCTTCCACTGTTTTCCCAGGCCATTAGCAGAGAGCTGGACCAGAAGCAAAGCAGCTGGGACTCAGTTACTGTGATACTGGATGGCTGGCATTGCAGGCTGGGGCTTAACCCACTGTGCCACAATGCCAGCCCATTTTTTTCTCTTTAATAGCATCTCATGCTAACTACATATGCCATGTACCAAGCACTGAAGTAGGCACTTGGGGTATAAACATGTCTTGTTAATTTCTTCCTGTGTGTCTTTGAGAAATGTGGAAAAATAGAACTGAGGCCTAGGAGGTTTGTTAACCAGTCCACCTGCCCCAGCCATGAAGGGTCAAGACCAGAACTGGAGCACAGGTGCGTCTGTCTGCCTGTGTCCTTACCTGGTAACCCACACACCTGCGTCTTCTCCTGCTGTCCCCAGTGTGCAGACACGCTGAGAGCCACTGGCCTTGTCGGCACTGATGTGATTTAGCCAGGTGAGGGGGGACAGCCAATCCCTTGGCCACGAGACAATAGCTTGCTAGGTTCCTGGAGATACCCATTCAGTCCCCAAATGCAAACACTAGGGTGGAGAGAGGGAAGTGACCATCCAAGGGCACACCGTGAGAGAAGCTGAAGAGGGGCCAGACCCAGAAGCTAAGGGCCCAGTGCCATTCTGGCCCCAAATCTGGCCTCACTTCTAGTTTGTGATCTCAAGCTGAGTTCAGGCATAGCAAGAACACATGGGTAAAATCAGGATTTCTCAAACCAGAGCCAAAGACTTGGGCCCTCCAGGGGATGCAAAGTGTCAGGGGGACTGTTGGGGGCAGAGGGAGGATGCTGTTTTGAAGAAAATCTTGAAATTCCATGTTTCCAACCCATGGCTGTGCCCTTCCCCCAGCCCCGTATACTTCCTTTACCATTGCCATTGTGTGCAGCCCATTTAGAGAGAGTGAACATTTCCTGGGATTCAATTTTTCTCATAATAGTTGGAAGGAAGCAGAACTATATGCTGTAAACATTCACCTCATTGTATGAAAAATATCTTTATTATGGAGGAGGCATCGCAAATGCTCACCAAGGGCCTCCCCCGATCCCATTCCTAAGCCTCTGGGCCTGGGTCCTCCCATATGGAAGCCTCTCACGGGGCGGAATCCAGAGCATCAGAATATTTTCAGGACGGGGATGCAACATTAAGATGGGTGAGAAGTAAGTGCACGCCCCTTCTCTGAGGTTGTCTCTGAGTGACGCCAGAGAGGCTGTGCGTTTTTTCTGAGCACGTGCCGAGCGCCGACGGGGAAGAGCTCATTAGTTCGGTCTGACATACACTCGATCCTCTCCGTACATGTGGGGTGGGGGTTTTCTCCTCCCTCCTTGCATTTTATCCGTCAGCTGTGAAATGATATTACATTTCATCAGATTCAAGCAAAATCTATGGTCTTGAAACCGCTTCCTTTAGGGTCCCTCTCATATGTATTCCGAATTCATGAATCGTGTTCCGATAACACAACCATAATTATTTTTAAACTGTGAGGTTTGTGGCTTTAATAGGAAATGCTCACAGAAGGCCTTTTCTCCTTGATGGCTTGCAATCGGAGTGGTAGTCGCTGCTGTTACCTGCTCCGCGCCACAGCAGGCAGAGCACAATTGCATTTTCATATGGATCGCAAGCTCCTCGCCCCGGTTTTAATTAAAGCAATAAAAGCGCTGTCGTCTGCCCTTTACAGTGTACACAGATGCAGAGGCCAGGGCTGCTCAGCTTAGATTGCACCCCCAGCATGAGGGTCTCCTGTGCCCTGATGTCACTCCCGGGGAGTGATTACCTTTGTCTTCACAAGCCTCAACCACCCCTGGCTCGCTGAGCTGCAGCATGGCAGCATCAACAGTGCCCACCTGAGAGGGTCAATGTGAGGATGCCCAACACGAGGCCAGGCACAGGCGCTGCCCGGCGGAGTGCTCTGTAAGCACTACTAACAGCGCCAGCGGCAGCCACAGCAGCAGCTGCTGCAGCATTGACACTGGAGAGAAGCAGCCGGGCATTCACCCTCATTATTCACAGGAGGAGCAGGTTCTGAAGGAAGTAAGGTAGAGCAGAACCTCGAACTCAGAGCTCCCAGCTTTCCCCATCCTGGGCATCCTACACTGCCCCCTGCTGGAAGGAGGCCATGACTTCAAGGCCCAAAGGCTCTCGGCTTTCAGGGACTGGCAGGTCCAAGGTCTCCCCTGCACCAGCTCCCTGTCTCCCTGCCTCCTTTGGACACCATCTACCCACCCTAGGTCTATGCTGGGTCTAAGTGGGAGGACAGAATGGCCATCCTGGAAGACCACGAGGGAAGGCTTCTGCCAAACACAGCAGTATCACTCAGAACCAAGTGTTGGGGCCGGCGCCGCTGCTCACTAGGCTAATCCTCCGCCTGAGGTGCCGGCACACCGGGTTCTAGTCCCGGTAGGGGCGCCAGATTCTGTCCTGGTTGCCCCTCTTCCAGGCCAGCTCTCTGCTGTGGCCCAGGAGTGCAGTGGAGGATGGCCCAAGTGCTTGGGCCTTGCACCCACATGGGAGACCAGGAGAAGCACCTGGCTCCTGCCATCGGATCAGCACGGTGTGCCGGCCGCAGTGCGCTGGCTGCGGCGACCATTGGAAGGTGAACCAATGGCAAAGGAAGACCTTTCTCTCTATCTCTCTCTCTCACTGTCCACACTGCCTGTCAAAAAAAAAAAAAAAAAAAAAAAAAAAAGAACCAAGCGTTGGAGACTACTCAACTCTGAGCTCTCTGTGCCCGTGGTGTGCCAGGTGCAGTGTGGGGCACATATGGGGACTCTGGCCTGTATGACACGGTGACTGCTCTCCAGCATGCATCCTGCCATCCCTGGTTAGGGGGACACCCTAGAAAGGTGCTGATGGGAGCAGGGGGCAGACAGGGCCACACCAAGAGCTGCTCATGCTAGGTGAGGGTCACACCTGCTAGGTGAGGGTCACACCTGGTGGCGCTCATCTTTGCTGATGCTCACTGCTCTCTGGAGGCCTAAGGGCTCCTCAGCGAGCACCCTAAGCAGAAGCCCTCCCCAAACCGTCAGGCCTAGTGGGCAGCATCTCCTTGCAAGCAGCTCCTGGGCCGCTGGGATTGCCATTCTAACAACAGGGCCCCGTTTCCCAGCCACATCTTAGAAAGTGCGCTCCACTGCCTCCGGCCCCAGTGGGAACTTGGCTTCTCCACCACACCCCAGCCTCATGCCTCCTCCCTTGGATCGGAAGGTGGGATTGACACCCCCTCCCTCTCCATCGCCCCATCCACCCCTTCCTGAGTCCCCTCAGCTTGGTCTCCAGGTGGATGCTGCACTCCACTGCCAGGAGCCTCGGCTCCTCCGCCCCAACATGCCCAGAGGCCTGCCAACACCCACAGCAGCTCAGCCCCTTCCCTCTCTGACTAAAGCACCCTCGATGTCCAGCCCCGCCCCCTCCCGTGGTACTTCTGCCACTCTGGACTCGCGCCCTAGGCCCGTGTCCTCTCCATGCCCAGCTCAGACTGCTTGGCCTTTCGTGTCCACCTCTCTTTGGGGCTGAAGAGCTAGGGTGCCGTCCCGTACACCTGTGTGGACAATCCCTTTCCCTGGTTTAACACACCCTGACTCCCACCCCATCTGCACCCACAGCACCTGCACAGAAGCTTGCTCTCCTACACTCCACAACAAACACCCAGACCCTCTGCCCCCTACCTGGACCCCAGGGCACTGGCACTCAGCAGGTGACCTGCCCCAACCCTTCAGGTGCAGATGCCCGCTGCTCCCTGCCAACCCCAGCCCCCTCTGTCCCTGCTCTAGGCTAAGGCCACAGCCCCACCTCCAGGCAGGAGCCACCCCTTCCCATCTCCTTTGGAAACTTAAACCATGAGTCCACCTCACCCTCTCCTGGATGCTTCCCAGCCACAACCCAACATCACAGACTCCTGCCTGTTTAGATGATCCCATCTGTGGAGCCCCCATCTCACTGACCTGCAGTCTCCCCCTCATCGTGCAAGCTATTTGTGCTTACTGTTTACACGTCCTCCCTCCTACTTCTGCTTCCTTCCACCCATGGACCCACATGATGGCCCCTACCAGCACAGCTGCTTTAGCTGAGATCTAGATGGCTTCCTTTTTAAAAATATTGATTTTTATTTTTATTTGAAAGGCAGAGACAGATGGGGAGAGATCTCCAGTCTGTTGGTTCACTCCTCAAGTTCTCACAACAACCATAGTTGGGTGAGGATAAAGCCAGGAGTCTGGTACTCAACCCACGTCTCCCACATGGGTGGCAGGGACATCATCTGCTGCCTCCCAGGCACATCAGCATGAGGCTGGCGTGGAAGCAGAGGCTCTGTGATACGGCATGCAGGCATCTCAGCTTGTAGCTTGACCCACCACACCACAATGCCACCTGCTTAACTTTCTGAAATAAACCCTATTTTAAAATCTCCTAAATATGAAAATCCAAAACTCTCTTTTCTACCCTGTCCACGACCTGCCCCCCTTCATAACACACACACACACACACAGGCACATATACCCGACGCACAACCCACTGTTCCTTTCTGTGTGTCTTTCCAGAGATATGTTAATCAAATGCAAGCACATAAAACATTCTTATTACCTTTATTGCATAAATGGTAACAAACAACTCTTACTGTTTTTACACCTTGCTTTTTTGCATCAATAATGTATCTAAAAAACTTGGATATCGCTTCAGTTTCCTTATTCTTTGAGTTCCATGCTATTCCTTTTGATAGAGGCACACAATTTATTTAATTAATCCCATATTGCTGGGCATTCGTTTACATCCAATCTTTTGCCATTATAAATAATACCACAATGGATAATCTCAAATATGTCATTTTTCGTGTGCACAAATGTATCAATCAGTAGGATATATTTCCAAAAGGAGATGATCTGAATTAAAAATCAGTGCACTGGGAGTTTTGCTAGATGGTGTTAATTTGCCTCCTGAGTTGTTAAACCATGTACTCCCTGCCCCACCCCCAACAATGCATAAAATGCCTGGTTCCCCACAAGAACGCCAACAGAGAGGTAGCAAACTGTTAGGTTTTTATTAATCTCAGAGGTGCAAAATGGTAGGTTTTTTAAAAGTTATTTATTTGGGTTGGAGAAAGAAGGGGGCAAGCACGCGCACACACACACACACACACAAGCGGGGAGAGAGAGCGAGCTTCCATCCACTACTTCATTCTCTATATCCAATTGCCTGCAACAGCTGGTGCTGGGTGGAGGCCAAAGCTGGGAGCTGGGAGCTGAGAACTCAACCCAAGTCTCCCATGTCAGGGGCAGGAACCCAGTGACCTGAGCCAGCACCTGCCGCCCCCTAGAGCCTGTGTTAGCAGGAGGCCGGTATCAAGAGCCAGAGCTCTAAGCTGAACCCAGGCGCGCTGATGTGAGATGTGGGCGTCCTACCCAGCATGTAACTGCGAGGCTAAGGGCCCGTCCCCCAAGTGCAGCTTTACTTTGTTTCTCGATGAACCCGTCCTAGCACTTGTCCACAAATGGAAGGTCCACCTATTTCCTTTCCTTGGCCCATATCTCCTTCCCTTTTCTCCACCAGGGTTTTGGATGGATTTGCAGGAATTCTTCAGTTATTCTGGTGGTTGATCCTTCGATTATGCTGTGGTTGATAATATTTTTGCCCAATGTATCATTGGTCTTTTTGATTTTACTTACGTTGTTTTGGTCACATCAGTCTGTGGTCAATTTTTTCAGTCTTTCCTTCGGAGGTTTGAGTGCTAGAAATGCCTTCCTCACTCGAAAGCCACAAAGCATAATTCAAAGTCTGCCCCGCTGCTGTCTTTTATGGTTTCCTTGAGTCTATTTACATCATTGATTAATTTAAAATGGATCCTTTGACAAGGAAGGAGCTGTGCAGCCAACATCATTTTTCTCTCCTTGGGTTCTGTGACTCCACGTTCTCCTCCTCCTTCCCATCAGTGCCCCAGTCTTCCACTCCTTTTCTACTTTACCCTCATATGCCAGAGCTCAGCACCAGAGTCATCAGTGCCCCACCAGTCTCCTCTTCCCTCTCTCTCCACGAATCTCACCCACTCCTAAGGATTCAATACCAGGACTTCCAAATGCATTGCTCCTGTGAGCTCTAGACTCTTGCTTGGATGAGCATCTTAAATGAAACATGTCCAAGTTTGACCTTATCAAATCTGTACCTCTCCAGGCCTTCCCAGGGCAGACAATGGCACCACCAGGAGGAATTAAGATCTTGAAAGGCAGTTACAGAGGGAGAGAGAGGGAGAAGCAGAGACAGAGAGAGAGATCCTCCATCCACTTGTTCTCTCCCCACATGTCCACAACAGCCAGGGCTTGGCCAGACCAAAGCCAGGAGCCAGGAACTTCCTCTGGGTCTCCCACGTGTACAAAGGGGTCCAAGTGCTAGGCCATCTTCTGCTGATTTCCCAGGGGCACTAGCAAGGAGCTGGACCGGAAGTGGAGCATCCGGGACTCGAACAAATGTCCACAAGGGGATGCTAGCGTCACAGGTGGTGGCTTTACCCACTGCACCACAACGCTGGAATAACTTTTAATGCTCTCTAACACAGCAGGATGGCAATGGTTGACAGCAATGATACAGTTAAATATACTTCAAGAGGTTTGTGGAAAATGGAATTAAAAAATTATTTTGTACCAAAATATTTTAATTCCATTTTCTATGAGCTTTTTGAAGTACCCTCATATATTTCAAAATAGTTAGTAGAGAGGACTTTTAATATTCCCAGCACAAACAAGTGATAAATATTTGAAGTGATGGGTACTCTTGTTATCCTTGTGTGATCATTACACATTGTACACAAGTATTGAAATGTCATCCTGTGCCCATAAGTAAGTCCAATTACTATGTCTCCATGGGAAAAAATATTGTAAAAAAGGATTGAAAGTAAAAGAAAGTGACACCACCCCCACGCTAGGAACAGGCTCACACTCAGAGCCTGGTGTCACCCATCAATCCATCGCTCTCTCCCTTTCACGGTCAATACCTACAACTTTATTTCCAAAACACATCTCAGATCCTTCTGCTTCTTCCCGCCTGCTCTACCTCTACCGTAACCTAGGACCCCAGCAGCCTCCACTAGGGCGATGACCACACCCTCCCAGCTGGTCTCCCAGCATTCGCTCTTGCCACCGAGAGCTTTGAAAACAGCAAACTTGATCATGCTATCCCATCTCCCTCGATCTCACCTCTACTCTGTCTCTCCCTGTTACAAGCACACACGCCTTCAATGGTTCTTGGGAAAAATCCTGACAGCTTTAGCAGTCAGAATTAAAAGCCATGCACATGGCACGCGGCCCCCACCCCCTGCCAGGAAAACAGCAATGAAGGGACATTGGCAGCATGGCTGAAGGGACAAGTAGGCACTTGTTGGTGACATCCAGGGCAGAGCTGCGGCTGAGCACCAGGGGCCAGCAGAGCTCCTCTCCATGGCCCCAGCGTTACCTCTGGTGACAAAAACAAGGAACCTGCATTGCAGCTGGTTTTCCCAGTCGGCATACTCTTGGGTTAGATTCCCTCGAAGCAGAGTCTGCGACAGGGCTTCCTATGAAAAGAGAGGGGTGGAGCTCAGCGAGGACGTGGGCTCAGCTGGGCCTTGCTACAGTCAGCCAGAGCTCCATGGGAAGGCCCCTTGAGAAAAGGGACTCTGCTCCGAGACACCCCTGGCCCCCTCCCTGCTCAGGGTTCCCACCTGGCAGTGGCCGAGTCCCTGAGAAGGGCAGCTGTGAGTAGTTAGCAGCTCCACCAGCAGCCGGACGACAGGTACCCCAGCCTGTTAGAGAGGCTTGGGGCCCCAAGCCCTCCTTGGTTTCTCAGAGCACCCTGGAGGCAGGCAATGCCCGCCCATTGCACAGGAAACTGACATCCCTTGCACAGGGGCATCTGGCCCCTGCTGGGCACGGCAGACCTGGACTCTGGATCCTGCCAGCTGGGGCAGAGCCCACTTGTTTTCTCCTTCCCCTTATTCCAGGAAGAAGGATCCTGGATCACACAACCAGGAACTAGCAATCCCAGCAAACCCTGGACAGAATCTGCTCTCACTGGGGGAAGGGCCATCTGCCCCAGGCACCCTGTCTCCAGGTGCCGCTGATGGGCTGCAGCCCTGGCAAGTGGGGCAGAAAATCGTCCCGGGGCAGGGTGGGGGGTATGGCAATGCATGAGTGCTAATGGGAGCTGTGCAAGGGATTTTGGGGAGGCCTGCAAAAGCCACACTGCGAAGCATGTACTTGCAAAAGAGACCTGAAGTCCCTAAGGGCCGGTTTGAAAGCTTTTAAAGAAGGCACACGTTTCCAAGTCAAGAAGAGGCTGTTTGGGGGGAAGTACTCCATTAAGGGGGCCTTGTGGCGCAGCAGGTGAAGCCACTGCTGGAGGTGCCACCTCCCACATTGGAGTGCTGCTTCAAGGCCCAGCACCTCTGCTTGCAATACAGCTTCCGGCCGACATATCTGGGGGTGGGGGTGGGGTGGGCAGGGGGCAGTGGGTGATGATGGAAGAGCTTGAGTGCTCCCCTGGGATGGACTCTTGGACTTCTGACCCAGCCCCAGCTATTGGGGACATTTGGGGAGTGAGCCAGTAAATGGAAGTGCTGTGTGTGTACGTGTGTGTGGCTCTGCATTCAAGCAGGTGATTATGGACGCAAATGCTTTCCAGAAATGGCTCCCCACTCCTAACCAGATCTTGTACATAGTAGATGTCCAATAGGCACTGCAAATGAGCAAGCTTCACATTTAACCACTTTTACAGAGTTCTCAGCCACGTGGAGAGCTGAATGCTGCATGGGCTGTGGGGCCTTCGTTGAACCCACGCGGCCACATATTTATGTCGATCCTTCAGGAGCTGGGACAAGCTGCTTCCTGCAGTCGGTGAGCAGACCCCGTGAGAGGCACGCATGTGTGTGTGCAGGTGCGAGTTCAAGCAGGCACTCCAGGGGGAAGACGGGGAGGAAACACACAGACGTTTTCCCACTAGAGACTTAGAAGCTGGCAGAGTCCCACCAAGCCAAGGGAGCCATAGGAACTGGAAGAATTTAAGTCCTTTCTCATCAAAATCAGCATGAACTACCTCCATGTGTTTTCCACACGTGGTAGTTTGTGCGTTGCAGGCCCTCCTGTCGTGAGGTACAGTCTCTTTCCCCGTGACTGGCTTGATCAAGGGACTGAGCCGCAAGAATCATCTGCAGGTCCAAACCTAAACCTCAGGAGGTCTTGCAGCTCTGCAACCCTTCTCCCACCACATGAACAAGCTGAGGCCGGCCTGCTGGAGGGGGAGAGACCAAGTGGAGCAGGACGAGCGCCCCCACCCCCAACCTACCACACTGACTCCAGTGCTCCTAGCTGGGACCAGAAGAGTCACCTAGCAGAACCCAGCCAAACTGCCAACCCCTGGGATCATGAACTAGGCAAGCATCTTGCTCTCCACCACGACATTCTAAGGTATTTGTTATGCAGCAAAAACTCACTGACGCACTATAGGAAGTCTCCATTGCAGCTGTACAACTCACTCCCATGAAGACGCCATCTGGTAGACCTGAGAATCCTGATGTCAACTGCATAAAGCCCTAAATTAGGAAGACCCTCTGGGTGACAGCACAGAAGACTGGGAAGGACCCTCAGGAAGTCCAACCACCTGGTTCCACTGTCAGGAAAACTGGATTTCAGACAGAGAAGGGATCACACTCACTCATGGTGCAGATATTTCCTGAGTGTCTGCTTTGTGCCAGATACTGGGCCCCCCTGGGCCACACAGCAGTGGATATGAGACTAGAATCTTCTCTCATGGAGGTCACGGTCTAGCATGGAAATCAGACATTAGCCAAGATAGATATGTGGAAAACGACAGTAACTAATGCCAGGGATTCAAACGACCAGGTGCCATCAGAGAGAATCAGGGGAGGGGACCTCATCGGATTGGGAGGGTCACCTTCGAGGGAGGGGACATTCAGGCTGAAGAGGGTTACAGCAGCGTTTGGTGGGAATGGGGCCCTGAACAGGCAGGGCAAGGTGAGGCTGTGCAGCGTCTCTGAGCCCCAGCCACACAGCTGTGAGCCACCTGGGCTGTCGGCCAGCAGCCCTCAGCCTCAGTTCCACCAAACAACCGCTGAGAAGGCGCTTTGAGATCTGAGAAGCTGTGGGAGAGCAGTCGAGATGGTTGCCGTGCGTGGCTTGGCAGGGGCTTGGTTTGTCCTGGGTCTCCTCTCCCAGGGACTGCACTCCTCTCTGCCTAAGACCACAGAGGCCACTGGGTCCCACTTTCCAATAGAGTCTGAGCCAGCGCTGACCACACCACAGGACGGCTCAGGCCGCCAGCGCTCCCCGTGCTGACACAGTGCATTTGCAGGTTGTGGGAAGGCCCAGGTGGGATACTCAGGGGTAGGTCTGTGCTTGAGGCAACCCCATTTCCAGGTTGATTACGGACCACAGAACCACTTCAGAGTGGGCTACCAAAATGACGACCCACAGGGCTGGCGCTGTGGTTCAGGAGGCCAAGCCACTGCCTACAACACCGGTATCTCATATGGGCGCTGGTTCAAGACTCAGATGTTCCACTTCTGACCCACTCCCTGCTAATGCACCTGGGAAAGCAGCAAAAGATGGCCCAAGTGCTTGGGCCACTGCCACTCATGTGGGAGACCTGGAAGAAGCTCCTGACTCCTGGATTCAGCTTGGCACAGCCCTGGCCACTGCAGCTTTTTGGGGAGTAAACCAGCACATGGAAGATCTCTCTCTCTCTCTCTCTCTCTCTCTCTCTGTAACTCTGCCTTTCAAATAAATTTTTTAAAAATGACCACCTGCAGGACCTGAGCCTGTCTCGCTGGCTGACACAGCCAGAGCCACACGAGGCAGCTCTGCCGCGACAGCAGCACGGCGCGCACACAGGGACTGGCCAGGGACGGGCATGCTGGCAGCCCCAGCGCAGGGACCCTCACACAGCCGGGGACAGGGAGCAGCCATGCAGCGGAGCTTCCGTGCACCCCTAGCCCCGAGACTGCAGCATCTTCCGCGCTGGCCATGCTCCCCAAGGCCCCGGCCACACATTACTCACCTATGGCCTGTCACAGAGCAAGGCACGTAAACAGCTGTGAGGGTTCTCGCTGGCATCACATTGTGCAGTGAGGACCCTACCCCGGCCCTCAGCCAGAAGGCAGAACCCTCCCCTGGCCCTCGGCCCCCGCAGTGAGGACTCTCTAGGGTATCACGATCTACACTGAGGAAGCTCCCAGCTCAGAGAAAAGAACTCTGCAGAGAGCAGGGTCAGTAGAAAACCTGATTTCTGTGCATGCCTGGGCATGGGGACCTCACAGGCAGCCTCTGCTCTCCTCCCTTGGTGCCCTGTCTACTGCCCTCCCGGGGCCATGCCCTGCTCCAGGTGGGCAGGAGAGCCCTGCGTGACTACATAGGGAGCGCGTCTCTGTGGGGGCTGCACAGTGGTGAGGCAGGTGGCATCAGGGAACACGGGACACCTCTGCTCACTGCTGCTGAAAACCTCCCTCTGAGCCTGGGGAACACAGCCCAGGCGTTCCCAGCTCCATGAGGGTCACTGATGTCCACTCCAAGCCAGAGAACACTGCAGCCCCACTTTGATCATCCCTTTCAAAGGCACTCAACTGGGAATCGTGACCGCTGTGACGGAGGACAGTCATGGGCTGTGTCCGCCCCCTTCACTCCAGGAGCAGCCCGGCTTCAACCAGCCCCACGCTTAGCCCCTGGCCTGGGGAGGACAGGGAACCCACCTGGCTGGTTGACAGGAGCTCTGGGTTTCCGTCACTCATCCCCACGTAGGCACTGTCACCATCAAACTAGAACAGAGAGAGAGAGAGAGAGAAGCAGCTCTGATTAAACTGTTCCTGAAGCGGCACCAGGAAAAGCCACTGCAGGTCAGGGTACCGAGGGCACTGGGAGGGAGGGGCTGTGGGCCCACAGAGGCCAAGGTTGGAGCCCAGGATGCCCCAGGCCCCATTTTAGCAGGGCTTCTTCTAGGGTGGAGGTGCAGCCCCTGTTCCAGGAACCCCAAGGGCTTGAGCTGCATTGTTATTCACACTTAGAGCAAAGTGTGCTCTCTACACCTTGTCTGTAGACACAGGCAGGCTGCCTTGTCAGGTACTGAAACTCCCATGCCCCAGAAGTATGCAAACATCTTCTGTGGCCAAAATGATGTTCAGGGGACCACTGGGACTGGACTCCCGCGTGCCTGGGAACACTGAGATCTCCAAGCCTGAGGTCCCGAGAGTCTACCCCAGCCGTGCTGTCTGACTGTTACCATCCTAAATGGCTGTACCCACCCACCCACCCCATCCTCATCCCGCAGGGCACCCTGGCCATGTGCAGGGAGTGCTGTGTTAGGAACCACCAGCAGGAATTACAATCCTGTGTTCAGAGAAGCAGGTGTAGAGAGAAATGTGGGCTCCGAGGCCACGGGCTCCTTCTGTGTCCTGATGTGTGGTCTGAGCTAGTGTGCAAACACTGGAGGCTCCTCATCTGCCCAGTGGGGTGACGGCAGTGGGCCCCATGCTGTAAACTCCTGCAGTGGACAGCACTGGACTCTCGGGCATCTCAGGCAGCAGTCCCCAGACATGCCATCAGGCAAGGGCTCACCGCATGTGGTCTCTCAGGGGGTCCCTTTGGGGAAAAATCTATAGGGTGAAGGGAAGCAAGACAGGGCAGTGGCCAGAGCGAATCAAGGATGCAGCTTCTGCTGGACACTTGCATCCCTCGGATGCCCTGGGACATGCATTGCTCTGCAGAGTTAGTCAGGCCTTGAAACTAAAGGCAAGGAGACCCTGCAGGCCAGGCAGGCTGGTTGTGGGCTGTGGGCCACCCCGCAGGGGCCCCCATTTGGTGAAGAGCAGCCCTCAGAGAATGACACTGGCTGCCAGCCACCAGCAGGCAGCGCTCACGGCGGGAGGCAGACGGCTTGAGTGGGCGGGTCCAGAGTGGGACACCAGCGGCAGTCACTTTACTTTAATTACACAATTGATAGGCACAAGGTGCAAAATTCCAAAACTATGGAAAGCAACACTGCCTACCCCATCTGCTGCCCTCCCCGGAGACCCCCAGGTCCCCCAGATTTCCAAATCCCTTCAGAGGTGGTCTACATCACGTGAGCGGGCTCTGAAAGGTAAGTCTATGTCCGTGCAAAATACGGAAATCAATGCGTGGATTTTCCATTCCCATGTTTGCCACGTCCTGAAGACACTGTGTAGGATTTCAAGTCGTCTCTTTCACACCGACGACAGCACACTAGACACACCGCTTGCACTAGAGTGCTGTCTCTGTAACACGCCTCGGGAAGGGTTTCACATCTTTCTCCCAGGACCCAGCATTCCACAGATGTAGCCAACGTATGTGAGCAGTCGAGGCTCCCGGGCAGCTGAGTGGCTTGCAGCCTCCAGCTGCTCCAACATTGCTCCCAGAAGGCTCTGTACCTTCGTCAGCTAGCGTGGCCTGATTGATCAGCTGGGCTCACTGTGCGAGCAGATTTTCTGCTGGACCCACTCAGACATGTTTTTGTGATTGACAGCCATCACCATGGGGACCTTGCGGAGGTTTTAAACGTCCTCACTCCCACAGCCGTGCTTGAGGGCTTGGCTCACACCCTGCCCGCAGAGAGACTTCACTCAACAAGCGCCTCGGAGGCAGCCCCTACCCCCGGCTCTGAGAACCACCTGCCCCTGCCCGCCGTGCCCTCGCTGAGCCCTGCATTTCCTCAGCTTACTTGTTATTCTACAGCCCCTTTTGCCTTGTGGCATGCTCAAGAATTTACTTTTTTTAATAGAATTAAATTTGTTAAAGATTTATTTATTTATTTGAAAGGCAGAGTTTCAGAGAGGCAGAGGCAGAGAGACAGAGCGGTCTTCCATCCGCTGGTTCACTCCCCAGTTGGCCTCAATGGCCAGAGTTGGGCCAATCTGAAGCCAGGAGCCAGGAGCTTCTTCTAGGTCTCCCACACGGGTGCAGGGGCCCAAGGACTTGGCCCATCTTCCACTGCTTTCCCAGGCCACAGCAGAGAGCTGGATCAGAAGTGGGGCAGCCGGGACGGGAACCGGCACCCGTATGGAATGCCATAGCACCAGCCCCAATAATCTACTTATTAATCATGTTCATTGCCTGCAGTTGGAGTCCTCCTGCTGAAATAAAGGCTCCTGGAGTCAAGGATTGGGTCGATCCATCCATGGATGCCTCCCAGCTCCTAAAACAGTGCCTGACCCAGAGTAGATAGTCAAGAAATGTTTGCAGGGGCCGGCGCTGTGGCGTGGCAGGTAAAGCCTCCACCTGCAGTGCCGGCATCCCATAGGGGCTCTGGTTTGAATCCTTTCTGATACAGCTCTCTGCTATGGCCTGGGAAAGCAGTAGAAGATGGCCCAAGTCCTTGGGTTTCTGCACCCGCATGGGAGACCCAGAAGAAACACCTGGCTCCTGGCTTAGGATCGGCGCCGCTCTAGCCATTGTGGCCATGTGGGGAGTGAACCAGCAAATGGAAGACCTCTCTCTCTTTCGGTCTCTGCCTCTCTCTAACTGCCTTTCAAGTAAATAAATAAAGCTTTTTTAAAAAAAAAAGTGTTTGCTGCACAAACGAATGATTGAATGAATGAAGACGTCACTACAACATTCACATTGTCTCTTTTTTTTTTTTTTTTTTTGACAGGTAGAGTTAGACAGTGAGAGAGAGAGACAGAGAGAAAGGTCTTCCTTCCATTGGTTCACCCCCTAAATGGCCGCCACGGCCAGAGCGCTGTGCTAATCCAAAGCCAGGAGCCAGGTGCTTCCTCCTGGTCTCCCGTGTGGGTGCAGGGCCCAAGCACTTGGGCCATCCTCCACTGCCTTCCCAGGCCACAGCAGAGAGCTGGACTGGAAGAGGAGCAACCAGGACAGAATCCGGCACCCCAACTGGGACTAGAACCCTGGGGTGCCAGGGCCGCAGGTGGAGGATTAGCCTAGTGAGCTGCGGCGCCTGCCTCTCCCTCTTTTTTTTTTTTAAGATTTATTTTTATTTATTTGAAAGAGTTACAGAGAAAGGCAGAGACAGAGAGAGGGGTCTTCCATCTTCTGGTGCACTCCACAAATGGCTGCAATGGCTATAGCTGAGCTGATCTGAAGCCAGGGGCCAGAAGCTTCTTCCGGGTCTCCCACGTGGGTACAGGGGCGCAAGGACTTGGGCCATCCTCCGCCACTTTCTCAGGTGCACTAGCAGGGACCTGGATCAGAAGTGGAGCAGCCAGGACTCGAATCAGGGTCCATATGGGATCCTGGAGTGGCAGGCTGGGGCTTTTATCCTCCACATTGCCTCTTACCAAACCTGTCTTCCTGTCTAGGTTCCACCCAAGTGCCTCCTTGACATGGGGAGGGACTGAGTTCCGTGGTGACTGCTGTGCTGCCCAAAGATAAGGACAATGCCATACCTGGTGTGGATGCTGATCCCAAATGCAAGGCTTCACCCACCACACTGCACCCGGAGCTAATGCTGCAAGGCCCTGCTTAGGGGCCACCTCCTCTGAGAGGCCCACCAAGCTCTAGCCTCCCCTGGCTGCCTCTCTTACAACAGACTCTTTCCACATTTGTCATTTGTCCCAGAGTGGCAGCAATGTAGATGCTGGAATGTGTCCTGGTCACTCTGAATGCCCCAGCACCTGGCACAGGCATTAGGAACAGAGCTGTGAATGGGGCTGGGTCGGGGACCTTGAAACAAAAACTCCTGGCTACTGGTAGATGTCACCATGGCCACTGAGGACTTGGATAAAAGTAAAACTTATTTTAAAAATGATAAATGATTTATACATATATTCTAATGGAAAGAATAATTGGAAATGGAGAGGGACTAAGTTTAATGAGATATCTGAACTATAAAGCAACATTTCTTAAACAATATTATATTGGTTAAAAGTATCAAATACGTATCAAAGGAGCAGAGGGAATGATGATCCGCCAAACCTTGGTGACAGCCATCATTTCCCAAATGTTGGCTGGGACAGGGCCACCATGAAGCCAGGGGCCACTGATGTGCAAAGCGGGCAATCGATGCACATTTGGTAAATGAACAAACATCTCTCTGGCACTGAGCAAAATGCTTCCCATAAAATACTTCAATTAATCCTCACAACAGAGCAATGAGGAAAGCATTCGTTTCCCTGTGTCAAAGCAAGGAAACTGGTCAGGGGCAGGCATTTAGCCTAGCAGTGACATGTCTCACATCAGAGAGCCGGGTCTGCCTGATTTCAGTTTCTTGCTAATGCACACCCTGGGAGGCAGCAGGTGATGGCTCTAGTTATTGGGTTCCTGCCACCCACATTGGAGACCAGGATGGAGTTCCTGGTTGCCAGTTTCAGCTCAGCCCAGTCCTAACCTTGGAGATATTTGGGGATGAAAAAGCGGATAGGATCAGTCTGCTTGCCTGCCTGCCTCTCTCCCCCCACCCCCCGCCCTCTGTCTCTCAAACAAATTAATTAATAATAACAATAAATGAAAAGCAAGGAAACAGGTGTAGAGAGGATAAGTAGGGACTCCAGGGTCATTTATTTTCTTTTGCTCTGTCTTTCCCATGGGGCTCAAGCTCCCTAATGGATCTTTCCACACAATGAACAATTAGCCCAGGGCCTGGCATCTAACAGGTGCTTGCTAAGTGTGTGTTAGAGACCAGGGAGAAGCAGGAACTCCCCACACTGAGCAGTTGGCAATGGTCTTGGAGATGGGGGTGGGAAACCCTGGATTTTGCAGGAGGGAGTGTTGGGGGCAGGCATGGGGGAGGGGCAGTAGAGCCCATGAGGTCCCCAGAGCTTACTCATTCACTTGTCTGTTCAGCCAACATCGAGAAAGCTGCTACATGGTGCAGCGAAGCTCACTTTGGGCTCTCAAGGAGGACTTGAGAAGTCAGCATAGGTGTCCGGGGAGGTCCTGGGTCTGCCTGAGGTCCGTTGCCCTGGGGGCCTTGCACGGGGTCCTGGAGCAGGCCAAGCAGCCCTGTACAGAGCCCCACAGGCAGAAAGGGAGGGCCTGGCTCTGCCCATCTCTGCCAGGGCTCCACTATGCCAGAGCCCACGGAGGGAGGGAGGCAGGAAGGGGTGTGTGAGGGGAGCCCTGAGGGCTCCTGGGCTTTGGGCTTCCAGGGCACTGAGGCACAGGCCTCACTCCTTCTTCCCCTCCTCCTGCAAGACCTTCTGGGGGATGAACTTACAAGCCAAGGGGTCAGAGCTGCCTTTGCCCTCAAACACAGCAAGGCCACCTCCTCCTCGCGCGCACACCTGCACTGACCCCCACTAACGCAAAGGTATAGGACTGCACAAGTGTGCAGTCACACAGGCACCACAGACCTGAGCTGGTGTGGACCCGTGCTGCACACTGCACTGCAGCCGAGACAGCACTTAACCACACACACACACACCACGTCCACAGGTGACACACGCCAACACCAACAGTGCAAGCTTCTGTGTGCACATCTCAGGGACCCTGCACGTGACTGGGTGCAAGAACCCACAGCAGGCGCGTCTGGGAAAGGCAGGTGAACTCGCACACCGTGCACCTGCAACCGCAGGAATGCAGCTCCAAACAGCCACTGCATATGCATAGAGAGATGTGCAGAGGCACGTGGACTTCAATTCTGGGCAGATTTCACTGTGTATCAGTCCCTTAGTCAAAGGTCTTTTTTTCACCCACCCAACCTCTGTATTGCTTTAAAATGTAGGGGGAATAAATGGAGAGGGAACAACAGCCTAAGAATTTCCATGAAACGCCAGGAGAACATCCTTGTACACTGACTGGAATAGATTAATTTCCCCCATTTCATATTCTAATTATAATTCCTTTTCCCATTGCCATCTTCAGTCCTCATTACAGCTGGAAGATTGTTCTGCAGAAGCCAGGCCTTCATCTTCTCTTCCCAAGAGTTTTGTCATGGAAATGAGTTTTGGAATCGGAAAGAACCCATATTTTTGCAAATATCGAGTGTGTGGGGCTAACCCTTTCATGACAGCCACCGGGGACATGGCTCACAGAGGCTTGGACAGGGTCTGTCTCTCCCCACACTGTGTGGTCCCCTTAGGGACACATTCCTAGGCCCCTTCCCACCCCATCCAAGCACATGTTCCCCCAAAGTATTTTCTTAATATTTAAGGAAATGTAGTAAATAGGTAGCCAAGGTAAAAAGCCTCGATTTTAGAGAACCAGATTCCAGCTCCATCTGTGCCACCTTGGACAGGTTCCTTAACTGCTCCAAGCCTGTTTCTTCATTCGATGACCCACAGAGTCACTGATTCATGATGGGCACACTAAATACTTGTGGATGGACATATAAAGTGGCTGGTGGATGGACAGAAGAAAGGGAAGGAGAGAGTAATGGATGGCTGGTAGATGGATGGATGGAGGGATGATGGATAAGATGGATGATGGATGATGGGTGAATGGACAGATTATGGATGGGATGGGATGAGATGGGATGGGATGGCTGGCTGGATGATGGATGGCTGAATAGAGAATGGATGGATGGATAAATTAGTACTATCCAACAAAAACACAATTCAAGTCACAAATGTGAGTCACCTATTTAAATTTTAAACTTTCTGGTACCACAGTTTAAAAATTAAATATAGAAACATGTGAAATTAACTTCAATGACAGTTTAAGCCAATATGTTCACAATATTATGATTTCAACATGTTCTCAATATACAATTATTAATTATTAATAAATGGCTATTTGGTGGTATGGGCGAATGGAGGGATGAAGATGGGTGGTTGGGATGTAGAGACTGGATGGTTAGAATGAGGAGGGATGGATGGATGGATGGATGGACAGATGAGACAGGATGGCTGAGTGAGGCTGAAGAGACAGGTGTATGAAAAGGTGAGAGGGATGGTGGGTAAGACAGACAGATGCTTGGGACTGGTGTTTGGGATGCATGGATGGATGTCTGGATGGATGGTGCCTGGTGGAGCGCACAGGTGGAATGGGTGGGAGGGACAGTTAGGTGTGTGGATTTGTGAGCCTGGTACTTCCTCCTCACTCCATTTGCTCTTTCCCTGGACAATGTCATGGCTTCTCAGGGTCACATGTCACTCACTCTCAAATTCTCATCTTCAGCAAATTGCCTCCAGATTCCACAGCTTCCCCTGGGGGCCTCCCTCATTTACCCAGGAGCACCTCAGATTCAGCACATCCCAAACCGGACTCTTGACCTATGAATACACTTGCTCTCTCCCCAGCACTGCCGTCGTAAGAGAAGGCATCACCACCCTCACAGTCCCACCTCGGTACTCCTGTGTGACGGGACATGCCTTCTCTCCTACATCCCCGACTCTGTCATCCCCAGAAGCCTGCTGCTCGGCTTCCCCACCTCATCTTCAAATCCAGAGCTGGCACTAGGGACCCCTGGGCAAGCACATCACTCCTGGGATCAAATCTGCATCGCGTGGCCTTGCATCGGAGACTTCCATAACAGCGCAGCCCGAGTCTCGGCTCCGACAGCAGCCCAGTGCCGCACCCTCCGGCGCCCTTGCCTTCGCTTGCTGCCGCATCATGAGCCTGCAACACCCTCCTCCTCCCTTTCTCCACCCGCTGAAACCCAACCCTTGCTAGGTCTACCTTTTTTTCCGGGCTTGCTTTTACATCTCCAGATTCTTGGGCCCAACCTGAGAGCCTCCATCTAGAACTCAGCTTTGGACTTAATTCAGGTCTGTGATTCCTGAATCTGAGCGCCGGCGTCACCACTCACTGGCTGGGTGGCCCTGGGTCTAACTTTTCTCTGCCTTAGCGTCTCCACCTGTCCAACAGTAATAGTGGTGACTGTTTTTCCTACCTCATGACATTCTTGATGTCCTCTATCAGGTATGCGTTAACTTCTGTAACACAGTGCTTGCCAATGTTAACTATTTCTGATGGATGCTTAGTAAGTATTTTCTTCTATTATTATCATATGCTAAATTCATATCCTCTTATCAGCCTCACCCCACCTTGTCTGGCAGGGGCCTTGTCTCCCATGTCACTGAACAATTCTCCCAACTTTCCCTACCACATGCACATCACTCCCAGCCTGACTTCCTCTCCTTTCGTCTGAAGCTTCTCCCTCCTCCACCCCTCCACCTCAATCCTGTCGCTCTCATATCTTCTTCCCACTCTCTCTTGTACTGTCGTGGGCCTAAGCTACGATTCACACACGCTGAAGCCAAGTGACAGCAGGCAGTGCTTCTGTTGTATCACGCACAGAGGATCTGCCAAGCACCAAAGAACAGGCTCCCAGCAGTAACTGGGTCCTGTGGCTCCCCTCTGGGAACTCACATACGTGTCAACAAGTAATCACAAGGCACAGAAGAGTGGGGGCCACAGGGACTCCGAGTCACAGCCGTCACTCACGGGCTGATACCAGGCGAGTGTGTACTGTGTGCCAGACGCCAGACCAGCTGTAAGGACCAGGGCACAGCACCTCCCCTCAAGCAGCCCCGAGTCCTTTACAGGGGCTGTCAGCCAGGGCAAGAGAATAAAATCTCCTTAGTCTCCAAATCCGAGAAAGGAAAGCACGGAGTGGTGTTTGTGGCCATAACCCCAGGCTGCAAACAAGTAATCACAAAACCATCACAACGGGCCAGTGACAGCTGTGCAGACCCCCGGCCTGTGGAGGTCAAGTGATCAAGGTAACAAACAGCCTTAGCCCAGGAGCCACACGTGCACTTCCAGGGACGCCGGTCCCAGACCCTCCTGCTCCTGAGAGGCCCTGGTCCCAGGACTCCACACCCCCGAAACCCTGCCAAGCTGAGCTCTTGCTTCCCTTGCAAGCACTCGCTTTGCACCACGCGGAACTCAGCCTCGCGTTTCAGATATTAAATGCTGGCCTCTTCTTTGACATATGAGACAAGGGCTAGGACGAGCTCATCACAGGTAAGTAGGAGCAAGGAAGAGAATCTGTCAAGAGAAGCATCCTGAAAATGACTTGGAAACCGGATGCACTCGAGGCAGCTGGGGAAAGAGCAGGGAGCAGGATGTCCAAGGCTCCTGTACCCGTGGGCCAGTGAGCAGCCACTGTCCCAGAGCTGCCCCTTGCCATCTCACAGGGTGTCCCTGGAAACCTCCAGGCTGCCAGGACCAGACCCACTGCAGAGACGAGCAAGGTGAGGCTCGGGGTGCTGGGGAGCTTGCCCAAAGCTATCAAACCTTTCTGAACTTGGCCTTGGCCGCAGGTGCCCGAGCAACAGCTGTTCTGTAAGAGGTGCTGCTTCTCCCCTCCGTGCAGACACACAGATCAAAGACCACGGAGGCACGGCTCTGAGCCCAGCCAGTGACAGACACAGAGAGATGCGCATCACGGAGATCTGTGGAGGAAGCAATCAAAGCGTATCCACAGCTCCTGCCTGCCCCACTCCGGGCCGTGAGAACATTGTGCTGCACAGATAAAGCACGGCTCAAAAGACAGAAGCAGCGAACGTGGCAGCGGCAACTCAGGCCCTGCAGAGAGTGTGGTTTTATGTGGCAATCTCATGGGGAGATACACATCAGGACCAGAGAGAGGCTGGGGGAAGGGTTGAGGTAGGGGTAGGGGCAGGGGCACAGGGGCCTGTGCAAATGGAAGAGAGGCAGGAAGGGGGCATGGCCCTCTATGTACGGCCAGTTCCAGGCCACGTCCCCTTGCAGAAGTGAGAGAGCAGAGAAGTTACCTACATGGGTGCTGGTGCCAGGCTGTCTTGGTTCAAATCTGGGCATGTTGCTTTCAGTGTGTGACATTTTAAGATTGATTTATTTGAAAGTTAGAGAGTTAGAGAGAGAGAGAGAGAGAGAGAGAGAGAATCTGTTGGCCACTCCCCAAACAGCTGCAATGGTTGGGGCTGGGCCAGGCTGAAGCCAGGAGTCAGGAGCTTCATCTGGGTCTCCCAGGATGTTGACAGGAGCCCACGTACTTGGGCCATCCCCCAGACCACCAGCAGGGAGCTAGATTGGAAGTGGAGTAGCCGGGACATGAACCATCTCCTATATGGATGTATGCATCGCAGGTGGCAGTTTTACCGACTATGCCGTAACACGAGCCCCCCAGGTATTTTTTTTTTTTTTGAACCAAGTTATGTGTCTCAGTTTCCTCATCAGGAAAATGGGTATGGCTGCCATTTGGGTTCAGCTAGCACACAGGAAGTGCTGGGGACACTGCCCAGTAGACAGACAGCCCTGGAAAGCTGGGCGCTAATTCTCACTGGACGGCAGAGTCCTCACATCAGCCCTGTCAGGCTGCCACTACTTCTCCTCTTCTGTGGACAAAGGACCTGGACGTAGCTTCACACAAATCACCAAGGTCAAGTACGGGAAAGACTCTGGGTGCACGCCTCTGTGTGTAATGTGAAATAAAATTTGTAAATTAAAGTCTGTAAGAAAGTTCAGCTGAGAGCTGATTTTCCCCCCAGGGGTTAAGGTCTGTGCGTTGTTCCTGAAATACCAAACATCAAGTTTTCACTAAAAAAAATTTTTTTTCACCTGATGGGTGCTCCTGCTTTGCCAGATGTAACTTCCACTCCTATTCTGCCCAGGGCTTTGACTGAGGTCCAGAGAGGTTACGAGAGCTGCCCAAGACCACACAGCCAGGACACTCTCAGCCCAGTCCAAAGTCGAGGTCCCTGGCCTCCCTAAAGGCCCACCCTGGCTCCCCACCCCAAGTCCCCGCTGTGTGAAGTTGGGGGTAGGACCCGGTGACCTCACGGCTGTGGGCCTGGGGCATCGTCCTTGGGCGTGGCTTCTAGAATGATAAGATGTGGGATACACTGGGCTTAATGAAAATGTACTCTTAAAATGAATTTTACCTGTTTCTTGTTACTTTTTAAAGTGGCTACTAGAAAATTCTAAATCCTGGTTGTGGTTTGCATATATTCCTAGTGGGCAGTGCTGGTCTAGACGTTGTCCCAGACTCTGTCTACCCAGACTCGGAACCGCAGATATGGGGAACTGAGGCCTCAAAAAGGCCAGCCACTTGCTTAAGACACGGTCTGCTAAAGGGGCATTCACTCATTCAACAAACGTTAACAGAGGCCCTGCTATGTGTTCTGGGTATGGGAGCAAATTACGGACCCATTTCCCAGACCAGAGCTCTACTCGCAGGCCAGCTTGCAGGCTGGGCACCAGTGTGGTTGGGGTTCTGGCCTGGCTAAGTCATCCTGGAGACCAAGGAAGCTGGACCTGTCACAAGCCTGTCTCCCCATTCGGCCCTGCCACAGATCTCCTGGACTGCACACAGGAACTCTAGCTCCAACCAACAGCGGACCCACCTCCAGGAGTGCAGCATACCAGCTGGCTGAGCCGCCAAAGAGGTCCGATGGGCAAGACCTCCCTGTGAGCACAGCATGGTGGCCTGGCAGGCCGCTGTGTCTTCCCTGCTGCCACTGGTGGCCCACACATCGCCTACATGACCATGGATTCACGGCGAACATCATCCACGCGCTCAGCTCCATTTGAAAGCTGTTTGGAGCTCGCTCCCATGCCTGATTATAAATCTAATTGCACATTCCAAACTGACAAGCGCTCATTAAGCTTTAATTATGCACATGTTGTTTTCAACAAACATTTTCATTTGGCCGCTCTGAGGGGGAATGGCTCCAAGGGGGCTGCAGACCTGCTAGGGCGGGGCTGCAGGGAGCTGGGCAGGGAAGTGGGTCAGGGCATGGTCAAAGGGGGCCGGCCAAGGGCCAGGGCCCTGACCCCATCACGTTGGCCCCAGACTCCACCTGGGTCTTCACTGCAGGAGTATCCTCTATGCACGCCCTCAGCTGGTCCCTCTGCTTGCCCAAGCTGGTGCCAGCGGGCCTCTCTGGGGATGGGGAGGAGGATACACAGGGACCCACAGCCCCCACTGTAAAAAGGAGAACCCCCCCCACCAGAAGCAGGTGTCTTCAGAGCCTCCCACACCCTGTGACCAGAGACACCTTTCCCCAGCACATCTTCCCTCCACTTGTTCCTTGGCTCATTTATTTATTTATTTATTTTAAAGAAACTTTTTTTTTTATTTGACAGAGTTAGACAGTGAAAGAGAGAGAGACAGAGAGAAAGGTCTTCCTTTCATTGGTTCACCCTCCCAAATGGCCGCTAAGGCTGGAGCTGTGACGATCCAAAGCCAGGAGCCAGGTACTTCCTCCTGGTCTCTCACGCGGGTGCAGGGGCCCAAGCACTTGGGCCATCCTCCACTGCTTTCCCGGGCCACAGCAGAGAGCTGGACTGGAAGAGGGGCAGCCAGGACTAGAACCCAGCGCCCATATGGGATGCCAGCGCCGCAGGTGGAGGATTAACCAAGTGAGCCATGGCTCCGGCCCCTCCTTGGCTCATTTATCCCACAATTACTTACTGAGTACCCACAGGCTCAGGCAGTCAGTGGCCAGCAGGGGCCATGACAGACAAGGCCCCTGTGTGGCTCTGCACAGGCCACTCTCCTCCAAGCCATCTTCCTAGCTGTGAAAAGTCCAGATCCTTCACCGTGCACTCAAAGCACTTGAGGGTCAGACCACAGCAGGACTGCGGTACAGCGGCCAAGCTGGTTAAGCTGCCGCTTGGGGTGCCCACGGCCCCCATCAGAGTGCCTGGATTTGAGACCTAGTTCTGCTTCCGGTCAAGCTTCTTGCTAATGTGCCCCCTGGGAGGCAGCAGAGATGGCTCAAGTAGCTGGGTCTCTGCCACCCACGTGAGAGACCCAGATGGAGCTCCAGGTTCCTGACTTTGGTCTGGCCCAGCTCTGGCTGTGGTAGGCATTTGGGGAGAAAACCAGTGAATGGAAGATTTCTGTCTCTCTCTCTCTCTGTCCCCTGGTGTGTGTGTGTGTGTGTGTGCGTGTGTGCAGGCCGGCCCCCCTCCATCACAGGCACTCATCCCCGTCCTGCTTTTCAGGATGGAAGAAGCCCCATGTGAGGACGCTGCCCGCTCACGTTTCCGCCTAGGCCCTGCAGTGGCTGCCGGACACCTGAAGTTCCCATCACTTCCTCTCCCGCTCAGTTCAAGGCCCTCACAGACCCCCACTTCCAGGCCAGCCAGCTGCCCCCCTGCTGCAGACGCACCTGCTAACGCGTGTCGTGGGCCCAGGTACCACAGCCGACTGCCACGTGTCCAGCCCTGGACCAGCCTGTTTAATACATACCTAGGCACCATCTCCAGAGGCTGAAAGGAGGACCCCACCCATGATGTGGCCACAAACAAGGCCTTCCCCTCCCTGGGCCTCAGTTTCCTTGTTTGCACCCTGAACGTCACACTGGGTGGAGCCAGGGCGGGGGTGAGGACCCTCCTGGGCCAAGGGGGCGGCCCAGGCAGGTAAGGGAGCCCCAGGGCCACTCCTCAGAGAGCAAGTGGCATCAGTCAGGATCCGCACTGCACCTGGCTGGTGACTGGCTGTCCTACAGCCACTTCCCTAGCTACACACCCGAGGTGAAACCTCAGGTAGGCACTGACTGGGGAGCTGCAGGGAGCCAGGCATGCAAGGTGGGCAGAGGGGCCCACCGAGCTGTGCTGCAGCCACCATCGAGGCTTCTGTCTGTACCACAGGCGCCCTGCAGCAGGGCTGACCCTGCAGAGTCCCCAAGCTGAGGCCAGAGACAAGCAACTGTGTCCCCAAATGGATGAGCCAAGGATGTAGACCACTGCAGGGGAACAGGCTCGCCAAGGCATCCTCCCTGAAGGCAGCATCCACAGAGACTCAGCTGTGAGACGCCTGCAGGCTGGCATGAGGACCACGGCAGTCCTGAGGATGCACGTGGTGACATGTGACAGCATCCACATAGCCACAACCGTCCCAGGCATGGTGACACGTGATGGCATCCACATAGCCACAACCGTCCCAGGCATGGTGACACGCGACAACATCCACATAGCTACGACCATCCCAGGCATGGTGACACATGTTGGCATCCCCCATAGCTACGACCATCCCAGGCATGGTGACACGCGACAACATCCACATAGCCACGACCGTCCCAGGCATGGTGACACGTGATGGCATCCACATAGCCACAACCGTCCCAGGCGTGGTGACACGTGATGGCATCCACATAGCTATGACCATCCCAGGCGTGGTGACACGCAACAACATCCACATAGCCACGACCGTCCCAGGCGTGGTGACACATGTTGGCATCCCCCATAGCTACGACCATCCCAGGCATGGTGACACGTGACAACATCCACATAGCCACAACCGTCCCAGGCATGGTGACACATGTTGGCATCCCCCATAGCTACGACCATCCCAGGCGTGGTGACACGCAACAACATCCACATAGCCACAACCATCCCAGGCATGGTGACACATGTTGGCATCCCCCATAGCTACGACCATCCCAGGCATGGTGACACGCGACAACATCCACATAGCCACAACCGTCCCAGGCATGGTGACACGTGATGGCATCCACATAGCCACAACCGTCCCAGGCATGGTGACACGTGATGGCATCCACATAGCTATGACCATCCCAGGCGTGGTGACACGCGACAACATCCACATAGCCACGACCGTCCCAGGCGTGGTGACACATGTTGGCATCCCCCATAGCTACGACCATCCCAGGCATGGTGACACGCGACAACATCCACATAGCCACAACCGTCCCAGGCATGGTGACACATGTTGGCATCCCCCATAGCTACGACCATCCCAGGCGTGGTGACATGCGACAGCATCCACATAGCTACAACCAGTCGGTCATCTTAGTAACCTGTGCAACACTTCCACGATGCTCACCATCAGCCCGGTGCTCCTGTCACTGACCTACCAGCATTCTCTCCAGAACCGTCACCAGCTATGCCCACTAAGACTCCCACTCCACACAGGAACAAACTGGACAAGCAAGCGCAGGCATCTACAGGGCTGGCAGAGCTCCAGGCCCGTCCTCCGAGGGCCGGGCTCAGCCACTTCCGTGGCCTTGTTCTGTGGCCTCCCAGAGCAGGGCGCCGGGGGCTGGGCTGCGGTCAGTGGGCTGCGGCCTTGTGCTGCCAGTATTGGTGCTTGACAATGATCTATCACCTGAGCGGCCGGGAACACGGCCCAAAACTGATTCTTGCCAAAGACAATTGGCTAACAGACGTCTGAGGGCTTGGCAGGCGGGACTGTGGCGTGGGGGTTAGGGGGTGACAGACAGCGGGCGGACGATGTGAGTGAGGTTTTCTCCCCAGCTATAAACCAAGCCCTCAATCATGCCACCGAGGGCTTGTATTGTTGGAAGGGAAATCTGTTAACGACAGCGCTCCGCCGTGAGGCGGTTAGAGGAGGAGGAGGCAAGAAGAAAAGCTTCAGAGATTGTAATTTGACCTAGAAAGGTTTTTCTGGGTCACCTGAACTTGGCACTTGAGCATCTGACCCCAAAAGCTAACAGAGTGCCAGGCTCACTTCCTGCTGTCGGTATCGAAGACACAGGAAATGGTATCTGGAAACACTGTTGGTCTAAGGACCGCGTCCAAACCAGCCTCTGGCCTGGGGGCCGAGGGTGCGCAGGTGCAGTGCAACCTGGGAGTGTGTAGACAGGGGTTTCAGCCCAGACCCCACACTCAGCCTGGCCCTGGGCAGGCATTGGCCCCTCTCGTCCTCAGACTCCTCCCCTGCAAGGTGGCGATAAAGCTGGCAGAGCCGTGCAAGCTCCCCACTTTACCCCAGCCCCTTCCTGGGCCAAGGGCCGCAGTGACCGCCGAACCCCTGTGCCCCAGACCTGGGCTCTCTCCTGCAGGTCCTGGACAGCAGCAGGGGGCTCTGTCCCTTCAGGCCTTTTAGTCTCCAGAAAACAAAGGGTAAACTGCACTCCGAGGCCCAGCACGTGCCAGGGAGTTACCCTAACTCACCTTCACTGCCAAGTTGTCCATGTCGAGATCAGCTTGGGGCCCCAGGCCAGCAGGGCTGCAGAGAGCTTGTCCATACCCCCCGGAAGCTAAGGCGAAGGCTGGCAGATGGCCCCCATGTATGGGGAGCAGCCTGTGGAGGGTGACGACCCCCATACTTCCCCAGGGGAAGCCACATTCAACTCAGTTCCCATCAACGCCCAAAGGTGCAGTGAGTATCCCCCACCTTCCCCGAGCCCTGAGCTGAGCACCTGCAGTGCACCCGATCTGGGACACAGACCCGATCCCAGGGAAGTATGGGGGACAGGCACCAGCGCAGTGGCGGGACAGCGTGACGAAGCCCTAAGATGGAGACGGGCCGGGGGAGAGCAGGTGACGCTCACCTGACAGGTAGGGGGCCAGAGTGAGCTGGGAGAGGAATGCGCATCCGCTAAGGAGTGGAAAGCAGCAGTCAGAGCAGAGCAGTGGGAGGGGCTGCCCGTCTGGCCACGCAGTAGAAGCTGCAGCTGGGCCGGCGTTGTAGCACAGGGGCCTGAGCTACAGCCTGTGATGTCGGCATCTGCTCCTCACGACCCAGCTCCGTGCTGATGCAACTGGGAGGGGAAGCAGCGGAAGACGGCCCAAGTGCGTGGGCCCCTGCCACTCACGTGGGAGACTCAGATGAAGCTCCTGGCTCCTGGCTTTGGCCTGGAGCAGCCATCTGGAGCGTGAACCAGTGGATGGAAGAGCTCTCTCTCTCCACCTCTCCCCCTCTCTCTGTAGCTCTTTCAAGTAACAAATCTTTACCAAAGCCATACCTACGGCAACGTGGCAGTGCACAACCGGAGAACTTGCGCTCACTGGGCCAGCAGAGCTGAGCAGGGACGGGAGCAGCCGGACTCCGCAGGTGCTGCGCCACGTTCTCCCTGCGACACTCCCAGCAGGGGAACTGCCGCCTCCTTTTAGGGAGGAGCAAACAGGTTCAACACCAGCAGCGTGCTCGCGGGAAAGCAACAAAGCGTGGCCCTGAACATAGCCAAGAGTCACGCTCGGAACAGCGCCCTTATTCTGTCTCCCCTTCTGCAAACAAAGAGATAAAGACAGAGCAGGGACGAGAGGGGGATCCCGTTCCTGGAGGAACCTTGAACTGTGTTCCGATGGCTGAAAGTGAAGTGTAGAAAGGATCGGAAAGCAGAGCAGAACGTGCGGCAGACACCAGGAGGCCGGCGAGCCTCCTTAGGCCTCGGAGCAACCACCCGGGAAGGGAGACTGACAGAGGCAAACCTGCGTGCGTTAACAGCTGCCGCCCAAGGAAACACGATGGCGCCGCGATGGGAAGGACATCGGCCCCGACCACAGACGGCTCACATACACGACGCAGACAGGGTCCCACCAGCCGGGACGGAAACCAAGAGGCCCACAGACAAAAGGACGGGGATTCAGAAAAGTCATCCGAGACGCGACATCCCCAAGAAACAGACGCGTGGCAAGAAGGGACACCTGGTCCAGCGGCACGCGGAGGACGGGACATGAAATGAACCTGCTATCCTGACACCACTGTCCACTTGGGAAATAGTTTGAAGCTTCCTGGAAAGCAAGATGGCAGCCGCCCTTAGGCCAAGAGCCATCTACAAGTCAGGGAGATGAGGGCCAGGCCCCTGCCTGCTCCATGGGGGGCACCCCCTCACACACAGTGGGCTTGGCTCAATTCCACCCAGCCTGGCTTAACACAGCCTTCGGCTCGGTGCAGGGGGTGGTGGCAGCGATGTGCAGGGCCCAGACTTAGCCCTCTCAGCACCTGTGGTGGTGCATCGAGGGCCTAGGATCAGGGACGAGACTCTGGGGGAGGGGCAAGGGTCCTGGGAGCCAGGCTCGTGTGCTGAGCAGGGCCTGAAACAAAGCTTCATGGAGCAGGTGGCACGGAAGCAGATCCACCTGCAGGCTGCCCGGAACCAGCCGGGTGAAGGCAGAGGACACCGATGGAGAGGGGCTGGCCGTGAGAAAAGCGTCCACAGGCCTGGTCCATGGAGAGAGGGGCCCATTCACCAAGTGGCGGGGCAGCAAGGGTCGCCACAGAAAAGCAGCTAGGCCCGCCTGCCTCGGGGTGGCATTGAGAATGAAGGCGAGAACGCGAGCTGTCTCAGGAACTGGCCTCTGGCTTCCTGTGGACAACGAGCAGGAGAAGATCTGGCCGGAGGTCTGTCCAGGAAGCCAGGCGGAAGCTGCAGGGATGAGGGGTGGCACCAGGAAGCAGGACCCTGCGCCAGGCTCGGGCAGGGACGAAACACAGAAGAAAGCACTAAGGAGCAGAACGGTGTGGCAGCGACCCCAGAACACAAATGCGCACCGATGGCTACAGTGGGAAGCAGGTCTGCGGCCTAGACGAAACCCCAGCTGCCGCGGTGTGCTTTGCGGAACCCCGCACTGTGCATCTCTGAGATGAATGAACACTGCCAAGAGCAAGGCGTCACCCAGGAGTCAGAAACAAGGTGACTCACGCAAGTCGCAAACCCTAATTTCCTCTTCTAGGCCACACACTTCCTCTGATTTTTCTGATGATTCATTAAAAAAAAAAATTCCCCTTTTAAATTCATACCAGAAACGAATGAGCACCTGGGCTCACCCTGCCTCAAGCATAAGCTCTGGCCCTGAGCCAGCAAAACCCAGCTTCACCCCGGCTGGCTGCAGAGCGTGCTGGATTTCAGATAGAGTTCTGAACCGAATCACGCACCAGGCATCGGTGTGCTAGGCCCTCACTGGGATACGCTGCCTCTGCATGCCCATTTTACAGATGCAGAAACTGAGGCTGGGAAAGGTAAAGGAAACTGCTCAAGGTCTCACGGCTAGCAAGTGGCTGGGCTGGTCTCAACTCACAGCTAACGTCTTTCCTTACACCCTTGTGGCTCTTGCGGGAGGCTGAGATGCCAGGAAGAGCTGTGTAACATTGCAGGGGCTGTGGGTGGCACTGGGAGTGAATTCAAGCCAGACACAACCTGGCTCAGGTGCTTGGAGAAGGCACCTTGGTCGTCCTCGGCTGCTCCCTGCAGGACGTCTGTCTCGGGAGGCAGGCCCTGTGCACCCAGCCTCCCCTGGAGTCCAGAGCTCCTAGCGTCCTCCACCCTGGGATCCACCCTTCACTCTTCTGCAGAGGCTTCCTGGAGCCCCCTTCATGCCAGGCCCCGGCAGGGTGCTTCCTGGGTGCCCCCTTCATGCCAGGCCCCGTGCAGGGTGCTTCCTGGGTGCCCCCTTCATGCCAGGCCCCGTGCAGGGTGCTTCCTGGGTGCCCCCTTCATGCCAGGCCCCGTGCAGGGTGCTTCCTGGGTGCCCCCTTCATGCCAGGCCCCAGGCAGGGTGCTGGCATGCACTGAAGATGCCGCTCCCGTGGGATTCAGGCCTCGGGGAGGAACCCGACGGACGCCGTGAAGCAGGTGCGGGGAGAGGCAGAGGGCACAGCTCCTGAGCCTGGAGGGGCTGCTGAAGCTGGGGGCCCTTCCGGAAGAGGAGGAGCCACCGGATGATGAGCACGGCTGGGAGTATTCCAGGCCTAAGAACGGCAAATGCAAAGTCCCTGAGGTCAGCAAGCAGGAAGCTCTCGCCCAGAGGAGGAATAAGTGGCTGGAACCAGCAGAGAGGCTGGGAGAGGATGAGACACGGGGTCTGGGGCCACACTAGGCCCTCTGGGGTTTTGCAGGGGAATAACCTGCTCTGGTTAGTATTTTAAAAGATGACTCAGGCAGCCACACGGAAGATGGAAACTGCTCTGAGTCAGTTTACTCATCTACAAAATGGGTTCATTTGTGAAAAGCACAGCTGAGGGCTATCTGGCCTAGAGTTGACTCTCAGAAGGAAGAGGCACAAAGCCTGGGTTTTCCCACTCAATCAGAAGTCACCACGCGTCACTTCCCTCCTCAAACTCCAGGACAGAGAGCCCCCTCTTTCCTTTGGTCCCCACGTCCTGCTGGGCCTGGGCACTGCTGATTTCTCGGATCCCGCCTCTGGCCCCCTCCCCGTGGGCCTCTGCTAGAGCACAGGTGTGCTGGATGCTGCATGGCCACCGTCCCCCCGCCCTGCCCACAGACATCACACGAGCACCCCGACCCTGGCAGGGGCCGAAGGTGTATGTGTGCGCGAGTGTGACGTGGACAGCACCGCAGCACGAGACCCATTTGGCCTGGCAGACAGGGTTGGCCTCGAGGCACTGGTTTCAAGTGATTTGCAGACCTCTGCTCAGAGCCCACGGGCTTGAACTGCGTGCACAGCCCTGGTGAGCTGCAAGGTGAGCCCGAGGCGGAGCGTCCCGGGGCCGGCCGTGGCAAAGCAGCAGTAATCGCTCCCCAGCGGCGTGGCCCTCTAGGTCCCCTCCACACACACGCGGCTTGTCAGCAGCCTTCGATGCTGTCAACACCATCCTCAGGTCAACACCCAGGCAGGGAGGGAATGTTCTACACTGCACCCCATGATGGTGAGGGAGCTGAGAGCCGAGGAGGAGGGGGTGACCACAGCTGGGCCGCTACAGAGCTGGGGTTCAAACCCTGGCAAGTGTGGCTCCAGAGCCAGACCTAGCTCTGCTGCTCCCTGCTACCAAGCACCGCAGGCCCTAGGAGCCTCCGCTAGCCCCCAAAGCTGTCACCTTGAGTCCTCAGGGGCTTCTGGCCAGCATCCCCGTGGCAGGGTGAGCCCGTCCCTGGGCCCTGCAGCCCTGAAACCAGAACCCCCCAAAATACAGCCTGAGCCTGTTCTGATGGCTGGCCATCACCCACGCACGTATCCACAGACCAAAGGAATCTCATTGAGCACCTACTGTGTGCCAGGCACTGTCTGGGCACCTGGGAGGTGGCAGGGACCAAGATCCCTGGAGTCCCACCCTTGCCTTGGAGTCAAAGCAACGACCCTCACGGTCAGGAAGCCCCTGGCAAAGCGTGCAAGGGGACTCTGAGAACTGGGGGAAGAAGGAAGAGAGGGGCAGGTGAGGGCCTGGCAGGGCCAGGGTGGAGGGTGTGCAAGTCTAACCAGGGTGGGCTTCATGGAGGCAGTGATAGAACCAGGCAAAGGCTGGAAGCAGGTGAGGGAGTGAGCAGACTCGGCAGAGGGCTTTGCAGGCTGGCAGCCGCCCGTGCAAAGGCCCTCAGGGGGACAGTCGCCGGTCTGCCCTCCATCAGCAAGGGGACCAGCAAGGTGGGCACAGCACGCACGGGAGGGGGGAGCAGCGGCCAGAGGCACCTGGGGCTGGAACGCGGCCTGCAGATGGCTCTGAGATTGCCCTCCCCAGAGCGAGGAAGGTGGGCTGTTTCCACCGCATATCTGATGCTGCGGTCGGAGGAGCTGGCGCGGGCAGGCGTGAGCCGCGCAGCGCGGCACAGCTGAGAGCCGCCGGGCCTCGGAGCAGCTGACATCCGCTCGGCCTGCGGCTCCTTCCTGTGGTTTCTGTGTCTCAAATTGCCCCCGGGGCTCTATTTTGGCTCTCGTTCAGGGTTTGGTGTTGGAGGGAGCTCCTCTGTGTATCTGAGCCTGGCTCCTCTTGGGGTTTGTTCAGTGCAGATGGGAGGGGTCACTGGACATCTCAAGTGTCCTTGGGGGCCTGCACTGCCCTCCAGGCTGAGTTGTTGAAGGTCACATGGCTGGAGGAGGCCACAGACTGAGGGCCCTGGGACAGCCCGTCCCACCTGTCCCATCTGAGCACGTTCTTGGCACTTACTGCCTCACCCACGCTGCCCCAGCAGACGCTGTGCCCTGTGGCGGCAGGACAGCAAAGGTTCATGTTACCTTCACAGCACCGATGGGGTGGCCACGATGAGAGCACGGGGTAGAGGGTGGGGGTCGGTCAGAAAGGCTTCTGGAAAGCTGTGGGGTCAAGATAGCGCCTGTGATGTCATGACCACACTTGTGATGTCACATCCACGCCTGTGATGTCAGGACCATGCCTACGATACCACACCCACACCTGTGATGTCACGACCACTCCTGTGATGTCATGACCATGTATGTGACATCACAATCACGCCTGTGACGTCATGGCCATGCCTGTGATGCCAGGACCACACCCACACCTGTGATGTCGCATCCACTCCTGTGATGTCAGGACCACACCCTGATGTCATGGCCACGCCTGTGATGTCAGGACCACACCTATGATGTCAGGACCATGCCTACAATATCATACCCACACCTGCACTGTCATGACCATGCCTGTGATGTCACATCCACTCCAGTGATGTCAGGACCACACCTCACCTGTGATGTCATGTCCACTCCTGTGACGTCAGGACCACACCTATACCACACCCCACCGGTGATGTCACATTCACGTCTGTGACATCAGGACCACACCTGTACCACACCCCACCTGTGATGTCATGTCCACGCCTGTGACGTCAGGACCACACCTATACCACACCCCACCTGTGATGTCATGTCCACACCTGTGATGTCAGGACCACACCTGTACCACACCCCATCTGTGATGTCACATCCACTCCTGTGACGTCAGGACCACACCTATACCACACCCCACCTGTGATGTCATGTCCACACCTGTGATGTCAGGACCACACCTATACCACACCCCATCTGTGATGTCACATCCACTCCTGTGACGTCAGGACCACACCTATACCACACCCCACCTGTGATGTCACATCCACTTCTGTGACATCAGGACCACACCTATACCACACCCCACCTGTGATGTCACATCCACTCCTGTGACGTCAGGACCACACCTAAGCACACCCCACCTGTGATGTCATGTCCACACCTGTGACATCAGGACCACACCTATACCACACCCCACCTGTGATGTCATGTCCACGCCTGTGACGTCAGGACCACACCTATACCACACCCCACCTGTGATGACACGTCCATACCTGTGACGTCAGGACCACACTTGTACCACACCCCACCTGTGATGTCATGTCTAATCTATGATGTCAGGACCACACCCATACCACACCCCACCTGTGACTTCAGGACCACGCCTGTGATGTCAGGACCACGCCTGTGATGTCAGGACCACGCCTATGATGTCAGGACCACACCTGTACCACACCCCACCTGTGATGTCACGTCCACGTCTGTGACGTCAGGACCACACCTATACCACACCCCACCTGTGATGTCACGTCCACGTCTGTGATGTCAGGACCACACCTATACCACACCCCACCTGTGATGTCACGTCCACACCTGTGATGTCAGGACCACACCCATACCACACCCCACCTGTGATGTCACATCCACGCCTGTGACGTCAGGACCACGCTGGCACCCATCAGCAGGAGTCTGGGGGAAAGGCAGTGACGGGGTCTGCAGGCTTGGTCAGTGCACGAGGGGCTTTGAGAAGCAGCAGGGCAGTGATGCAAGAGGAGGCAGCAGCTTCTCGAGGGCAGAGGAGCCCCCGCCCCCGGGTGGGCATCCTGGGGTCACGGAGCAGACCCAGCAGGTTAGGGGAGGAGTGTGTGTACCTGGGAGTCCACAGAAATCCCATGGATGCTGGGAGGAGGTCACAGAAAGGGGATCCACTCCCAGCACAAAGCCCACCCTCTGGGGGGCCCCCACGCCCCGGTTTCCAAGAAAATCAGACACCAAAAGAGAGCAAAGAACTTGCCCAAGAATACCCAGAGATGACACCAGGACAGGGCTGACAATGGGGGTCCCCACCCCGGGCAGCCTCGCTCTTGCCACGAAGGTTCAGTGTCCGCCGAGCACCAGCCTCGTGGGCAGCAGAGACCCTGGCCCACCCCCCACTCCCCTAACCCAGGGAAGGCAGAGTGCAGTTATTTACCAAGCACCGCACAAGGCCATCTACCTCGTCTCGTGTCTCACCACCACTACAGGGGAAAAAGCCCTAAACACGCATTCCTATTGTGAGCCAGGGCCCCTCCTGAGCCTAGATCACGTTCTGGGTCATTTGTTCATTCAGTCACTCACACTTATCGGAGTTCCTTCCACACATGAGCCAAAGCGTGGGAACGTGTGTGTGTGTATACACATCCATCTACACACACACACAATCACAATGCAGGGGTGACGTGCCCCCATTCTACAAATGAAGAGACTGAGGCTCAAGCAGCTTGCCCTGTGTCACAGGATATGTTTGTGGCAGAGCTGAGATTTAAAAGCAGTATATAACCCACACCCTACATACACTAGGCACTTAATAGCTGCTTACCCCAATGGCCAACTGGCTCCAAGCCCTCCCTGGAAGCCCTGGGGTCTGTGTTCTCAGAGCACAGGAAATGGAGATGCTACTGGGGATGCAGAACTGCTCTTTGGAGGTCTGTGAGGTTCACCAAGCAGGTGGCTTCCACGTATGGAACACAAGTGCGTGACACAGGACCGTCAACCACCACGGATGATAACGAGAGCCACGGAATGGGGTGGGCCTCCTGGGCTGCTGGGCGCTGTTCACGCTGAGGAGCCCACCCCTGCCTCAGCCCGCTCCCGGCACAGAGCCGGCGAGGGCTCCCGGGCTAGCTTCCCACCGTCGCGGGGCTGTGTACGCTCTCACACCGAGACGGTCCTTCCCCACTTGCTGCTGTCTTTCCTGCTACAGAAGGACGCCGAGTGACAGCTGGTGATTTTCCAAGCCCCTTCACTTGTCAAAAGGCAAAGGCAGAGCTGCCAAACGGGCAGGAGTCGTTACTGAGCCTTCAAACTGCAAATCCCCTGGGAAACAGCCCAGACTCTGTTCTTGGTCACGTCCCCGGCTGCTCCGCGCCCCTCCTGTCTTCTTGGCTGGCCCTGCCCACTCCTCAGCCCCGTGTCTGCTGGACTTCTGCATGCCAGAGGCTGGCCCATCACTGCTCTCATTGTTTCGGTCCCGGTCAGCCAAGTCCCCCACTCTCGCCTGGCCAGCCCTTTACAAGGTGTGCTGAATGAGTGAACAAAACCTTGCTGAGCCCCCGGGGCTCCTATGATGCTCTGGGTACCAAGACCAGACCTTGACCTTGCTCTCCAGAGGTCAATTCCAACACCTCGAGAATTCCTTCCCATGAAGGCGCTGCCCACCACAGGCGCTGACCCCCAAAAGCACCCTCTTCCCAGGACGCAACATCCTCCAGTCCTGCCCCCACCTCTCACCCGGCACAGCCAGCCTGACCAGGCGGCGGGCACCTGCTGCTTACCTTCTGCAAAGACACACCTGCAATGCACCAGCGTCTCGCAAGGAGAAGGAGCCTGCGTCTCATTCCACAGAAACCCAGGCAGCGAGAGAACGCGCCCGCGACAGCCTCTGTGCGCTTCTGGTGCATAATCAGCAGAGAAAGAGAAAAATGCCAGAAATAGCAAGCTTTCCAAGCCCTCCTGACAACTCTTGGTCCTCTATTGGCTGCAGGCCCAGCACCCCCACCCCCCATCCCGTTCCTATAAGGTGAAATGGAAAAGCCAGCTATTTAACCTCTTTTTTCAAAATCCATCTTCCATCCCAATTTGGGCCTGTGTGTTCAGAGCTCCTGGTGGCGGCCTCCACGCAGGTGTCGGGGAGCAGAAAGGGGGTAGCCCTTACACACAGCACTGTGTCATGTCGCCTGTGGCTCGACAGGGGGTGGGGGCTGCACTGCACGGGCCTTTGGCAGACAATCTGGCAGCACCTGTCAACGTGGCAAACCTGCACGCCTTTTCATTCGGCAGTGAGACTTCCAAGCAGAAGTATCTGTGCTCAGCGCACACGGATAGGCACCCAAGGAGGGAGCTTGTTATAGGGAGCGGCAGAGGCAAACTCAAGGTCTAAACCCAGGAGAGGACCTTGGATCGCATCCATGGGATAGGGTGGAATGAGGAGGGCCCACAGGTGCTAATTTGCAATTGGCTGGGAGAAAAGGGCAAGGCCACAGTCCGATCTCTCTAAAAACAACTCTGTGTGTGTGTCTGTATACATGTGTGTGTATACATGTACGTATGTGTATGTGTGTGTATACGTGTGGGTGTGTGTATGTGTACGTGTGTGTGCGCGTGTGTGTCTTGTGATATGCACTGTTAAGATGCCAAGCTGTTAATAGTGGCTGCTCTAGGGAGTAGGAGGAGGAAGTATTTTCATTTGCTTTTTTTCTTCCTTGTCTTGTTTCATTTCTTTTCTTTTACACAAGTGTGTATTACATTTGTAATTTAAAACAAAAACACAGGCGCCTCCCCTGGTTCAATCGTTGGAAGTCAGCAGGCCAAGGGCCACAGTCACCAGCCACGAGGCCAGATGGGGTTTGGGACAGCACTGCCTGAGGCTCTCGGGGTCCCCCAGCAGTCTCATTAGCTCACGCACACTAAATCAGGGCTCTGGGAACAGGGATTTTGGGGACAAGAGTCCTCACTCTGCCTGTTGAAATGGCCAACTCTCCTGAGCCTTGGTTTCTCAGTCTGTAAAATGGGGGTATCAGTGCCCACTCAGTGTCACAAACTGGGCAGGGTGCTATCAAACCAATTCAAATTTTCACATGTTTCAGAGGTCACAAAGGCCGGAGACGCATCATGGAGTTAAGAGAGGGGTCAGAGCCCTGGGGAATCACCCCTCAACGGAGCACCAGGGAACAACACGGGTCAAGTGATGATGAGGGCGATGCCAGCGCGTCTGCAGGAGGAGGGAGCCAGAGTGGAGCAGGGGAAGAAGGAGGCTCCAGAGGGAAGGGGACTTGCTACTGAGCCTCTGCACCTTTCTCAGGTTGGGTCTGGGCCTGGACCCTCTTCCCCTAGACCATCACAGAACTGCCGCCTTCTCCTCCCTCCACCTCCGTTCAAATATCTCGTCCTCTCCAGAGAGGGCTCCTCTGGTCTCCCCCAGCCCAGGCTGGGCTCTCCATGGTGCGGCCCTCCAGCCGGGGGCTTCTGCCTGTCTGTTTTGCTGGTTTTGTTTCTGTGAGTGCCTTGATGGCCGGGACCATCTCTCTTAATCATCTCTGGGCCCCTGCTCCCAGCACAAGGTCTGACACACAGTAGGTACTCAACAAAGAGAACACACAACCCATGGATCCGTGGCCAAGATCCAAGCACATGGAGCTCATCTAAAAGAAAAAGAGGCTGGGACTTTCGTACTGTGGTACCAAGAGGAGGAAAATTTCAGACACACTGAAGATTCAGGAAAGCATGAAGTCGAAACCGTCCAGGAATATTTGTACAAGCTTAGGATGGGAAACACTTTCTAAGCCCAAATTCAAGTGGATATTGATTGCACCATTATTTCAAAGAAAACTGAAATGACAATACCCTCAATAGGCATTGATGAAGCAAATCACGGCTCGTCACACAAAGGAATACAACGCAGCCATGAGAAACAGCCGGCATTTGTTGATGTGGAAAGAAGCCCACGCTGCGTGGCGAATGTTCAATTTGCTCATCAGACCCTGGTAAGTTACAGGTATGACTGCTCATCCCAGAGAAAGCATGTCCTCCAGCGATCATCCACTCAGTCACCCACACCCTCGCCCATTCCACAAGCATTTCAGTCTCAGACGCAGGGGCAGTGCGTGAACAGGATGCTGGCCCTGCCCTCCAAGGCCTCCTGGCTCCCACATGTGAGTGAATAACTGCTCACAGCTAAGGGCCTGAGGCCAGAGTGAGGGCTTCATGGAGAAGGTGTCCCCAAGCTAGGGTTTGAAGGAGACGCAGAGTTCGGGTGAACAGACACTTCTTGACTTACCCTGGGAATACGTGCTCTGGTCATGGCAAGCACCGGAGGAGCAGACGTGAGATCTCTCTGCATGTCCATCTCTCTCTCTCTTTCTCTAATAAGTGAAAGATGCACTTGACGCATTTAGCTTAGCAAGTTACGATGCCTGCGTCCCACATCAGAGTACCTGGGTTTGATTCCTGGCTCCAGCTCCTGACTTCCTGCTCAGGCAGACCCTGGGAAGCAGTGGTGATTCCAGCTCACATAAGTGGGTTCCTGCCACCCACATGGGACACCTTAGGTGGCAGTTCCAGCTCTTGGCTTTGTCCCAGCCTAGCTCTGATCATTGCAAGCATTTGGGGAGTGAACCAGAGATGGGAGCTTCCTCTGTCCACTTGTCTCTCTCCGCCTCTCTGTCTCTGCTTCTCAAATAAATACATAAATACATAAAAGTGCATTTAATACAACTGACCTATTGAACATCAGAGTTCCGCCTCGCCTACCTTAAACATGCTCAGAATATTGACAACGAAGTGAAACCATCACAGTTATAGTAAGTTTTGAATATCCTGTGTAGTGTATCAAATACGCGACCGAAGGCAAAAATTGGAACAGTTACACAGGTTCTTCCAGTCTGGTTTTCTATGGCATGTGGAGCACTAAAGTCACAAAATCTGAACTTGAACCCATCAAGGGATGGTCCGTATGGACACAGGAAGAGGCACTGCACGAGGCAGAGGTGGGATGATATGGATCAAGTGTAGGAAGTCCCTGCACTCCTCGCCCAGCATCTACCAAATTCCACCATCTCTCTGCAGGGAGCAGGGTCTGTCTGGAGGAGGTAAGCCTGGGGACAGAAAGCTCTGGACTTGATTCTGCCTTGTGTGCTGGGAGGCGGCATCCTGGGGTTGGGATAATGGCATCTACCAGTGCATGGGTGATGGGTGATGGGTGATAAACTCACTCCCTTCCATGACTCACTCAGCCCAGGACAGTCAGCACCACAGGCAGGCAGGGCTGGGGCAGGTGCGCCCACCTGGCAGGTCGGATGACCAAGGCTCTGCAAGGAAAACCCTGGTGTACAGCAGTAGATTCCAGACGCAGTACCCTTTGCTTTGTACTGAATATTGAGGCCAAGGGACTCCACGCCAGTTGGAGGGAGTCTCATCTCTACAGACCCTCCGGGGCGGAACCAGGGAGGGGGCCCTGCACCTTGAAGGAACGCAGCAGTTTTTCATCTCATTTTGATTTTAGATTCCGAGGCAGCTCGATGGTTACGGTTCAAAGGCTGAGAAATGACTCAGCTTCCTGTGTCAGAGCCACAGCCTGTTGGGAAAGATATTTCTGTTTTCATCTTCTCTCTTCTCAGCCATAGAGGCAGTTGGTCCAGGTTGCCTTGCTTTCTGGGTGTAGGACTGTTCCCAGAGGGAGGGGCAGGGACAATGGCCAGGCTCTGGGGCAAGATTGCCAGGGTTTGAAGCCTGGTTCCAATCCTTGATGGTCCAGAGAACCTGGACAAATTTATATCCTCTTGGAGCGTCTGTTTGTCAGTCTCAAGATGGGGATAACAGCTCCTTCCTGATGGGGTTACTGTGAAAAGCGGCTGTTAGTGTGGAAAGGATCTCTGTGGTCGGTAAATGTCAAGTTCATGGCCATGGTGCCACAGCACCTGGATGAGCTCGCTCACCCATCACAGCTGCACAGCACAAGAAGGGGAGACAGAGGCTCAAAGCAGTGAGTTGACTTCAATTTCCGTTTTCCCACCCTGGGGGTTGGTGCACCCCACCCCGGCCAACCTACAGTCAGACTTGCATGAGCTTTCTCCTCCAGCTGTCTGCCCTAGCAGCCGAGGGCAACACTGGTCCCTCGCTGGCTGTATCTGCACAACAGGGACAAACATCGGAAGCTGTTGAGATGCTCTAGCCTTGAGTTAATAAAACAACTGCACAAAGGGCTCGAGAACCTGCGATCTGCTCACATTACTCCTTCCTCCAGGCATGGAGGCGTCCGCAGAGGGCTGAGCGATTCCCCAGCAACATCCCAAGGAGAGGCCCGAAGCTGCTGGGGAAAGCCCCTCGCAGGTGAGCTCAAACGCTGATGCTGAGAACAAGCTGCACGCTGTTGCAGATCAAAGAGGCTCATCAGCCAAATGGCCACCTTGCACCTTGTACCTTTGTCCTGGAATGAATCGCAAAAGCCACTGGGGGCAGGTGAGTCCAAGGTAACCCAAGCTCACGTCTCTCCCCCACCCCAGCTTCACCCTGAAGCGTGCACTGACAAGCACAACCTTAATAGTAACTAATTTTAAACCCTGTGATTACCAGGGTTGATTTCCATGGAACTTTCTTTCCACAGCGCCGAGAACCTCTCCAGAGCGGTAAGTGCCAAGTTCAATTTTAGCTCTGTCATGCCCAACCATCGGTGCTAACTAAGGCGGCTGCTTCCTTGCCAGGTAAGCTGGTAATGAAGTCGGCTTCACAGCTTAATTTCACAATATTGTGATGTCCCCATCAGCACCTGTAAGTGCTGAGCTACGAGCGCCTATTAAACAGATCTCACCCGCGGGAAGGGACAAAAGCCTCTCTGTGCTGCACGCAGTTCTGTGTAGATCTTCACGCCCATGGGGATGCTATAGTGGCTGGATCCTACCCAGCACTGAGGGTGCCCTGATCCCTGCACCCCTAGCACCCCCTCCTGCCCCCCCACCTCTAGAGTCACCTCCCATACCCCCTCCCCATCCAGTCCGCCCTGCTGGCACCAGGCTCCCCCATTCATTGTCAAGGTGAAGCAGGAAAGTTCTCTTACATGGGGGAAAAAAAAAAAGAGACAGGAAATGTGCCCCTACCCCTGCTGCTGCTCCTCACCATGCAAAAGCCTCGGGGCCCCTAACTGTTCTCAAGGTGAAAGTGCTGATGCTGTTTTCTTCTAAGGTTCATCACGAGAGCCCTGGCCAAGCACACGCAAGCTCACTGCACCTGATCCCCAGCCCCCGAGTCCCAGGGACCTGCCCGCAGCACCCAAGCCCCATACAAGCCCTGGCCTGAATTCCCTGGGGGGAAACAGGACCCTCTGACCCCACTTCCTTAGGGGTAATCTCCTGCGGGCCCTCAGCAGCAGTATCGGCTGACTGTGCCACATCACACAAATACCCTCTGCACATCCTTTCGGCACTGAGTAAGTGCCTACTGTGTGCCAGGCCCTGGTGCTCTCTGTGTCCCCCTTACCCCTCCAACAAGTTGGCAGGACGAGATGAGTGGCTTCTTCTTTCCTGGTGTGACAACGGCCTCCAAGAGGCCCAGGAAGCTCTCGGCAGCCACACAGCTACTAAGTCTCAGGGTCAGAATTCAAACTTTGACTGCCCCAATGGTCTCACCCCGCGGGTCCCTCACTTGTCCTCCAACCCCACTGATGGGCACACTGTGAGACCCACACAGGGCTCCACGTTCCAGTTTCAGTTTGCCAGGCCGCCCCTCAGCCTCGGCATCTGTCCTGTTATTAACCAGCCCCTCCCTCCACACACATACACCCTCCTCCTGGCCAGCTGCGGTCTCAGCTGTACTGCAGGCATGCTACGTACGTTTGGGCCCCAACTCCCTCATTCCACAGCTAAGGACACCGAGGCCCCAGGAGACCAGGGGTGTGCAGGACACTGAGGCCCCAGGAGACCAGGGGTGTACCCAAGGCTGTGAACTCCAGCTGGTATCACGGCAGACACAGGCGGTGAAGCCAGGATGCCCCGGCAATGGCTCCCAGGGAAGGCAAGGCCATGTTTCCAGGAGCGAGGGCACAAGCCCACTCCCACCAGAGGTGCACAGGAGGCCACAAGGCAGAAACGCAAGGGCTGGGAAGCCTCGCTGGGGTCCAAGGCCACCTCGCAGCCTGGACCAGTCACCCCACAGGGCAGCTGAAGCCTCTCTTTTCCCAGCCACAGACGGTATGCAAGTGAGTTCTGGAACCTGACATTCAGTGCCCTGCTCTGGCACTGAGGGGCTGCAGGGCTCCGTCAATGGCCCAGCGCCCCCTGCCCCACAGCACCGCAGCCACTGACCCAAACACAGACACCCAGAGAGGGCCTGGATGAGGACCGGCAGGGCCAAGGCTAGCCTCTCCCAGCTGAGACTCGCTTCCCGGGACACAGCAGTGAATCCAACCAGATAGAGGTTGAACAGAAACCCAGAGTCAGGACTGATTCTTCTACAACTTCCCAGTGCTACCTCAGGCCGGAAGGAGAGGATGAGGGGGCCCCTGGGGGCCACCCCCCACCTGTGGAGTCACAGAGCCTCTGCTGGTGGCAGGCCCTTTTCCTGGCCATGGCTGGGACCTGCTGCCTGGCCACGTGACACATCCCGGTTACCATGGTTTCTGTTTATCTGGGGGAGGATGTCTGCTGACATCCCGGGCCTGGTGAGACAAGGGTTTTCTCCACTCCACTGTGCGGTCTACTGGGGAACCCCATTGTCCTCAACCACACACATTCACTCAGCCTCACGGTGCCTCCTACCTGAGACAGGGAGCATAGGACTGGACCCTCCTCCAGATAGGAAAACCAGGACTCGGAGCTGGGTAGCAGCTTGTCCAGAGCCTTGCAGAGAAGCAGGTGGAAGCGCAGATTCAAACTCGGACACATCTGACCGGTCCCATTACTCCAATCAGCGCTGGCTCGTTTAGGACCAAGACTCTGGCTCCCAGGGACCCTGATTCACTTGGGGGACCGTGCTGACAGATCCCGGTGCCTCAAAGGCAGCTCATGGGAGCAGCAGGCAGCACTCCATGAACTCAATGCTATCGTCCCCCTCCAGACACCCCTCCTGGCCTGGCCCAGGAACACAAGGGACTTAGGATAGGGGCTTGTGGTGTGGCTGGGGAGGGGAGTCTCCCAGGCATTCCTTCTGGTCTCCCCATTCCCAGTTCTGATCACATCACTCTGAGTTCATGGTCATGGATCACCAGTCAACAGCTCCAAGTGCAAACCCTTTCACCCCGTGCCAAGCCCCCTGCCAGTCATAACCAGTCCCCAAATCCCTCATATCTGATCCCTTCTTTGCCACCTCCTGCCCTCCCTGAAGCAGAACCCTCTGCCAGTGACACCTTTGCCAGTCTCCAGGCCCTCATCTTCCACACGGATTTCCTGGGTCCCCCAGTGAGCAGCTGCCTCTCCATCCTCCCAAAGTCCATGAAGTCCAGCCACCCTGGCGTCCACACTGCCCACTGGACAGTCCCTCCCCATTCCCTTCCTGAGACTGCATCACAGCTTCGTCCCCAGAGTTCCTTTCTCAGCCCAAGGTTGCCAACACTTACAGGGAATGGCACTGCTCTGAGTGCACCAATGTGCTGGCTCCCTGCTTCCACAGGGCCTTTGCACATGCTACTCTGGCTGGCATGCTTCCTTTGTCCCCATACCTAGCAACTCCTCATCCTCCTGCAGGTCTCAGCTGAAGAGTCAGGGCAGGCCTCCCGCTGCTCCTGTTGCCCAGACCCCACCTTCTTCACACCTGTCACACTTCCCTCAGGTGTCTCCTTGCTGGGATTATTTGCTAGCTGGGCTGGAGATGGGAGAAGCACAGCAGAAGGTTGGTTTCGTTCACCCTGCAGCCCCTGCCACAGTGCCTAGCACACAGCAGGGGCTCAATAAATGTCTGGTGTTTGAAATAGCAAGGGTAGCTGTGGTAGACTCCAAAGACACCCACAGAGCCTCCTGCCCATGCCTGCATGGCCTCTGCATTGTGATGTGGCTGCTCCTCTCATCAACAAAGGGAGTCTAGTGGCTGGCGCTATGGTGTAGCAGGTTAAGCTGCTGTCTGCAAAACCAGCATCCCATATAGGTACCGGTTCGAGTCCCAGCTGCTCCACTTCCCATCCAGCTAATGCACCTGGGAAAGCAGCGGAGGTGACCCAAGTGCTTGGGCCCCTGCATTCATGTGGGAGACCTGGAAGAAGCTGCTGGCTGCTGGCTTCAGATTACCCTAGCTCCTGCCATCTCAGCCATTTGGGGAGTGAGCCAGCAGATGGAAGATCTCTCTCTCTCTCTCTCTAAGATTTATTTATTTATTTGAAAGGCAGAGCTACACATAGAGAGGCAGAGACAGAGAGAGAGAGAGAGAGAGAGAAAGAAGGAAGGAAGGGAGGGAGGGAGGGAGGGAGGGAGGGAGGGAAAGAGAGAGAGAAGGTGAGTGAGTCTAGGGGTGGACACTGTAGCGCAGTGGTTATGGCTTGGGATCCCACATCCCCTATCCGAGTGCCTGGATGCAAGTCCATTGCTGATCCAGCTTCCTGCTAATGAGCACCGTGGGAAGCAGCAGGTGATGGCTCCGGTAGCCAGGTCCATGCCGCCCAGGTGGGAGACCCAGATGGAGTTCCTAACTCCTGGCTTTGACTTCTGACAGTAGTGGGCATTTGAGGAGTAAAGCAGTAGATTCAAGACCCACTGGACAGTAAGGCTATGGGGAGAGCTGAGCCAACTGCCAGCCAAGCTGAGCAGCAGCCTGCCAAGTGCCAGACTTGTGAGGTCATCCTAGGTCACCCAGCTCCCTGGCCACTGGCCAGCTGACCCCAGAGGCGGGAAGAGGCCGGCAGAGACTGAGCAGGTCAGCCAGCGAGCCTTCCAGCCAGCCCACATGAGAGCCAGCTAAATAAAACAGTTGCTGTTTGAAGCCACTAATGACGGTGGCTTGTTCGACATCCACACGCAACTCGCACTGGAACTAATGGAAGGGCATTCGCCGTGCTGTGCTCACAGCCAAAGAACATGTGTCTGGCCCGTGTGACATCTAAGTGGAAGACAACAAAAGCCCCCTGGGAGCTGGAAGAGAGCCCAGGGCAGGCAGGGCCAGGGCCCCGGGTTTGAAGTGGGCTGGCTGATGACTGGCTGGAACCTGCACCGGGTGAGCAGTGCACTCACCTCAGTGCCTCTGGGGTGGCCACGACGCATTCCTTGCTGGGCCTTCTCAGGTGGGAAGGGCTGTGTCACCTCAGGGAGCACACGTGAAGGGGTCTGCAAAATGAGGCAGGAGACCTCTGCACGCACAAGGACTCCGACCAGGCTGTGGGAGCTCGGGCATATTCCTTGACCTCTCTGAACCTCAGGAGCACACGTGTGATGTGATGATGACAGTACCTAGCTGGTGGCTGCTTTCAGCGTACAAAGGGCACCTGGCACAGAGCCCGGTGCACAGCGGGCATTCGGCAAACAAGGGTTTCTCCTCTTGCCCAGCCCCACTCCACTGGTGACACCAGCACTGGAGCCCAGCCCCGACCTGGGCAGTCCGAGCTTCCGTGTTTGAGTTTGAGTCAGTATCGTGTGCCAGCTGTCCAGCTGTGGCTGCTGCTTCCACAGCACCCTGTACAGGTGCGGTTTACCTGGAAGATGAGCAAGCTGCACCCTGGCAGTCTTGACTGGGAAGGAAACCTCCGGGGGAAGTCCGATACAGAACGAATCCTTGCCCCCATGTCTCCACCCACCCTGTGGGACAATTAGCTGTGGCCCTGCCTCCCTTCCCTGCCCCCAGCACCGCTCAGCATGGGGCTGGCCACACAGGAAGGCAGACTCATCCCGGGGGCAAGGGACCTGTTGTGAACAAGAACCCTGGCCAGCAGTGGCCCCAGGGCAGCTCCAAGCATCTCAGCCCAGTGCTGTCCCACATGGCACCAGCAGCAAAAGCAGCCACCCTTGGCCCCAAGTGGCCCAAGAGCCTAGAAAGTGCTCCACGGCCAGGGACCTGGGAGGACCTTGCCCACCCTCAACTGACGATGAAGGGTGAATCCAGGGAGGGAAGACTGTGCAGGAGGAGACAGCACACAGCGGGGCTGCGGTGGGACCCCCAGAGCAGGGGCAGAGCGCTGGACTCCTGCCCCGCACACAGGCCCCCAGGACAGGACCCAAACTACAGAGCCAGCACTGGAGGCCTTCCGGGCACGAGCCTACATCCATCCACATGGCTGGCAGTCAGCCCCTCCCCCCCAACAACGCGCTGCGGGTCCCCTCCTCCTTCCTCACACCCCTGCCCTCCGCAGCACGTCCCCTGCAACAACAAGAGTGGGTGCTCCCGGCACATAGGCTGGGCTCTGGTCCCATGGTGATCACAGCCCGGTCACCTCGCCTGTGAGCCTGCGCCCCAGCCTGCACGCTGGACTTGGCTTGTCTCAAGAGCTGTTGTGAAGCTTAAGGAGAGAACAGACACGGAATACATACCCTGGGATGGATGCTAGCCCCCGCCTGTCCCTTCCCCTGCTCAGCATGTCCCCAACCTACCCTGGAGACCCTGCCTAAACGGCTCCCTCTGCCAGGAAGCCCTCCCTGCCTGGACACTGCAGGTCTCGGGGCTCTTTCTCTGTCTCCCTCCAAACTTTCGCCCTGAAGAATGAGCTCATCCTGGGCCAACCCCACCCATGGCTACCCCTGGCTCCGTGACAGCCTGAGGACAAGGACCAAGGACCGAGTGTGACTGACACTGTGTGAGGCCACAGCACAAGCTGCTCCCAGAGTGGAGAAGCAGCCTCCTCAGGGCCATGCCGCAGTCAGCAGGAGCCCAGGGCCTGCTCTGTCCACGAGCCCAAGGCCCTTTTCAGGCACCCACTTGTGCACACCTGGGCTGTAGCCCGGCTCCCCCTCAGGCAGGGCACCCTCCACAGAGGCAGGGAGTGCTGTGACCTTGCCATCCACACTGCTGCTCCTGTGGGGAGGGGCTGGGCACCAGGAGACCTCCCCTTTGCCCCAGCGGCCCACGGCGAGGTGGTGCACACTCTGGGGTCATGCATGTCCCCGGGATCTTGTGGGATGGGTCGCTTGGCCCCTGCCCCCAATCCCTTCTCCCTGCTGGATGTCTCTCCTAAGAATCACCCCCAGGGATCTCAGCCTGACACAAAAGCCTTGATTCCAGTGTGGCCCACTGAGCAGTTCCTCCAGACCTCGTTAGAAACACACTCTCAGGCCCGTGCATCCGAATCTGAATTTCCTTCTTATCTGAGAGTGAGAGAGACAGACAGGGATCTCCCACCTGCTGGTTCACTCCCCGGGTGTCTGCAATGACTGGGGTTGGGCCAGGTCGAAGCCAGGACCCAGGGACACGATCCCCATCTTCGTGGGACCAAACTACTTGAGCCACCACTGCTGCTACTAAGGGTTTGCCTTGGTAGAAAGCCAGTGTGAGAAGCCAGAGCCGGGAATCGAATCCACATGCTTGGAGGAAGGACTGAGGCATTTTAGCAGCTAGGCCAAAGGCCTATACCCAGAATCCTTACTTCTACAAGACCCCTGGGTGATTCCCGTGCACATTAAAATGTGAGAAGCAGGGCCGGGGGGCGGGGGGACCAGGGCGCTGTGGCATAGTGGGTAAAGCTACAGCCTGCAGTGCCAGCATCCCATATGGGTGCCGGTTCTAGTCCCGGCTGCTCCACTTCCCATCCAGCTCTCTGCTATGGCCTGGGAAAGCAGTGGAAGATGGTTCAAGTGCTCAGACTCCTGATCCCATGCAGGAGACCCAGAAGAAGCTCCAGGCTCCTGGCTTCAGCCTGGCCCAGCCCTGGCCATTGCAGCCATCTGGGGAGTGAACCAGCAGATGAAAGAACTCTGTCTCTATCTCTCTCTACCTCTGTCTTTCTGTAATTTTGCCTTTCAAATAAATAAATAAATCTTAAAAAAAAATAGATGTGAGAAGCACTGACAGGTTCAGTAGGTAGGGATCAGCCAACTGACACAGCTCGCAGCCAAAAGCGCCGGTTGGCTGCCATAACCACACAGCTTGAGCAGACGTTATGTGTGTGTCCCCCAGAAATTCACACAGTGAAATGCAGATGGCATCAGGAGGCGGGGCCTCTAGAGGTGACAGGTCACGAGAACAGCTCTGGCAAGGCTGGGATTAGTGTCCTGATCAGAGACCCCGGGCCCTCTTACGAGGGGAGGTTACAATGAGAACAAGGCTTGCTCTGAGGGGTCCTCGCCCCACGCCAAGTCTGCTGGCACCTTGAGCTTGGACTTCCAGGCCCATAGAACTGAGAGAAGTGAACGGTTGTCAATAAGCCTCCCGGTCCCCAGGAGTTTGTCAGATCAGCCTGCATACGTGAGACACAGCCCAGCCCAGCCCCGACCGTCCACTGTGGGACAAGCAGCAAAGGCGGCTGTTAGTCCCTGACCTCCAGCCACAGGGCCTAGAGGTCTCTCCTGTTCCGGGCGAGTACAAATCCAACAGCACCCAGGTGGGAGTTCTAATAACCCCATGCAGCACGCTCCCGGAATTCTGTTTCTCTCTGCCATCACAGGAACTCATCTAGCACCTGTGACAACCCATCAACGCCCGTGTCCCTGCTTCCATCCCACCACCAGGCAGCGAGGAAGGGCTCCCCAAAACACCCCCGTGGAAGGTGCCAGAAAGAGGCGCAGATGGGCTTTTCCAGGGTCCTGCAATGCGGGGAGGGGGAGCGGGGCTCACGCCTGTCTCTGTTCCACAGGAAGAGACCCCAGCCTGCCCTGAGTCAGAAACGTGGGCGGCAGTAACACCGGGGTGGTAAGAGCACCCCCTCCGAGGGGACCTCCATGACCTTTGCAAAACCGAAGGCAATAATAAGTCCTCTGTGCCGAGCAGCCCGGGGCCAGCCCTGGAGGCTGCGGTAATCCTGACTCCTGTTTGGACAGCAGGCCTCCCTCGAGGCTACGCCAACCCTGCCCGTTGCCCAAGGGCTGAAGCCGTTCACCTTTTGCTAATCGCTCTAATTCATTTTTTATTACTAACTTTCCTGTTTTCTATTTGCCGTCTGATTGAAGATCTTGCGGGAGGCATTTAGACAGCATCAGACTGAGCCACAGGGGCAAACGCCACGCCTCCCACTGAAATCTGCGTGGAGACGCTGGTAACGCCCCCTCGCAGGAACCTCGGGTCCACGCTAGGCCCCAAGTGGCAGGAGTTTGGCAGGAAGTACAGACACAGCTGGGGATTCTTGGAAGATTCCAGGCTGTGCGGGGGATGCAATGAGATGGGGATGACCCTTGTGGAAAATGACAAATCGACAACAATCAGGAGCTGTCCACATGCTCACTCCTGTTAACCAGCCACAGCCAACATCCAGGGTCCCAACACTGCGACGCCCTCTCTGTCACACCCCACACCCAAGTGATCCCCAGCTCTCATCCATACCACATCCCCGGACTTCCCAGTGCCTCCATTTCTCTCCATTCCCAACCCCTCACCATTGTAACCCAAGCCAGACTGAGCCAACAGAACTTTCTAGAATGAAGAAATATCCTACATCTGTGCCGCGCAATAGGGTCTATTCACATGGTGACAGAGAACTTGAAATATAGCTAAGCGGGACTGAGGAATGAAACTGCATTAAAAAAAAAAAGATTTATTTATTTGAAAGAGTTACAGAGAGAGAGACAAGAGAGACAGAGAGATCGTCCATCTGCTGGTTCACTCCCAAAATGCCCACAATGACCAGGGGTGGGCCAGGCTGAAGTCAGGAGCCAGGACCTTCCTCCAGGTTCCTAACACAGGTACAGGGGTCCAATCACTTGGGCCATCCTCTGCTGCTTTCCTGGGCACATTTGCAGGGAGCTGGACCAGAAGTGGAGCAGCTGGGACTGGAACCAGTGTACATATGGGATGCCAGCACTGCAGATGGTGCCTATTTTATTATTTATTTACTTGACAGGTAGATTTATAGACAGTGAGAGAGAGACAGAGAGAAAGGTCTTCCTTCCGTTGGTTCACCCCCCAAATGGCCACAACAGCCAGAGCTATGCCAATCTGAAGCCAAGAGCCAGGTGCCTCTTCCTGGTCTCCCATGCGGGTGCAGGGGCCCAAGCACTTGGGCCATCCTCCACTGCTTTCCTGGGCCACAGCAGAGAGCTGGACTGGAAGAGGAGCAACTGGGACTAGAACCCGGTGCCCATATGGGATGCCAGCACTGCAGGTGGAGGATTAACCTAATACGCTACAGTGCCGGCCCCCCTTCACTCTATTTTAGATATAAACAGCCACACGTGGCTACCGAACAGTGTCACCACCAGCCACCATCAGTTCTCTTCTGGATCATGGAAATCCCCTCCCAACTGCTCTGCTGGACCCACTTCTTGCCCTGTCCCCGTGCAATGCTTCCCCCCCCCCCCAAAAAAAAAAAAAAAAACAGCCACACAGATTCTTCCAGCAGGTGACACATCTCCAGGTCTCCCATAGCCTTTGGAGCTAAAGCCAAGCTCCCAGACCCAGCTTTTGAGGTCCCTATCTCCTGGAGCCCATGGGACTGGCTGCATGGGGCCAGGATAACACACGTAAGTGTTTAAGGAACGGCCAGACCTGAGGCCTGGAAGGCCAGGCTGCTCTGATGGCCACGCCCACGAGCAGCCACGAGCATCCCTGCCCTTGCGGAGTGGATGCTGTAGTGGAGGGGACCGAAGGAACCAACAAGCAGAAGGAACAGCTCATACTGATCACAAGGAAAAAGAAGAGGGCGAGCCAGGGGTTTCCAGGAGACCGGCAGAGCAGAGCTTTCTGCGACGCTGGATGTGAAGAAAGCAAAGTGCAGACTAAACGCTGCTCACGAGGCTGCACAGCAGCACAGCGGCCCGTGAGTGCCCCTTCCCGAAGCTTCTGGGCAGGTCACATGATGGTCGGAATTTGCAGAGAAATAAAGCGAGGGGGTGGAAACTTCAGGAGCGGAGCCACCAAAGATGCCTGCTCGCTGGGCACGGCCGACCCCATGGCTGCAGAGAGATCTCGTTATCTCCGAAGGCCAGGCTCGCTGTGCCCCGACTGCCTCGGCCCAAACAACGGCGACCGTCACCTCCCTCCCAGCAAAGCAAGGTCACCGTGGCAGGGGCCCGCCAGCCTGTGACCCAAAAAGTCAGGCGTTCACTCAAGGACCACGAGGACCAGGGTTTCAAACAGCAGCCCTCAGCACTCACATTTCAGCTTCGCCTGCGCTGTTCCTTGGGCTCAGCGGAGGGCGAGCCTGGCACTGTGCTACCAGGAAAAGTGGCACTCATTAACACTCCCAGGCCCCAGACACTGTCCCTCCCGTTCATGTGTTCCATTCTCCTGCTAACAACGTGCCAACAAGCTACGTGACACCTAGGGAGGGGACAGGATTTGTCCAGAAGTGGCTTGGAGTAGGTGATGGCTGGACATCTCGGGAAAATGTAACCCGCCCCATTCACTTGTTTGTCCTTTCAGTGTGCTTCGATTGAGCACCTGCTACAGAGCAGACAGTACGAGAGGGACCCACCAGTGGGGAGCAAAACAAACTCGACCCCATGGTTTGCAGCGTTGACCATCCAGCCTTACCTCCTGACACTCTCACCCCTTCTGTGCCTTCATGCATGCTGTGCCTTCCACCTGAAATGTTCTCTCCCGACTTGACTTGGCTAAGTTCTGCTCACCTCCAAGCAAAAGCAGGTGTCTCCTCCCATGAGGAGTCTTCCCTGACCATGCCCAGGCTGGCCTCAGGGCCTCGGAGTCTCTGGTGCTACTTCTAAGGCTCACCACGCACGTTTGAAATAGTTTCTCTCATAGACTGTGGCTCTCAAGGGCAGGACCAGGTCTGAATCACCTGCTTATGCCGGGCGCCCACGGCAAAGCCTTGCATACAGTAGGTGGCCAATGTTCTCTGGATGAACGAAGGAATGAATAGGGGCGTTAACTCTTAATCAGCAGCAGAACTGGGATTTGATCCCGGGCCAGGATGATTCCAAAGCATCCCGGAAGAGAGAGAGAGAGAGAACAGATGAATCAGAAAATGTGCAGAACCGATTACAAAACCCATTGAGTTTGCTCCCCTCCCAGAAAAAGGAGCCAACGCTGGCTGTTCTCTAGGGGTCTGATGGCCTGAGCAGCCTTGGCAGCAGGAATGGGGGCGGGGCTTACTGGCTTCACCTCCCAGAGGCCTCCTCACCCATCGGAGACGCATGTGTAGGAAAGGGAGCCCAGGGAGGCTGAGTGACAGGTGCAAAGCTTGTAGGCACCTGGATATAAACCCGAGCACGTCCAGCAAACTCAGAGTCCCGTTGGATGCCACATCTGGTGTTGCTGAACAATTAACTTACGTCTCAAGCGGATGCAGAGCTCAGAGAAAGCATGGGGTGTGGTGGGGTGGGGTGGGGTGGGGTGGGGTGGAAGGGCTGTCTTTAAAACTCTGAGAGGCACCCACAGGCACTCAGTAAATATTTGCAGAATCAATGAGCAACAAAGAGCCCAGGGTCCATCTTCCACATTATAAAGTTCAGTTCAAGTCCAAGGTGCAGCACAGTGGGACAATAAAATTTATGCATGAGATTGACCCCGGGTTACACTACTGAGTCAGATCTGTTTCCGACAAGCTTCTAAATTATCCCTGCAAATGAGGCCCAACTTCGAGATAAGCACGTTTTAATTAGCTGTAATGTGAAGGCATTCTATTAGCAAATGAGGTCTCAGGTTGCGGATGAACACAGGGGACCCAGCTGGGAACTCACACCCGAGCGCCACCAGCCCCCCACCTCCAATCTGGACCTCAGAGTTCTCACCAACGAAACAGAGCCACCTGTGCCTGGCAGCCCAGTGCTGGTGAGGACATGAGGCGGGCGGAGGGGCAAATGAGGCTCGAACCTGGTCAATGCCCAAAGGATCATGTGTGCTTATTTCTACCCTACTTTCCTCCATAAAACAGCACAAAAATTTTAAAAACAACAGTCACTGAGAGGGAAATTTTTGCTCAAAAAGGTGGATGGAGACACATTTACCTACCTCCCTTCTCTTCTAAGCCCCACTGGACTGATCAGAAAAGCCTTAGCTTATAGATATATAGACACACATTTGTAAATACACACACACACGAACACTTATACTCACAGCTCACATGTGTGTGGCCATATGAAAATGAAATCAGGCCCTAAAAGTGCACCTGCTAATGCAGGAGTGAGAAACACAGAGAGAAGCCAGAGAGAAGAGAGAAGCCCAGGAACACCCAGCAGCCAGAGCCCTGGTATTTTTTAATCTTTGTCTCAATTAAAACTCCAAGCTTGGCTCCTGGGCATCGTAGGTAGATTTGGAAAAGGAACTGAAGTTAACCATAGCAGGTGCTCACACACATTAATACCTCATTTGACTGCTCAGTAGGCAAGCACTGTGAACCCCATTTTGCAGATGATGAAACTGAGGCCCAGAGATAACGACTAGCTTCCCAAATGCCCTGGTCCCCTTCTCCAGCCTCACCTCCTGACGCTCTCACCGCTTCTGTGCCTTTGCACGCGCTGTGCCTCCCACCTGAAATGCTCTTCTCTCCCGTCTTTACTCCGCTATGTCCTACTCACCTCCAAGCACAAGCAGGTGTCCCCTCCTCTGAGAAGTCTTCCCTGACTATGCCCAGGCTGGCCTCATGGTCCAAATGCTATTTTCCTAACTGAGCCGCATAAAAATCCCAAGAGACAGGCAGCCAGGGCTGGGAGTCCCAGGAGGAATCCAAAGCCCTTGGAGGAGCTGACTGCCCCCTGCCCCGGGCTGAGTGAAAGGGGCAGTAATGCCTTCCTCATAGTGCACTGTGAGACCCAGGGTGAAATATCAGGCCCTCGGGGGCCCTCCAACCTGCACCGCTGTTTCCCAGGCTCAGCGCTGTCGGCTTGTTGGGCCTGTGGTGGGGGCAGTTCCAGGTGTTGTAGGAGGCTCACAGCATCGCTGGCCTTGACCCACTGGGCGCCGGTCACATGCCCTCCCCAGCTGCGGCAACTACAGCTGTGTCCAGACTTTGCATCTGCTTGAGAGCACCAAGGATCCAGAAAGTGGGGGAGGCAGTAAACTGGAAGACGGTGGCTGAGATGGGGACACAGGCACAGGGCCTGTGCTGCCTCCAGAGACCTCAGCCCTGGGTCTCCCCTCCTGGCAGCAAAACCTCTGTCCGCCTGCTCCACAGTCACCTTACTCACAGGGACCCAAACCTACGGGCTGATTTCTCAGCGTGGGTTGGGAACAGCCGTAAAAACATATGGTCGGTAATTATTAACTTAATGGGTCGTGGTAAATCGTACTTTTACATCTCAGTGAAAAGATGTTGTACAACACAGGATAATAAATTTTGATCAATTACCCTGACGCTTGAGGCCTGCTGCTGGACAGCTGGGATTCTGCTGCCCGCTAGGATGAGCAGCAGGACCGGGGGTTTTCAGTTAATGAGCTGTTTCCTGCTCGGCTTCTCAGATGCTCAATGAGTTTTTATTGAGTGTTTACTGCGTGCTCCGTGCTGGGGATTCAGCCCCGTCTGAAAGCTCGGGGACTCGATGGAGAGTCGTCTTTGCTGTGTAAAATACTATTTGGATCTGTAATCCACTGGCTCGAGATGCGGAGTGACGATGTAAAATTGTCCGGGGCCCCCACTGTGGCGCAGGTTAAGCTCTGCCTGCAACACTGGCATCCCACACTGGAGTGTCTGGGTTCCAGTCCCAGCTACTCTGCTTCCGGTCCAGCTCCCTGATAACGCATCTGGGAAAGAGCGGAGGCTGGCCCAAGGACTGAGGCTCTTGCCATCCACGTGGGAGACCCAGATGAAGTTCCAGGCTTCTAGCTTCAGCCTGGCCCAGCCCCACTCATTTGGGGAGTGAACCAGTGGACAGAAGCTCTCTCTCTCACTCTGTGTCACTTTACCTTTCAAATGAGTAAATAAATCTTTCAAAAATAAATAAAATTGCCTGGGGCAATGACAGTCTCTCTCTCTCTCTCTCTCTCTCTCTCTCTCTCTCTCTCTCTCTCTCTCTCACACACACACAGCCTTACAGGAAATGTCACGGTGACCCATGTTCTAGACCGCGGGCTCTAGCAGCTGCTGGAAGGTGGGCTGGGGATGCTGTTGGCCTATGGAGGGGAGGCCCGGGAGCACAGGAGCTTGGATAGCCGCAGAGGGAGCCACAGAGCTTTCACCCCAGCCCACCAGGTTAAGGAGCGGAGCATGGGGGCTAGGGGAGCTGGAAGCACCACGTCCAAGTACAGAAAGCTTCATGTTGCTGCTTCTCAACCTCCGTCTCAGGTCTTCTGCTGATGGGAACACTGGCCTGAGTCTGATGTCCCCCATAGCCAAGGACACTCTGTGTCTCAAATTTTGGCCCAAAACAATCACCTGGAAGGCGGTTCAAATGCCTGGGCTCCACCCCCAGCGGTTCGGATTCAGTACACCTGGGAGGAGCTGAGGTGCAAGTGGTGCTGTGGTCTGCGGCACATGCTAGAACCACTGGCTATGCTGGAACACCGAGGAGTGTCCTGCCCTGGCCTAGGACAGCAGGGATGTATTGCTGGCCTGGGGCGGGCAGCCCTGGCTCGGACACGGGTGTCCAAAGGCTCCTGCTTTCCTCAGCTCCCCGGCAGGTCATGGGAGAGTTACCTTCATCTTGAGGACAGTCTCACATTGGGCTCCCCGGAAACAGGTGTGCAAGGGAGAGCTGCCCGTAGAAAGTTGAGCTGGGGAGGTATTGGGCAGTGGGGTGCATCTGTAAGGGAGGCGGGGAGGACACCTGGACAGAGGGAGAGGCTGATCCATGCACAGAGACTGCAGCCAGGGGGCACTTCAGTGTAGTCCCAGAGTGAGCCAGGTGCCACCACACCTCTGATTCCCCCCTCATGCAGTCACTGGCTGAGGGCAGGTCCCCTGGCGAGGAGGTTTCTGTCCCAAGAGCAGTTCGCAGCAGGGCAGAATAGTGAGCCCAGTACCGGGGTGGTTAGGGGAGAGGGCATGGGGAGCAGGGATGCACCCTGGGGTCTGTTGCAGGCATCTTGGGGAGAAAATCTATCCCAAGCCTGTGCAGACAAGAAAACCGCTGCCTGGGCCGGTTAGGTGCCGTGCCCGAGGTCACCAGCCCCAGCCAGTGGGTGGTGCAGCTGAACCAACTTGCTCTGCCTTCAAAACCCACTTTCCCTTCTACACAGATTCAAGAAGGAAGCAGGGGAAGGCACAGAAATGAGCAGCTCACTCCCAATCCGTAATCCTCCGTGGTCTGCCCAGAGGTGTTGGGAGATCAGATCCAGAGGCCCCACCCCTCACAAGGAAAGGGGCGGGGCAGCTTCAGGCATGGTCAGCCCTCCAGCAGCTGGCAGGAAAAGTGAGTGCCCGTGCATTCTAGCTTTGCACGTGCACTGCTCCTTGTGAGCGGAAATGAAAGCATTTCCTGCTGGGGCCAAGAGATGTCAATGCCTGACCTCCACCCTCAGGGCAACTCCTGGAGCAGTGCCAAATGCCCATTTTGCAGATAGAAGACTGAGGCAGAGAGAAGTTAAATGATTTGCCTGGGGCAATGATGGTGAAGACGGTGTTCCAACCCAGGTCTGCTGGGTTGCAGAATCCATGCTGCCTTCACGCCCTGAGACCAGCTCTAGGAAACCAAAGCAGCAAATAGAGGCTCTGCAGAAACCCCTGGGGCAGGCTGCCACACGGCAGGGCAGCGCCTGGGACCTGGCTCCGTGTGCACAGACCCAGCCTCTTCCCACCTGGCGGCTGTTCTACCTGCCAGGCGCTGCCTTCTGGCCTACTCAGGGAAGCGCCTCTCGGAATGGCCGGTCAGTCCAGGGACCCTTGGCTTCTGCTGTGGACACCACGGTCTCATCACAACATTGCAGATTATAAAAGCCAAATGGATGCTGGGTTTCTCATATCACAGGCAACACTGGCCAGCTCGGAATCCATCTATTCATTCAGCAAATAGCCCCGCACCTGCGTGCCAGGACAGCTCTGGGAACACAACCATTGCCCCCTTTCCATGGGGAATAAAGACCCGGTTCCAAGCGAGCCTGAAACCAGACTGCAAGACCCTGGTGGAGGCAACTTTCTGCTACACACACACACCTACAGGGAAGTTTAATTCCTAAATTAGGCACAGGAAGACATTAGCAGCAACAACTGAAGATAAAATAAGACAATTATAACACTATACCAAATTAAAGTTATTTGCAACTTAGGAATTGTCTATAGTTTTCTATTAATTTTCAGGCTGGAGTTGGCTACAAGACTGAAACCACCGAGAGCGGACTCACAGAGAAGGGGGCCTGCTGTGCAAAAGCAAAGGCGGGCACAGTGGCTCCTGCCCTCTCCAGCTCCTGCAGGCCCACCTGCCCAGCATGGGCCACCCACATCCCGCCTGCTGCAGACACAGCGACAAAGGACAGTTGCAGCCTTTATTTCATTGCCATCTCCACCCCTCAGCACCCCACCAGCTGACAGTCACTGGTTCGCTTTCCCTTTCAACAGAGAGGACCCGAGGCCAGGAGAAAGTGCTCAAAGTCACCTGGCAGACTGGGGCAGCAGTCCCAGGCCTGGGAGGAGAAGCTGTAGGGAAAGTGAAGAAGGGCTTCCTAACAGAAGCAGCTCTCTAGAGCTCCCTGGGACCAGCCCCTGCAGCTCATAGCCCATCCAGCCCAGGGATCCTCCCTCTGCAGCCACCTGTGCCCCTGCACAAAGAAGCTACGTGCATCTCGCCCAAGGATGCTGAGCAGCTGTCAAGCTGAGGCAGGACCAGCAACCCGCACCTTGCGGATTTTTGTCAAAAGGAGACTCCGATCACTCATTAACCAAGCTTAACGAGATCCCCATGCCCACACAATGCAGAGTCCAGATGTATGTGGGTGGACAGGTGACTCTTCCATCTACCAGCTCATATATATGAGCAATTATGGGTGGGCACTGGGCCAGGTGCTGAGCACGGTTCCCGCCTGCCAGGAGCCTACAGCAAACCTGTACACAAACAACCAAACCCTGCTATACAACCTGTGATCCCTGGGCCAGCATTAGCACTCATCAGATATGCAAAATCTTAGGCTCCACCCAGACCAAAAGGGGGTGGAGCCCAGGAATCTGTTTTTAAAATCTTGCCAGATGATTCTTCGTGTGTCCATAAATTTAAGAAACACTGGTCTGACCAAAGGCCTTCCTTATTTAAAGTTGCAAACCAGGGGCCTGTGTCGTGTCTGAGCGGGTTAAGCTGCTGCTTGTGAAGCCGGCATTCCACATCAGAGTACGGGAGTTCCTGCTGCTCCACTTCCCATCCAGCTCCCAATTAATGCACCCAGGAAAGCAGATGACAACCCAGTACATGGGTCCCTGCCACCCATGTAAGACATGGATGGAGTTCTGGGCTCCTGGGTTTGGCCATTGTAGCCATTTGGGCTAGCAGATGGAACATCTCTTTCTCTCTCTCTCTCCCTTTTAAATAAATTTTTAAATCTTTAAAAATATAAATAAATAGGCCGGTGCCGCAGCTCACTAGGCTAATCCTCCGCCTGCAGCGCCAGCACACCGGGTTCTGGTCCTGGTTGGGGCGCTGGATTCTGGCCTGGTTGCTCCTCTCTAGTCCAGCTCTCTGCTGTGGCCCAGGAGTGCAGTGGAGGATGGCCCAGGTCCCTGGGCCCTGCACCCGCATGGGAGACCAGGAGGAAGCACCTGGCTCCTGGCTTCAGATCAGCACAGCGCACCCGCTGCAATGCGCCGGCCGTAATGGCCACTTGGGGGTTGAACCAACAGAAAAAGGAAGACCTTTCTCTCTGTCTCTCTCTCTCACTGTCTAACTCTGCCTGTCAAAAAATTAAATATATGTATATATACATATACATACATATATATATATATAAATAAAATGCAAACCAGCTCCCAGGTCTTGGCACCCCCAATCCTCTTCCCTGCTTCCTTTTCCTCCAAGGTTGAGTTACCAACCAACCCCAATGCCGAAAACAAGTATTTCACCCCCATATTTATGACTTCTCACACTGATATGTAAGCTCGAAAGGGCAACAATTTGAGTCATTTTGTTCACAGCTGTTGCACTGGTTGCCTAACACTGTGCCTAGTACACAGAATTGATCACTAAGTACCTGTGGCAGAACACACTACATCCATGTAGTTCAGGTTCTTGGGCGGGGGGGATGGGGCTGGAGGAAGAGAGGAGGTTGCTGACCATGGGGCACTACAGGGGAAAGGTGGTACTCAGTTTGGTCTTGAAAGATGTTTGTACCAGGGATGAAGGAACAGAGATGCAAAGCCTCTTCCTGGAAGAGATCCCAGATGACCGATGCCGTTATCTACCGGCTGGTACGTGCCAAGCACTGTCCTAGCCAGTATCACCTCACCCAACCCTCCTGAACCTCAGAGGTGGATGACTCCCCAAGAGAACCCCAGGGCTCGGAGATATTAAGTAATCTGCCCCACCCACAAAAAGCTACATACAAGCACATTCATAGTAGCTTCATTTATGGTAGCCCCAACCTGGAAACCCATACATCCATCAGCAAGTGCATGAACAAACCAACTGTGCTGGATTCATACCATATATTACTCAGCAGTGAAACCATGAATACACGCGACAGCATGATTCTTGAAGACATTGCATGTTAAGCAAAAAGAATCCAGATATAAAAATGTTTATGATGCATACAAAGTTCTTGTTTTAAAATGTTTGTTAAAGATGTATCTATCTGTTTGAAAGGCAGAACAATGGGGTGGGAGAAAAAGGGAGAACAACGTGGGCGGGGGGTAGAAAAAGGGAGGGAGAGGTCTTCATCCACTGATTTACTCTTCAAATTGCTGCAAGAGCCAGGTCTGGGCCAGGCTGAAGAATGAGACAGGAACTCCCTCCAGGTGTCCCACATGGATGGCAGGGACCCAAGTACTTGGACCATCTTCTGTTGCCTCCCCAGATGCATTCACAGGAAGTTGGATCAGAAGCAGAGTGCCAGGTCTCCAGCTGGTGCTCCAATACAGGACGCTGGCATTGCAAGCGGTGGCTTAAGGGGCCGCACCACAATGCCACCTCCCTTACGAAGTGCTGTAACTTATTCTTTACACCTAATCTGAACTTGAGCAAAGCACTGGTGATAAAGTCAGAGAAGCAGCTGCTTCTGGGGTGCTAAGTAGAAAGGGGTGTGAGGGAGCTCCCCAGGACGATGGAAAGGTCTTATATCTGAATGGGGATGGCGATTTCACAGGTGTTTACATTTGTCAAAACTCGTGAACCGTGCACACGGAACCTGCATTTTATTGTATGCATGCAAGACATGGCTGAGTAACAAAGGAGCTAAAAATCATGTGTCCTGGGTCACAAACAGAGGTCGGAGTACCCCAGTCCGCCATGGTTGAGCAGGGAGCCGGCACAACCCCTGAGCCTGGCGAAGTGCCTGACCAGCATCAGAATGGCCCTAGGAGGGACGTCAGAGGCCCTTAAGCCCCAAACCAGGACAGAGAGTTAGAGGACGGCCAGATAAGTGTCCAGCTGGGAGTCCAGACACTGGGGGTCAGCTCCACTCTTCACTTGCTCTGTGACCTGCAAGTACTCCATGACTCAGTTTCCCCTTCTGCAAGCAAGGAAGAAGGAGGTGCTCAATGGCCACAAGCTTGGGGCCACCTATCCTGGGGACCACAGTGTCACAAGCTGCTTTGCACATCAAGCACTGCTACTCCATTCAATAAGTAACATGCCTGCCTCATATCTGCCAAGCTATTTTTCTAATGCATGCCAATATTATTGAGATAAATAAAACACACATCTATTTCAAAGCAAAAAGGAAGCCAGAGCAGCTTTTTGTCATTGTGTGTTTTCTCAAACAAAAGAACAACCACTGCTCATGACTTCGGTTGAAAGAGGCTGGAAATCTCTCAGTAAAGGATCTCTAAGGGGACAGTCGCCAAGGGGATGGTCGCCAAGGGGACGGTCGCCAAGGGCCCTTCCGGGTCAGCTGCCCCATGGTTGTTGGGCATTACTTGGGCAAATGCTTGTGTCGGTGTATCCAAGGCCTGAGTCCCTATGGAACAAGCCTCTCCTGGGCTCCAGGGACAGAGCTCCCAATGTGTGGGCTGTGTCCTGGCTCTGCAGACCACTCTACAGGCCCCAAGTGTGGCCAGTGCTGCATTTTGGGCCTCAGTTTCCCCTCCAGTTCTGAGAGTGACCAGGTTGCATCATGGGCATCCCCCCAATTCCTCACCATCAGCTTCTGGAACCAGGAAAGTGGCGCTCGGATCACAGCAGCACCCAGTCCACCCCTCCCTTGCTTCTGTCCCCTGCTGCATCCCTCCACAGCCTGAAGGAGCGAGAAGCAGGTCTCAAGTCCAAGGGCAAGGTCAAACCTTATATCTAAGCGACCAGGGTGAGCACCCTCCCCCTAGACACACACACACTGGACACCCACTGGACACATGCTCAGCTCTGCCAGGCCTCCTAGTACACAGGCAGAAACCAGCACCACGCGCTCCCGGCAGGGCCTGACATGGGCTCTGGTGCTGCGTCAGAGGTTTCTAAAGCACCAGAATAAAACCCCGGCTTCAGCTGAGTCCCGCTTCCGCCCCAGAGCCAGCACTACGGCCTAGGCACCCACCGGCCACCCACACTTTAAGACAAATCCCCAATCCCCACCCCCAAGCCAAAGACTGCTGCCTGCCTTGCCAACTTCACATAAAAAAATAAATAAATAAATAACAAGGCCAAGGGCAGGACGCAGACCAGCTGCCCCCACACCTAGTCTTCTCCTCCCTGCCCTCTGCTTGCTACTTTGAATCTGTCTTCCCTCCTCAGGCTGGAAGCCGTGCCAGAGCCACGTCCTCTGGGGTACCGTCCACCTCCTCGGCTTCTAACTTTGCCGGTCGCTGGACAAGACCTCGCCGGCCGCTCACCCCCGCCCGATGCGAGCCCAGGCTCCGGTGGCCCCGGACCCTCCCCGCCCCCAGGAGATGTGCGTAGGGCATTGCTGGAGGCCTCTCTTTTGGGGCCTGAGAACTCACTCGGCGAAGGCTCCCCCCTCCGCCGCGATCGGCTCCAGGATGCCGCCCCTCCCACAGCATCCCTACGGCAGGGGGCTAGGGCGAGAGCCTGCCGGGTCTGGGAGAGACCCCGGGAGGGCCACCGATCTCGCCACGGGATGCGCACTCACCGAGCAGCACCACGGAGCCCGCGCGTCTGCGCCCGGGCCGCAGGAAAACCCACGCGCGCGGTTCAATCCGGGCTCCGAGTGACGAGGTGCGCGCTCGGCTCCGGCCGGCCCGCACCGACCCGCGGACGCACAGACGGTGTGGTTTCCTAACTAAGTTTGAAAGTTCCCTCCCAGCGAAGAGGACCCGGGCCTTGTGGCGGCGCCGTAGCCCCCGACCCGGCCCGGCGGTGGAGCGGGGGGAGGGGGGGGGGCCGGTCGCTTCGCGGCCGGGGTTCGAGGCCCGGGGCCCTGGCTGGGGTAGGGTGGAGGGTGTCCCTTCCGGCAGCCCCAGCCCGGAGAGGCGCCCGCTCGCCGTTCCCGGGAGGGGCAGGCCTTGATTGGTCGTTGCCAGCTCGCAATCCGAGGCACCGCCAGGCAGCGACGGCCAATTAGTGAACCGCCCAATTAGTGCGCTCCAGCGCGGAGAAGTTAAAACCCCGGCGCGCGAGTGTGCAGGACCGAGGTGTCGGGGGCGGGGAGGACCGGGCGGTGCGGGGTCCGCGCTGTCCCCGGGTGCGACTGCGTGACCATCAGGGAGGCTGGTGCCCGCGGCTCACCGTCCAGGGGGTGGCTGTGAGAGGCAGGGTGCGCCCACGCGAGTCCCTGTGGGTGCGCGCGGGTGCCTGTCGGAGCGCCTTCTTTGTGTGACCGTCCCCGGCCGTGCCTGGGTATGACGGCGGACGGGGCAGGGGACGGTGCTTGCGGCACCACTGTGCGGGGTGCCAGCCTACGTGGGCGAGCGGCTGCGTGTCCGGGTGCACAGCCTTGTGCGGGACAGTCAGGCCGAGCACGAAGAACGCGCCTGGTGGGTGACAGTGGGCCCCTGGATGTCAGCGCGCGTGGGTGCGTGTGTCACCGTGTCGTCGTGCGGCTGGCTGTCGGGGTCACTTCTGCCTGGGATCTGAACTCAGGACGCCAGCGTGACCGCCAGGGTGTTGGGCGAGCGGCAGGTGCCCGTCGGGCGGGGCTGCCGCGTCCGTTTCCCTTCCCCGCCCCCCACCGTGTGCCACCGGCGGTGCAGGAGGACCTAGCTGCCAGGTGCCTCCAGCCCCGCGCTTCAGCCAGGGACGCTCGGGCCCCCGCCGCCGGTCCGAAGGCGCGGGCAGGCCCCGCCCGCCTCGCCCCCTGACCCGCCCCCGCCTACCTTGCCGCAGTGGTAATAGTCCAGGTGCGCTAGGCCAGCGGGCTCGGCCCCGGGCCGCGCGCCCACCGCGGGCGCCGAGGGGTACAGGCGGACGTCCATGGCGGGCGCGGCGGCGGCGGCTCCCGCGGGCAGTGCCTGGGCGGGCGGCGGGTAGGAGCCAGTGTGCGAGCGGGAGTGCGAGCGCGGGGGGCGGGCCGGGGGCGGCGCCCGGCGGAGCGCCCCGCCCCGCCCCCGCCCCGCCCGCGCGCGCTATTGTTCCGGCCTCGGGCGCCGCCGAGGGCCCGGGGCCGGGGCCGGGGCGGGGAGGTCCCGCCTCCAGGCCGGGCGGCCGCGGGGTCCCGCGCCCGGCCCTCCGCCCCTGAGGGTCCGCGAGGGTCGCGCACCTGTCCAGACAGCCCTTTCCCGTCCCGCCTTTCGCCACCAAGGGTGAGGGGAGGGAGAAGCTGGAGAGACGCCCCTCCCCAGAAGTGGGACACTCCGGGTGCAAGTGTTCGGGGCCGCGCCGAGGCCCCCCGCGGCGTGGATGGGGGAGGAGGGGTAGCGACAAAAATACTTTGGGACGTGGGTGCGGCCTGCCCTCGCGGATCTCAGCACCGTGCCCTCGCTCCTCGTCCCGCGGATTGGAGCCCCGCGAGAGGGGCCTCGGCGGGATGGCTGCGCTTAAACTCTCACTCTGTGTACAGGGGCAGCGGAGGCCGGCACCGGCCGCCTCGGTGATGGAGAGAGTGGATCCAGAAGTGAAACCACCTGGAGACGGCGGGAGGCGCCGCCCCCGGACGGAGCTGTGAGGAAGGGTCTGCGGGAGTGCGCTGAGAAAGGAGACCAGCTGGCTCGGACGGGGACCCAGGGGGTGACAGCGAAGAGGCTTCCCTTCCCCGCAGAGTGAGCCCCCTGGGTCTCAGAGCACTTGCGGGGGGTGGGGGGTGGGGGCGAGGCTGTGGCTTCTCCTCTTTTCTGGCGAGAACTGTCTACACCCGTAGTCTCCACCTCCCACGCGTTGCTCCCCCACTGCCCTCGGGTTCTGGGTTCTGGCATCCTGAAGGGCAGACAGCCAGAATGGGGCTTGGGTGGCAGCAGGACACCGGAGGCCACTTGGAGGACAGGGCTTGAGTCTCCCACCCACTGAGGAGCCAGCTTGGCCGTTAACTCGCAGCTGCTGCCTGCGTGGGCTTTGCTGGTCCTGGCCTACAGCTAGGACCACCCTGTGTAACCACAGAGATCCACGGATACCAGTTAGGTGTGTGGGAAACAGGCCTTCACGGAAGGTTTGGGAACAACAGAAGGAAATGACAGCTCAGAAAAGAAAGAATTTCTAGGTAAATATCAGTGGTCCTCCTTTCTAGAGGAGGGCCTTTCTAGAGGTGTGAGGGCCACACCTCATCAAAAGTGACTTCCCACTGGCCCCTGTCCTTTTGCCTGTCTGGATATCCAGCTGACCCAGAAATACTTATTGAAAAATCATTGCAGCCACCGCCACCAATCCCCACTCTTCTACAGTACTGGCTTTGTTGTAAATCAAGCCACCCATACGTGCATGGGACTGTTTCTGAATCCTTTATTCTGTTAGCTTATTTTTCTCTCCCTGTGCTGTTATCACACTGTGTGGATTGCCTGTAGCTTTATAATAAGCCTTACTGTCCCACAGAATAAGTCTACTCACTGTGTTCTCTAAATCTTGTTTTGTGTTTGTTTACATGTGTGCACATGCATGTGTATGCACACCTACCCAGTCCTGCTGGACTTTTAATTGATACTACATTGAATCTTTAGATCAATTCTGGTGCAATTGACATTTGCAATATTAACTCTTTTGTCTATGAACATGGTATGCCCTTCTATTTAGGGTGTTTTTAAAGTCCTCTCAACAGTGTTTTCTAGTTATCTGTGTAGAGATCTTGCACATATTTTATTAGATTTAGCCCTAGATATTTTATGTTTTGATGTTATTATAAACTACTTTTTATTTTTTTTCTCTGTTTATTACTTATTGCGTAAGTCCACAAATTCTTTGGCACTGTTTGCAAGGGGTAGAGTCTACCTGGCTTCCTCTCTTGGGACTTTTGTCTTTGGAGCCCTAAGTCACCAGGCAAGAAGTCTTAGGCCACCATCTCTGAAGAAGCATGAGAGCCCACAGCAGAGACCCTAAGACTCAATGAAGAGAGAAAGATGTGTAGCCATTCCTCAGCTGACCAACCATTGGCTGTTCCAATTCCAGCCACTGTCTGACTGCACCACATTGAAAAACCCTGAAATGTGCAGCTAAGTCCTTCCTGAATCCAAAATGTACAGAAACCACAGGAGAAAAAAATGAGTACTATTCTTTTAAGCCATAGGTTTTCAGATGATTTAGCACTCAGCAGTCTAGAGCTGGAGCCTAATAGAAATAGATTTTTAGGCTATGCCTTTACATCCAGCAACATTGCTAAACTCACCTGTTGATTATAATAATCTATCATTAGATTATTTGACTTTTTTATTTATTTGGTTGAAAGTCAGAATTACCAAAAGAGATGAAGAGACAGAGAGAGAGAGAAATCTTCCATCTGCTAATTTACTCCCCCAAAGGCTGCAATGGCCAGGGCTAGGCCAGGCTGAAGCCAAGAGCCAAGAGCTTCATCTGGGTCTCCCACATGGGTGCAGGGGCCCAAGTCCTTGGGCCATCTTCCCCAGATGTATCAGCAGGGAGCTGGATGGGAAGTGGAGCAGCCAGGACTCAAGCCTGGAGATGCCTTGGCTTTAGATCAAAATGTTTCACCCCCAAACAGCAATTGTGGCAGAGGAGCCAACTGCCCAACAGTGAGAGACTGAGGTTTGAGTAACACATCTTCATTTTCTTCTTATGGGCACAACATAGATGGTTCTTCACCTGCTACCTGAACTCAGGTATGACCATGTGGCTTTCTTTTACTAAGGGAATATGAACAGAAGTGGTATGGGGCGGGGGGAGCTTTACGGATCTGGGCACCCCAAGTCCCCTTCTCTTTTCCTTTAGCCATGAAAATCCTAACACATCCCAAATCTTTTCTTTAAGACTCAATTCAAGTATCATTTGCTTGGTGAAGACTTTCCCAAGACTCCAACTCAGTGCTCTAATTTGCTGCTCCAATAACTGCCTGTGCACGGGGCTGTCAGCCTCAACTTCACCCAACTGTGATAACACGTTTTCCCTCTGAGTTTCTCCAGGGAAAGGACAATGTCTCTTTCATCTAGATGCCCCCAGTGACTATCACAGTGACTCCTCTATCTACACACACACACACACACACAGGAAGAAGCAGCCTGAATGGTTCAGAGTCCAAGGCCCAGGTGGCCCACATTTGCCAGGGAGAGGAGTCACATTTCAGCACCTGTGGGCAAGGCCCCAACGATTCTGTCTCTGTCTCTTCCTTCCCGGTGGCCAGCATGCATAAGACCTGGACTCTGGTTTGTGTGGTTGGATAGGTTAAACTGAATTAGGATGCAGAAAATGAAGATCCACGGAGAAAAATCTCACTTCTCTTAGTTGCAGTTCTGCAAAAGTAGATCCTGAGATGAAGATCCTGGTACTGGAAGTTTGTTGGAGAATGATCCCAGCACCATAGGTAGGGGAGTGGGGGAAGTAAGACCAGGAAAGGGAGATGGTCAAGAAAGGGCATTTAACCAAATCTGTCACTCCATTGAGGAATTCTAGAAAACAATATGGAACAAGTATCTCAGAGTTATCCCACGTACGGAGGTAGGAGGTGGGGTCTTTACTTACATCTCCTAACAGTCTTGGTTGAACACTGCTCCCCGAGGGCATTAATTCCTAGAGATTTCAGCCTGGCAGGCAGATTGGGGCCTGGCAACCAGAGAAATCCATTAGGTAAAGAGCTGCAGGTACCAGCAGTCAGAAGCCAGGACTGCCTGTTTGCAAATGCTGAGGTTTGAGGGCATGTGAGCAGAGCGCTGGTGTAGTGCCTGCTGCAAGGCTCAAGTTCATGTGAAAACAGAGCAGGATTCTGCTTTCTTAGACACACCTGCTCTGTGCATGTGTGTGTGTGTGTTGCATGTGCACGTGTGTGTGTATACACATCTTCAGGAATTTGGCTGATGCGTGTGGCTATGCATTTAGGCATTCCTGGGGCCCTGGCCATTGTACCTGCCACCTTGCCAGGCCAACAGCACTATGACATGTCCACTCTTTGTGATGACTGGACAAGTAGGCACACAGCTTCCACTGAGAAGAGGTCTACAGGACCAAGGAGCCAACGAACCAATGCATGTGTGGCAGAGACCTTGGCACAAGGGGACGTGGCCAGGCCCCTACACACAGGAAGAGCAGCAGGCAAGACATCCAAGGCTCTGAATTCAAGGCCTGAGCTCTGCTCAATGTCATTTGACCTCAGCCAAGCCGCCGCACCTCTTGGACCCTCAGTTTCCACTTCTGGTGATGCATGCTCCATGGACTTGTGTATGGAAACGGACGGCAAAACACCCCTGAGACCCTGGAGCTCCTCCAGTGTGTGAGTCATGGTTATTCAAAGATATTTACCTATTCAGCGGTTCTAAAACCCCCTCACAAAAGGAGACAATTTCTCCTTCATATCCTACATCTGAACCATGACCCAGCTCCAACATTCTAAAGAGGCAGTGCCTGGGTCCATCTGGGAGACTTCTCACCCCCTGGAGTTTCACAGGGAGCAGGCAATGTGAGGCTGAGAAGGAAGAGGGATATGAAGAATCCTTCAGAAAGGACTGTTCGTGGAGAGCCCACTGTGAACCCGCCCTGCTCTCTCGGGGTCCTCTCATCAGCCTCTGATGACAGTGTGGGCAGCATCATCCGAGCTCTTTTACCCACAAGGACAGTGGAGCGTGTAGAGCGGAAGTCTCAACCCCAGCCATGCATCTGTGGGTGCATCCCGGCAATCCATGCTCCTACAACACTGTGTGTGAGGGTAAAGGACCTGGTGCAGGTTATCCTGCAGTACAAAGAGCTTCTAATGGGTGAGCTGGCTGGAACACGTCCCCCGGGAATTCTCAAAGGCTCCTCATCCTGGCCTGCCACACGCACACCTTTAATGTGTTCATTACATAGAGAGAATCAGGAAAGTTAAATGTGCATAAACTCCATGCAGAAATGACATATGAACCCACCACGTGCGGCTATTTAGAGAGAAACTTTAAGTGCTAATAACAGCTCAGAATTTACTGGGTGCCTAACAGGAAGTACAGTGCATCCACACCCCCTGCAATCTTAGTTAACAATCCCCTGGAGCCGATACTACTGTTATGCCTGTTTTATCACTGAAGAAGCCAAGGCACAGAGGAAAAAATTCACTGGCAGATAGTCTGCAGTGTAGCCAGGATTTGCAACTAGCCAGTTTGACTTCAAAGCTCTTACTCATAACCACTAGATCTGACCGTGTCATATAAGTTTTAGGTAAAGATAAAAAGAAAACCCAGTTGGTGTTTTGATTGGAATTCCACTTCATTATTCCAATAACTTGGGGAGAAGTGAATTTTTTATAAAAATCTTTCAATTTATGTGTGTGTGTTTATCAACCTATACAAATATTATTAAAGTTTTGAATGTTGAGCTTATGTCTAAAAACTTAATGAACTCTCTTATTTGTTCTAATGGTTTTTTTTTTTTCTATAGATTCTGATTTTCTGTGTAGACACTTTCTGGGGTGAGGACTGATTCTGTTCTTCCTTCCCAAGCATCTTTCTTCTTTCTTTGTCTTTTCTTATTGCATTGTGCAGTGCCTCTAGAATCTAAGCTAAATAGAAGGAGTGATAACAGGCATTCTTGTCTTGGCCCTTACTTCAGTGAGCACACTGGTATTTCACACCATGAAGCCACTAAGAAAGAAACTCATTGTAAGCTCTTGGTAATGCATGTTGTTAATGAATAAAGTTTATTTTTCTTCCTAGTCTGCTAATAGGTTTGTTTTTTTTTTCTGGCATGGATTAATTATAGTTAATGCTTATTTGGCATCTATGAAAATAGTTATCTGGATTTTATTTTCTAACTATTAACATATATATTCTATTAATAGATATTATTCATATTGAACCATCCTTGAATTCCCAGAATAATTTTTGGGACTTCTGTGTGATAATTTATTATAAAATGCATTGCTAAATTCCATTTGCAGTTATTTCATTTAAGATTGTTTACATCCATATTAGTAACTGAAATTGGCCTAAAATTCTTTTGTGGGTTGTTGCCAAGTTTTAAGTATCACTGGTTTTTGCCTAATGAGTTGGGGAAGAATAATTTTGATAACCCTCAACTTCTTAAATTACCATGAAAGCACCATATCTTATATTTCTCTTTTGTAAATTTTGGTAAGTTAGACTTTTCCATAGTTATTCATTTTTCATTTATTGGTATAATGGTGTTGCTAATATTGTGATTTTCCAAAACTCTATTATTTATGCTCTTTTTTCTAAATCAGGCATAACCAAAGCTGGCCTATGCCATTAAATTAGATTTTTATTTCCTATTTCTATATTCTCTTATCTCCAAATTTTATAACATAAGTGGGTAAAGAAGTTGACATTTTTAAAAAGCAATGATATATATGTAAAGTATCTAGCACTTAGAAAGAGCTTGGAAATTTTGGTTATATTATTATATGAAAAATATTCTTGAGACACAGTTAAATTCAAAGAGATAAACATAACAGAGGTGAGTACGAAGTGGAATGGGAACACAGAGGAGAGCTTCCCGAGGGAGGTGGTACTGAGGTGAGCACTATAGAATAAAGAGGAGCCAGGCAGGTGAGGGCGATGGGCATCTCTTGACCCTACCCTTGGGCTCACCTGCAGCTGGCTCAGTGCTTAGCAGGGGTGGGCGTGGGCTGCCTGACCTAGGACTCAGGAACCCATGATCTTAAGGCCACTTCATCTCCCCCAGATGAATGTCAGCTAACTTGTCTCTCTTCTAAAGAATAACAGTATTCCTCTCTGGTCCCATGTTCTCTACCACCTGTCACAGCCTTGGTGCTGTACGGGCTTGGGCACAGGAATAAGACAGCTACTTTTCACTCTGATAAGGCATTGTGGTAAAGACCACGCCAACTGCTGGTGGCTTTGGTAACAAGGAACACGAGGACAAGAACCTGAAAAGAAAAGATACCGGATTCTGAGCCTTAGGAAGTCATGCCCCAGGAGCCTAAATTTTTCAGGCCCCAAAACACTCAGAGAAGTGGGACTTTTCATGCCTCAGATTGGACGGAGACAGCAGTTTAGTCGAGGGCCATGAGAAAGAGAAGGGTTCCAAAGTCCTGGAGTGCTGCCAGCAGCCATTCAGCCGCGGCCTCTCTCGGGACAACCACGTAGATGGAGCACTTACTGGATGCTACGTGTGTGCACAACTCAGAGAATCCACCCAAAAACCTGTGTCACCAAGGATAGGGAGCTTGGAGAGGTTTGGTGACTCGCCCTGGAAAGCCGTGGCCCTGAGATGCAGACCCAGATGCTCCAGTGAATTTTCCCACCGTCTCCCGTGGGCTCATGTCCCCAGGGCCTGGGCCAGTGGAGACCCTGGATGACAGAAGAACCAACTGAGTGAGTGCCCACAGGAATAAGTCATCATGAAGGCAGGAAAACTGTTTTGCTGTAATGGTAAGGGAGAAGCAAATGCTTGGATCCCACAACTGCTGCCTGGCAGGGTGCACAGCGAACTTGCTGAGCTGATCCTATGTTCCACGTCTGGGTAGCAGTGGAGGTTACACTGGCAGAAGCCTTCAGCACATTTCAGCAAATGTACAGTTCAGATTCGTACGTTTTCTTGCATGGGAATTTCAGATCAACAGAAAACATAAGCAAACGTTGGACTCTGATGCCATGCATGCTGATGCATTTTATGGGGAGTGAGAGGATGTCTGCCCCACCCCCCCAAAGAAGACGGCTTGATGGCTGGGTAGAGAAATGGCTCCATGGATCAAGGTGATCAAGCCAGGAGAGCAAACACCCATGGTGAAGTCCAGGTGGTGGGTCTGTAGGCGCTCACTGCTCACTTCTCTCAATGCAGTTTATTAAACTGTCACAACATCGCGTGTGCAATGGTGGGACTATGTCAGTGTCTCTACTCCTGCTGCCTCCTGCTGCTTACCAAGCTCTCCCCTTTAAAGAGAAGCAGAGGGGCTGGCGCCGTGGCATAGTGGGTAAAGCCACTGCTTCCAGTTCCCATATGGGTCCCGGCTGCTCCACTTCCGATCCAGCTCTCTTCTATGGCCTGGGAAAGCAGTAGAAGATGGCCCAAGTCCTTGGGCCCCTGCACCCATGGGGGAGACCTGGAAGAAGCTCCTGGCTCCTGGCTTCGGATCAGTGCAGCTCAGGCCATTGCGGCCAACTGGGGAATGAAGCAGCCAATGGAAGACCTCACTCTCTCTCTGCCTCTCCTTCTCTCTCTGTGTAACTCTGACTTTCAAAAAAATAAACAGATCTTTAGAAACTAAATAAATAAAGGGATGCAGAGTGGCCTTCCTCCCTACCTGCCCTCTTCTCCCCCTGCCTCACTCATTTCATCTGCGACAAAGTGCCGGCACTGGCTTTGCAGCCCACCTGGGCCTGACTCTCTTTTCCCCATTACCCTCTGCCCAAGCAGCGCTGGTCACTGCCTCTGTCGGGTGACAGAGGAAAGGCTGTGTCACATGTTGCACTGTGTGGAGATCACACGTACCCAGGAACCCACTAGTCCGTCCACCTTGGACAGCAAGGGCTGGGTGCACAGGCCCCACCCCAGCTCCCGGCCAGTAAGCAGCGCAAGTGCTCGGAGAACACAGACACAGAGGCGAGGAAAAAGTGCCCAGTGTCCAACGGATGCAATTCCAGGTGATTTTATTTTCAAACTTGAATGGTGTCCAATTGTCTTTTGGATAAAACAGCAACAACCCAAAGCTCATACAGGACCCCTCACCCACCCCAGTAACGCCCTCAACAAGGCTTTCCACCAAGTTTTCCACCGACAGAGGAGGAACCCGCGGGCTGAATTGCAATGATCTGTGTGCTGGCTTGCCTATGTATTTATTGTTTATTTTTTTCTTTGGTTTGCTATATAGGTCCTTCCAGAATCTCCAGGGAAGGAAACCACTGCACATATAGAAATTTGAATTTTTGAATGCGCGCTTCCCATCTGAAATGTCACTTGCACGTTAAGTCTGGGTCCCTGAGTTGCTGTGGCAACCTCGGCAGCACTCTCGGCCCAGGGTGACAAAGGGGCCCTTTGTTCGCCGAGAGGCCAGGTCTGGGTGCAGGGACATCCTATTCAGGCCGTCCTAACAAAGCAGCACACGTCCCCTGTCTGTGCAGGCCAGCGCCGGCCCGATTATGCCTGGACTGTTGACAAGCTTCCGTGGGGAGCCCGGGAAAAGAAATCCACTGTTATTGACATCTTTGAGGCAAAGTGGTTTTCTCCTTTTTCTCTCTGTGCTACTTGCTGTACAAAAACCCTTGCAAAGGGCCCCACTCACGCTCTCGAAAAGAAAAACGCCAATTGTGAGGCCTCCCTGGAAGAGGGATGAGGCTCCCAATCTTAATTGAATCTCCCAAACTTGCTTATTAAAATGGCAATGCCAGCGGTGCTGGGTGAGCAGCTGGGTTCCTCCAGTTTTATCAGGCAGCCTGGCCCTGACCCAGAAAGGGGTCCTGGCTGTCCTTGGTTCTGTACCCAACAGCAAGGGGTTTGTGCTTAGGGCAACCCTGCAGCCCATGGACTCAGATCAGACCTGGGGGCTGAAGTCTCCTGCAGGCTTGAGCTCTTCTCCCTCCAGGTGGAAGCCCAGAGCAGGGCAGTGCCCGGTCCAAGAGAGCAAGCCTGGGAGTCCTGAGCTCCAAGGCTGGGCTCTTCAAGGTCATGGGTGTGCAGGGAACAGTCCCAAGCCTTGGCTGCACTCCAGGGATCTCCTTCAGCTCCCAGGACCATGAGCCTCCACCCCCACCTACTTTAGGCTCCTGGAGGCCTTTTTCCTTTCCTCTATCACTGCCCCCCATCAGAATCATGGTTTCCCATTTTCCAGACCCAGTGACGTATGTAGAAGCTAGGAGTGGGAGCTCCCAATATGCACAGTGTCCATCCTGCCACTGTGCCCCAGCGGCCAGCACACGCCTGGCACACACTGTGTGCTCTGAAAGAATTTGCTGACACAGTGAATCACGAACAAATAAATCATCAGGGTGGACTCATTTTACCCTATCAAGCACTCGCTGAGACTGAAGCCATTTTCCCCGTTTAATTCAATGTCCTGCTCTGTTGCCAGATCCAGCGTTGGGACAGGCCACCGAGATGTCAGAGACGGTCCCTGCCCACATCTACAGACAGATGTGTGCACAGTGAGTGCCCATGGGGGTTCCCAGGGGCTGCAGGAGGCAGGAAGGGTGCAGGCAAGGGCACAGAAATACTTCCAGGAGGAGACACTCCCAGTGGTTTGGAACAGGAGCTGGCTGGGCCGAGAAGAGTATGTTAAAGAGCCACCAGGGCAGGGTGATGTGAAGTCATGGACCCTGTGCAAGGGTCCCCCTGGAGCCATCCATTGGTAGAGAATACAGGGTGTGGCAGAGAAGGACTGGATACAAATGGGTAGGCAAGCCAGAGAGAAGTCCCTGTGAGCCAAGTCAACCACTGCACGCTTGTGCAGGTTGCATACTGTGAAAGGGAGTGAGAGGAGTTGAAATCTAGCCTGCGGTATGCTGGCCAAGTCCTGAAGCCATAGCTATCTCCTTCCGCTTAAAGAGACCCTAAGGGTAGCTTGCACAGGGGTCAGGAACTGGTACATCTCTTTCCACAGGTGGGGAGCAGCATCCTGGATCCAAGCTTAGAGCGCTGTGGGGAGGACACACCAAGTCCAAAGGGAAGGTGGCAGGAGAGCTTGCCTCAGGGCACAGGCATGTACACCACTGGTCCCTGTTAGGGTAGGGTTGCCACTAGCCGCTGTAATGAATAAACTCCACACTTCAGTGGCTTAACGCCTAAATAAAAGTTTGTTTCCTACTCAGTGAAGAGTGTGATCTCGAAGTGCCCCATTGGCGGAGAGCTCTCCTCCACCTGGTGATTCAAGGACCCAGGCTTCCTCTGTCGGGGGCTCCACCAAGCCCTGGAGCCTCGAGGTCCTTTGCATCCAGCCATCAGGTGAAAGCGTAAGAGTGGAGCGAGCCCCAGCCGCGTGGTCAAAACCCCAGCCCCGTGACAGAGTTGTGACAGCACAACTCTGCACACCTTCCCCCAAGAGAACGGGTCACCTGGCTAAGCCCTGGTGCAAGGCAGGCTGGGACATGTAGTCCCAGACTGGACCGATGCCTCCTGGAAACAACTTGGCAGCCCGGATTTTCAGAGCTCCGACCCAGGAGGTGACACAAACCTGTGGCAATGGCCAGGATAGGAGGAGCCACCAGTTGACCCTGAGTTCAGCTCTCGGGCTTGCTGGAGATTCTAACTGGGCCAGGGAGATGAGCTGGGATGGGAGGGAGGAAGGTACATGCAGTGGGGTAGTGGCTCACCCACTGAGTGCTACACCTGATCCTCTCATGGTTTTGGAACTTGACTACTCTTTTCCAGATGAGGGAAGAGGTTCAGAGACAGAGAGCCTTGGGCAAGGTTGCACAGGGTGAGGCCAGATCTAGAACTCAGAGCAGTTCATCTCCTAGCCTGTTGCTGGCTCATCTAGTCCCCGAAACCTAGTTGATTCTCCAGAACACCATCGAGATTTCTACGTGATTCTAGAGAAATTGCAGACAGCAGGGCACATCACAGTTTTGTTTCCAAGCCAGAGAGGCCTGTAGCCATCAGACTGGGTGATTTCTTTTAATGACAGCTGGGAGGAGGGGCCTCTAGTCCCCAGCCCTCGGGGGGGTGGGGCTTGGCCAGGCTCACCCTGCTGTGTCAGGAATTCCTCCAGGATGCTCAGTAACTCTGCTACAAAGTGTAAGATCTGCAGACATATTTTTAAACACTATCAAGTCTACTCTGCCTTTCTTAACATTTCCCTTTGTCTTGAAGCTGGGTCCAAGCAAAAACATTTTTTTCCATCAAAAATTCAGTGGGGCTGTAGCAGAATGACAGTGGATTAAACAGCTGCATTTATGACAAGCTTCCCCTGCCCCACCCCCATGCACGCACGCACATCTTTTTTTTTTTTTTTTTTTTTTTTGGCCCAGCACACCAAATGCCAAAAAGGCAGCGGGATCTTGGCTGCACTGAAACAGGCATTGTCTATCCAATGCTGTTTCATTTTAGAAGCTACGTGATCCTATGTGGCCTCATATTAAATTACTAAATGCTTCAGGGCCTTGCACAGGGGCCTGGCCCACAGCAGGTGCCGTAAACTTAAGAAGAAAGCCATGCCCTGGGTGTCACTGGCCTCTCTGGGAAACAGCAGATTAGAGTTGGCAGAGAAACGTGGTTTGTGGTTTTCCATTTTAAATCCAGGCAACCTCATGGTGCTTTAAGCTTACCAACGTGTGGGTACGGAGAGGATTCCCAGTGTCTAGCGCCAGGGTGGCTCGGAGTGAGTGATCAGTAAATCATTGTTGAATGAATAAACCCAGTAGGTAAGCAGGATCTCAAGATGGGCTTTAAGTATCATGTTTATCCTGAAAATAAGGACCAAGGCTCCCTTCCCCAAAGCAAAGGGAACTCAGTGCAAATCCGAGGATCCAGAGGTGCAAAGTGACAGCTCTGGGGCTTGTAGGGAGGCACGTGTCAGCCGCCCCATGCTGCTCTGCCCTCCCTTCTAGCTGCCCGCAACTCTGGCTCCCAAGCCTTCACCTCCTTCGCTCCCCTCTCCCTGGTCTGTCAGGTTCCCACGTTCTGACCCATCCCTGCCCACCATTTCTGGCCCGGCCCCATCCAGATCTAGGGGAGGGGTCTCACAGTATTCCTCCCACTACCTAATCTAATTGTGAAGCGGGGACAGGTGGGACAGGGTGAGCTCTCTGCATGGCAGAGGGTCCTCCTGCCCCGCCCCGGAAGTCAGCATGGCCTTCTGGGGTTCCACGAGGCAGATCCTTCAGGAAGGGAGTGGGAACAGAACCCTAGGCTCTTCCTTTCCCCACAAGAGTATTTATTTAGTGGCCAACTTTACTCCTACGGGAAAATGAGTATGACTAACATTAACGCTTTTCCTCATGTGCAGTAGAAAATGGTGTTTCCTTCTGCAGTGTTGTTTATCTTTGAACTTCATTCTTTTGCTCAATGGCAGCTGTTTTTTATGCAAGTAGATCTGTCAATCTTTCATTTTTCTAAAGGTTACTAAAACGCTCGGTGTGCTTTCTTTTATGTGGGATGGTTCGGTTTCACTTTCCTTCCATCTCTCATAGTGAGAGGAAGGACATGCTGGAGCAAAATTTCTTATCCAAACGGCAGCCCATTTACATGCGGTTCAATAAATAACTCATCATCTCCCCCCAAATGGAAAACCCCAGCTTCATCACCTGCTGAGTAGCCACGTGTCCTGGAGCCCCGGTCCCTTCCACTGCTCACCCACTGCCCTGCTCGTTTGGTTTGCGTCTCTTACCTTGGTATACACTGTTTTGGTAAATAAGTAGGACAAATTACACTCATTATGCTTCCTTTTCAGGAAATTCCATCCTATTCCTTCATACCTATGGCTCTAGACTTAACAATAATCTGTTGCATTTGCATCCATTTGAGTGGGTTGACTTTATTAGGGTTACATTGAATTAAGAAGAATGGACATCTTTCCTATGCCAAATCTTCCTATCCAAGATCAGTCTCCTCTGATCAAAGCCCTAGTTATGTCCTTCTGTGGAAATTCACTGTTTCTTCATAGCAGGCTACTACTTGATCTTTCAAGTGCTTTGCAAAATGTTTGTTAAAAATGTGTCTTACGAGGCCATGTCAATTATTCCAGACAAACGGGGTGGTGGCTTAGAGTGAGAGCTGTGAGTGTGGTAAGAAATTGCTGGGCTTGGAGCTCACTTGGTTAATCCTCCGCCTGCGGCACCGGCATCCCATATGGGTGCCAGTTCTAGTCCCGGTTGCTCCTCTTCCGGCCTAGGAAAGCAGTAGAAGATGGCCCAAGACCTTGATCCCCTGCTCCCACGTGGGAGACCTGAAAGAAACTCCTGGCTGCTGTTGCGGCCATTTGGGGAGTGAACCAGCAGATGAAAGATCCTCCCCCACTCTGTCTCTGTCTCTTCCTCTCTCTGTGTAACTCTGACTTTCAAATAAATAAGATAAATCATTTAAAAAAAAAAGATTGAGGATGGAGTGGGTGTTGGAGGAGGTGAGGGTTCTACTGGAGAAAGCCCCCTAGGAGAGGTGGGTATTTCTGTGCAGGGAGAGATCAGGCAGGCAGCTGGATACATGGTCTGCGGTCGGGAGAGTGGCCCAAACCAGCAATAGGAAGCTGGGATTGAATGAGATAATGAGCTAGGGTTCAGCCCTTGATGACTCTCAGGGAGAAATCAGACAGCGATGTACCGGGTAATTGTCTAGGTTCACTCTCTGCTGGCTAACTTGCTGCACCATATCAGTGTGCACAATTTAAAGTGATGCTGCAGTGACTGAGACCCTGCCACCCACGTGGGAGAGCTGGATTGAATTTCCAGCTCCTGGCTTCAGCCTTGACCCAGCCCTGGCCATTGTTGGCATTTGGGGAGTGAACCAGCAGTTCGGAGCATGCTCTCTCTCCCCTTCTTAAATCGATCATTCAAAAAAAAATTTTTTTTTCTGTTTTAAGACTGAAGCATTTCTTTTTATTCATCCAGACAGAGGAAAATGGAACATATCAGGGGATTCCATACAATCAACACTTTTTAAACAGAAACCAATACCTCTGCCAAAGCCCTTTAGACCTCTCACAGATGGATTGAAACAAACCGCGGGCCTCCGAAAGACCCGACAGCTTTTCTGCAAACATGCCGCCGAGTTACGCCCTCAAGATTGCAAAGTGGATTAGCACTTGATTTTATAAAAGCTCCCCACAGAGGTTTTCAGGGACACCCCTGGTGCGCTGTCCATTGGTCAGAAGCTTGAATGCTAAACTCATGGTGCCAGGAATATTGTGAGGAAGAAGAATTTGGGAGCCGTTTGAGGGATGGGGATTCTATCTTCCCCCTTCAGAAGAAGAATCTGCAGCTCAGAGGTGAAGCGACCTTCCGAAAACCACTTAGCTGGTGCCTGGCGACCAGTGCTGTTCCTGTCCCTACACCAGCTGCCTCCTGCTGCTGGGTCACTCGTGGTCCTGCTGAGAAGGTGGAAGGCAGTCAGCAGGGGGAAGACTCCTGCCTGCCCAGCCACCTCTTCTGCCTGAAAGAGGACAGGATTTGGACCAAGTAGCCCTAATGTCAGGACGATCAGAGTCCTGGGGCCGGTGAGTGATGCTGGTAGGTCCAAGTGACATGCAAAGCGCTGGCTGCCCCAGGACTTGGCGATTCTGCATTCTTTCTCCCTCTTCCCCAGGCCCCCGGCAGCAGATCCCAAGCATTCCCCTCGCAACCCTGGTTCTGGGGGTCCTGGCACGAGAGGGTTAAAGTCCTCAGATAGGGTAGGGGCTCTTCCCTCCTGAGATCGGAATGCAGAGGGGCAGAGCTGAGGGGCTGCAGGACCGAGCTCGGCCATTGTTGCCACCGCTACTGAACAGGAACATGGAGCAGATGCTAATTGTAGGACACTCGTGTTGTCCTGCAGCCATGAGGCCTTTGTGACCACTGCCACGGGCGGGAATCCGCATTCCGTGGCTTGTTTTCAGCATGATTTTCCTCACTCTGCTCTGCTCAGGGTCTGACGAGGTAAAGCTATCAATTCAGGGTATCCTGGAGACTCAGCCCACAGATGCTGCAGTTCTGGTTACATCAGAAACACGGAAATGCCCTGGGGGAAATGCGTGTTCTCGGGCCCTTCTTCCAGAAACTTGGGTTGGCTGGGGCTGAGAAGAAATGAAGGTGATCTAGCCACTGGGATGCACAGACGTCCAGACTTGAAGCTGGCAGAAGCCCTGACAACCACTCTGAAGTTTTCCAAGAACCTCAGCTCCCTGAGCAAGGGCTCCTAAAGTTCTGCTCTGCCTATGTGAGCCCTGCCCATTAGCCCCAGCTCACCCTCCAGCAGAACCAGGTGGGACAACTGCCCCAGTGCACCCAGAGACAACAATACAAAGCTGCAGTTCTGAGGGACCTGGGGAAGGGAGGGGATGGAGGGGAGCAGGATCTTACCTGTGCTCCCCCGACCTCTGAACCACGAGATAATCAGCTGACTGTATGCGTGCACCTGAAACCTATCTTCATCCATCTTGGGCAAAAAGGGAAACTGATGCTTGAGTCTGCTACTCAAGGCTACAGAAATAACCAGAAGCCAGATGTAAATGTCCCCAGGGCTCTCCCTGGGCTTCCTTCTGACACACTGGCTTCCACGCATCTTCCAAGGTCTCCCATCCCAAAGAACCTCCCCTTATTTCTTTAATCCCAGCGTTTTCACCTGTGCGTCCAGCAAAGTAAGCTGTAGTGATTGACAGCTCAGAGAACCAATGGGGGGGGGGGGGCAGCCGCTACTCCAAGAAGAGGGGTGTGGGGCTAAGCCTCACTGCGTCTCCAAGTCTGCTCCCAGAATCTCCATTCAAACCTCCTGAGTGGCTCATGTCGACCAGTGAGGAAAGCAAGGCTCAGGAGCTGACATGAATTTCCCAAGCTGGACCTCCTGATCGGGTTTCCCTGAAGTCCAAGTCCACGCTGTCAGCGTTGTTGTGCTGAATGGCATGTCTGGTGTAGGAAGGTAGATGCCTAGGTTCACCAGGGTGTATGGTCAAGCCAAGGCCACGGGAAGCTGGGAGAATAGTGCCCAGGAGACGACAGGTGGGTTGAGGTCATATTCTGTGGATGTTAGATTATAACTCGGGCTCTTATTTAGAAAGTGATGAGGAAGCAATGAAGCTTCTTAGCAGAGTGGCAATTCCTGGATTTTAACCTTGGTTTCATAAAGAGCTGGATATGTGCTGGTCAGTGCAGAGACAGGTTAGGTTCTCAGGCTGCACCTGCTCACAGAACCACAAATTCTCAGCTTCCCCATCTCAGCAGCGTCTCCAGTCACCCTCACCTGGACATGTTCAGACCCTCAACTGGCCAGGTTCTAGGCTCAATACCCTTACACATAGTCCCTCTTTATCCTCACAACAGAGAATAGTGACTTTGGTATGGGATGCTAGCTGGTAACGGGGGGTATGGAGATGAGAACTCCAGAAGGGGATACAAAGGGACAAGTGGGGCCAAGAGCTGGTTTCCTCCCTCCATCGATGGATAGAGACTGATGTGGATTTTGATATCACTAACAGCATTGATATCCTATTGGTTCTGTTTCTCCAAAGAAATCTGGGTAATACGGAGACCAAGAGGAGCCAAAGTCACATCAGGAGAGCCTCTTAGACACACCCGAGCAGTAGACATTGGACATGAGAGTGGTTTCTTGTGCTTTATTTTTTAAATATTTACTTATTTTTTTCTTGAAAGAGAGAGTGCAAGAGAGAGAGAGGAAGGGAGGAAGAGGAGAGAGAGAGAGAGAGAGAGAGAGAGAGAGAATATCTTGCATCTATTGCCTCACTTCCCCAAATGCCTGCAATGATCTAGCTGGAGCTAAACCAGGTTGAAGCCAGGAGCCAAGAACCCCCTCTGGGTTTCCCCCGTGGATGGCGGGGATTCAAGTATTTAAGTCATCATCTGCTGCCCTCCCAACCACATTACCGGGAAGCTGAGTAGCCAGGACTCAAACAGGCGCCCATACGAGATGCCAGCAGCCCAAGTTGGTGGCTTAACCCACTGCACTGCAATGTCCGCCCTTCTACTTTTTTAATAATCCAAATATTTTAAATGTGTTTGTGTTTTCTAGTTTCAAATTCTTCAATTATGGCTTAAAATGTTTTACAGATATCATTTTTTCTACTCCATTTTGAAACTTGTTGTTATAAAGTTGTTTATATTAGTCTCATTATTTTATTTTAAAGTCAGAGTTATGTAGAGAGAAAAAAAGACACACAGAGAGATGATAGAGATAGAGATAGAGACAGAGAGAGAGAGAGAGAGAGAGAGAGAGATATCTTCCATCCGGTGGTTCACTCCCCAGATGGCTACAATGGCCAGGGCTGGGTCAGGCCAAAGCCAGGAGCCAGGAGCTTCTTCCAGGTCTCCCATGTGGGTGCAGGGGCCCAAGAACTTGAGCCATCTTCTGCTGCTCTTCCAACCACATTATCATGAAGCTGGATCAGAAGTGGAGCATCTGGGATTCAAACCAACAGCCATATGGAATGCTGGTGTTGCAGGTGGCAGCTTAACTCACTATGCTACAACGTTGGTCCCAAAAAACTTTTCTTTTTTTATAGTTGGTTTTTTTAAGATTTATTTATTTATTTGAAAGTCAGAGTTACAGAAAGGTGGGGGGGATGGGGAGAGAGAGAGAGAGAGAGAGAGGTCTTCCATCTGTTGGTTCACTCCCCAGATGATTGCAACTGCCAGAGCTGTGCTGATCTGAAACCAGGAACCAGGACCTTCTGGGTCTCCCACGTAGGTGCAAGAGTCCAAGGACTTGGGCCATCTTCATTGCTTTTCTAGGCCATAGCAGAGAGCTGGATCAGAAGTGGAGCAGCCGGGACTCGAACCGGTGCCCCTATGGGATGCTGGCACTGCAGATGGCAGTTTTACCCACTATGCCACAGCGCTGGCCCCTCTCTTATATAGTTTTATTCCCACCTCCACCTGTTTGCTACTTTTGCCAAGATAGATGCATAATTTTTGTATTATGCAGTTATGATTTTTAAATATAAGAGAAAAAGGGTTACAAAGTAAAAATAACTTTATATTGCCTTTTGAGTTTACCTTTGTAGTTACTATCTTCAAAGCAAAAAGACAGGAACCGGCATTGTGGCATACTAGATTAAGCCTCCACCTGTGGACCCAGCATCTCATGTTGGCACTGTTTCTGTTCCAGCTCCCTGCTAATGGCCTGGGAAAGCAGTGGAGGGCGGCCCAAGTGCTTAAACCCCTGCACCCACATGGGAGACCCAGAGGAGGTTCCTGGCTCCTAGCTTCAGCTCAGCACAGTTCTGGCCGTTGAGGTCATCTGGGGAGTGAACCAGTAAATGGAAGATCGTTCTCTCCATCTCTCCCTCTGTCTGTAACTCTGCTTCTCAATAAATAAATAAATAAAAATCTCAAAAGCAAACAAACAAACAAACAAACAAACAAAAAAAAAACCAGAAAGAGAGAAGTGACTCATTGCATATATGTGATTGTTTAGTGGGACAAAATTCTGTTACTTTCCTTTAGTTCTTTAAACATGATTTCCTTAATTCTTATAGCGTAAGTTGAGCAGCCAATGTAAAGTCATCATCTACCAAGTGCAGTATCTGGGCTTCCTTAGGGAAGCATCTATTGGTTGCTTTTCTTTTTTTAACCCATTTATGGGTCATGTGTTCTGGTTTCTCTCCATGTTTGGTTTTTTTGGCTGACAAAGTGGACCTTTTAAATAATAGCGTGTATCAAAATCAGCTTCTTCCCCTCTTCCGAGTTTGCTGTCGTCGCTTGGTGCTGCTGCTACGACTTGCTCGCTTAGTGCCTTTTCTGAACTGCTCAGAGTCTTTGACTGCACTCTGTGGCTGTAACAGAACACGATGCCCTGGGCCATTGATAAAGAGCTGAGCTCAGAGGCCTGGAAGGCCAGGAGCATGGCCCCAGCCGCTGGTGAGGTGTCCATGCTGTGTGAGAACCTGGCAGAAGCTCAGGTCTCTTTTCTTACAGAGCCACTAACACGGCCCTGGGGCCTGACCTTCATGACCCGGTCTAACTCCAAACATCTCCCCAAGGGCCCACCTCCAAACACCATCAGCATAGGGATTTGGGGGCTAAGTTTTCAAGGGCCCACCTCCAAACACCAATAGCATAGGGATTTGGGGGCTAAGTTTCCGACACGTGAACTTCTGGAGACACTGGAGCCAGGGCATTCTGTGAAGTCTGCAGTCTTTGCCGCGTGTGGTCACTGAGTCTCTGGCTAGCTGACCACTGATGCTGACTGGACAGAGGTTTCCTCCAATGCCTCAACCCTTGCCATGTTGGGACACACCTTCAACTCTCTGCCAGGAAGAACAGAATAAATAAATAAATAATATCTGAAAAAAAAAATCATTTGCCGAAAGAAGAGTAAGGTTGGGGCCGGCATTGAGGTGTAGCCAGTGAAGCTGTCACCTGGGACACCAGCATCCCCTATGGGCGCCAGTTCAAGTCCTGGCTGCTCCACTTCTGATCCAGCTCCCTGCTAATGCCTGGGAAAACAGAGCAGGGTGGCCTGAGTCCTTGGACCCCTGCTTCCAACGTGGGAGGCCCAGATAAAACTCCTGGTTCCTGGCTTTGGCCATCTGGGGAGTGAACCAGGGGATGGAAGATCTCTTTCTCTCTGTCTCTCCCTCTCCCTATGTAACTCTTTAAAATACAATAAATATTTTTTCCCAATAAAATTCAAGAAAACGAGGAACCCATGAAACTCATCAGACAAGGGAAGACATGATAATACAGCAGAAAGAGGTGACAGAAAACTGAGATTGTTTTGATGGAGAGAAACTAATAATAAAAAATGAATCCTGTTATAGCAGAATTTTATCTGTGCCAGAAATAATAACATACTGCAACGGCGAAATAAGGGCACAGCAAATCTTCAGTGTTGAGATATCAGCAATGTGGTAGTGAAAGGAAAAAGATGAGACTTATAAGAGAGGAGGCAGAGAAGGGAGGGTCAGAGAGCTGGTCCACCCTATGCAACAGTGGTGTTTCCAAAGAGATTTGCTCCTTCATAAATTTAACAAATATTCATGACATGCAGGCTTGGTGTTAGGTGCTGAGAATAAAGTGTGAACAAAATAAAGTCTCTGCCTTAACGAAGCCAATGTTCCAGTGCAAATCCAGATGCCAGCAAGTTAGCAGAGCATAAATAGTACACGTTTGCCTTACGGTGAATGCACCATCGGGGGGAAGTGTGCTGTGAAGATCACACGGTGAGAGGGTCCGGGGTGCCGTGGGGACCAGGGTTCCAGCAGTTGCAGCTGGGGAGATGACAAAAGCAGAGCCCCAGGTGAAATAGTGGAAAGGGTGTGCAGGCAGCTGAAGGGACAGTGTCCCCCAAAGAGGGACTAGCACGTAGAAGAGCTTTAAGAAGAGAGCTAGGGGTCAGCATCCCATATCAGAGCACCAGTTCACATGGCCCAACTATTCCAGGGAGCAGCCAGCTCCCTGCTAATGCACTTGGGAAAGCAGTGGAAGATGGCCCAAGTGCTTGGGTCCCTGCATCCACGTGGGAGACCTGGAAGAAGCTCCCGGGTCCTAGCTTCGTCCTGGCCCAGTCCCAGCCATTGTGGCTATCTGAGGAGGGAACCAGAGGGCAGAAGATTCTCTCTCTCTCTCTCTCTCTCTCTCTCTCTTAATCTCTCCCTCTCTCCCCCTCTTTCTCCGTAACTCTGACTTTCAAATAAATCAATAAATGTTTAAAAGAATAAAGATCACTGCTATTTTAAGTGCAGTCTGTGGCCCAGCAGCGTTGGCATCACCTGAGATCTTAACGCAAACAATCTCAGACTGAACCCCAAATGTGAAGGATCAGAATACACACTTAGCAACTCCCCTGGGGAGTCCGTGCCTGTTAAGCAGCGGGAGGCACTGCTCTTAGCTGCTGGAGGACTGAGGGTTTTCTTCTCTGGGCGAAGAGAACCCACTGGACCGATGTGGGCCAAGGATTTAGGTTTGTAAAAGGATCCTCTGGCTGTATGGGGTCACAGTCACTAGTGTTGAGGCTTTTTTTACGAAAGAGAAACAGACAGAGAGAGAGAGAGAGAGAGAGAGAGAGAGAGACAGAGGGAGACAGAGAGACAGAGAGAGACACACACACAGACAGACACACACAGAGAGAAAATGAGAATGAATGAATTAGTAACTTGGACCAAGGTGAGAGTGGAGGATGTTAGAACTGATCAGTCCCTGACAGGTTGTGAGAGAGAGTTGTCAGCCCTTGGGGAAGAGTTGGGTGTGGGTGGAGCTGGGGAGGGAAAGAGAGGAATCCAGAATGACAAGATTGACCATGTAGCCACTAGCTGAGGAGGGAGGATCGAGAGGGAGAGGAAGTCAGGCAGTCTTCTGTACTCCACACTCAACATGTTCAGACTGAGACGCCTGCTAGACATAGCTGGAGTGTCGAATTGCCAGATGAACCTATACACTGAAGGTCAAGAGAGGTGTCAAGGGCTGGCACTGTGGCATAGTGGGTAAAGCCACCGTCTGCAGCACTGGCATCCCACATAGGCACCGGTTCTAGTCCTGGCTGCTCCGCTTCCAATCCAGCTCCCTACTATGGCTCCTAGGAAAGCAGCAGCAGAAGGCCCAAGGGCTTGAGGCCCTTCACCCGCGTGGGAGACCTGGAAGAAGCTCCTGGCTCCTGGCTTTGGATTGGCCCAGCTCTGGCTGTTTTGGCCATTTGGGAGTGAACCAGAGGATGGAAGATTCTCTCTCTCTTTGCCTCTCCTCTGTAACTCTGCCTTTCAAATAAATAAATTTTAAGAGAGAGAGAGAAGTGTCAAGACAGAGTCATCAGCGTGTAACTGGCGTTTAAAGCCATGGTACCTGGAGCCCACTGGCTATCAGATCAAAGTGTGGGCATCGGAAATGAAGACAGAGCTAGACGAGGACCAACAATGGGCACTAAGGCCCACTGAATGCGGAAGGTGCTCTGCGTACCAGATAGTTCTAAAAATTAACTCAAAAAAGAGTGCTCTAAATTTGAATTCTCACAAAATCGCTCATATTATGGCAACACACTCTCAGTTTCTTTATTTTGGACAAAAATCTTGTTTGGGGAAGAAACATCAGCCCAAAATGACCTCAGTCAATGCCAGTTTGCGAGGATTAGAGATGGCTCCTGACAGAATCGGTGACTAAGGAAGACAAGGAAATCTGACACAGAGTTAGTAATGATTGCTGAAGGTATCGCCTCCAATTGCAAGTGTCAGGTGTCTTTGCAAACAAGGCTTTTAAAGCTCACTTTAAAATCAATACAGGAAATGGTTGTCTGGGAAGCACGCACAAACAACCCCCAGGACAAATTAAACAACCAAATACCAGCTCTGCCATAAGGGATTATTACAGCTTGGGATAAAGGCCTCTGCAATGGGAAAATGATCGAGGCCCGCCTGTATGGCGATGCCTCAAACGGAAATGCAGCTGATGTGCCGTGGAAAGCTGTGCTGGATGATTCAAAACAACGGCTCTTCTGTGACAACGACACCGGGGCCCAAGACGCTGGTCCAGAGAGTGAATAAAATGGCTTCTGAAAATATGAGTGGAAAAAGGCAACACATTATTTTTCATTACATGTAATTTAAAATTGTATACATAATGAAATTATTCCAATGACATTTATAAATAAACTCAATGATACCCGTAAGGGTTGCTTATATTTAACCTGGCCAAAATTATAAAGAGAATTCTCAAGTAGAAATCAGGTATCCTGGGCTGCTTTACTCTGAAGCATAGATAGGTACTGGGTATTCCAACGGCCATAAAACGGATGCGAAGTTGTGGCCCTAGGAAGCCGTAAATGAGCCATGAAAACACCTCCGGGACCTGTTTCCTGTGCAGGTAGTGTTCCTAGCTGAGTGAGCAGAACACAGCCCTGCCCCTCACAGCTCCCTGACCCAGATTCCTGAGCTGCTGAGTGTTCACTCCAAAGAAGGAGGCAAGTGTGAGTATGTACGTGCGTGTGCGCACACCAGGCACACGGAAAGATGTGATGAAGGCTAAGGCAGTCTATCCGGGAGGCTGGGGGAAATAATTTTGGAGTGACTTTCCCAGCATCATCAACAGATATCTACTGGGATGACAGTACTGGTGACCGGCAACATGGAAGGCGAATGGTCATGAGCTTTTCCTTTAGCTGCCATCGCTTTGATCCGGTTGGTCCACCCCAAAAAAGGAGAAAAATGTGAAGCAGAATGGGCACCCCCAGTAGGACAGTGCAGCTCCCCAGCTCCGTGTCACGTAGTGGATGCAACAAATAGAGACACACGTACCAACTTCCAGTGAAAGTGGTGAACTGAATCCAAGCCTTGAGTGGCAACCCCTTTAGAAACCATGAAAGCAAGAGGAAAGGGGATTCAGCCACAAAGCACAAGGCATCTATCAATAAGTAGGAGAAAAAGCAGTAACGAAATTTTGGAAGTTGGAAAGCAGATAAACAAGTGAAATGTCCTTAGCTGAGAAGCTAAGGAAATTGAGTTCTAAGTCAGAACAGAAGGTAAATTCAAGAACCAACCTGTCTAGTATACCTGGAAGTAGAGGTGAAGCTGTGACCTGAAATTCAAGGACTGGCTGGAAGTCTGAGACACCGGCCCTCCCCCAGAGGCACACCTGGGCAGGAGCCTGCAGGTGCAGTCCCCGCCTGAGGCCTGCCAGGCAGAGCAAAGACACAGGACTTGAGTGAGCGTGTGCATCTTGGACCCTGGAACCTCCAAGGCTCCTCCTCCACTCAGCTTGTACAACTCTGGGGGGGCGGGCCTTCTTCCTCCAGGCAAGACTCTGGAAGGGTCTTCTCTGGGGAGTCAAAGAACGGCCTTGAGATACCGACCAGGGTGCTGTCCATGCCAATGGCCAAATTCCCCACTGTACATGGTCGACAAGTCCCACTCATATTTTCAGGGCTCTCAACAAACTTTTGAGTCCTCCACCCATAAATATGAACCTGACAGCTCAGGAAAATCACTACCCCAGAACTGATGTGGGAAAGCTTAGGTAGATAACTTTAAGTTCATGAGCTGGAAGCCACACCTCCTTCGCTCTGTGTTGCCATGTTCATCTACCTGTCAATCAGGGGGCCCCTCCCCTGGAAGTACCCCTCTTACCCAGGATGTGGGAGTGGTACCACATAAACACTTCTGTGTTTCTAAACTCATAAAAAAAGCTCAGAAGAGCAGAAGCTGTCTCTCTCCTCCATGTGGTCTCAGGACAAGCAGACCAGAGTATGATAATTCCCTTTCCTCGGCCCCATTCTCCCTTAATAAAGCCCTAATGAGCCTCTGTATTTTTCTCACTTTGTAAATAAAGTTTTTCACACTGCATGCCATGTTTGGGCTTGTATTTAGAGTTCTTCTCTAAGTAAAAGTTGCTTTTACTTAGAAAATTAATTTAAGCTCAAACCCAGCCCATAACAAACCCAAGAGAGGGGTACTGGGGCCAGGGCTGTAGCACAGCGGGTAAAGCCCGCAATGCCAGCATCCTATATGGGAGCTGGTTCATGTCCCAGCTGCTCCGCTTCCAATCCAGCTCCCTGCTGATGGCCTGGGAAGACAACTCAAGATGGCCCAAGTCCCTGGGCCCCTGCCCACATGTGGGATACCTGAATGAAGCTCCTGCCTTCTGACTTTGCCCTGGCTCAGTCCTCACCAATGCAGCCATCTGGGGGAGTGAAACAGCAGATGCAAGATCTCTGTCTCTCCCTCTCTAAAACTTTGCCTTTCAAATAAATAAATCTTAAAAGGAGGAGAGAGAGAGAGAGAGATAACAGGCAGAATAATGGCTCCCTAAAATGTCCATGTTCTAATCCACACTGCATGCACTTTGCAGGTTTAAAACTACAGGTGCATTTACAGTTGCTAACTGAGCTGCTTTTGAGATGGAGCAATGACTCTGGAGAGCCTGACCCAGTCACAGGAATCTTTAAAAGCTGCGACTTCTTTGCCACGGTACAGCGAGATGTAACAAGTGAAGATGAAGAGGCCACGTGATGGGCTGTTATCTGCTCTATAGATGGAGCGAGGCGCCGTGAGACCAGCAGTGCAGGTGGTCTCTAAAAGCTGGAAAAGGCAGATGATCCACAAGGAAACAGTATCCCCGGAGCCTCCAGGAAGAAACGTGGTCCTCCCGATGTCAGTTCAGTGCAAACCGTGTGGAACCTCTCCCCTACAGGGCTAGAAGGTAATACTTCTACTTTGTGCTGATTTCTTACAGCAGTGAGAAAAACCAATACAGAGGTATTTAGGGAAACATATGATTCAGGAAGAAGAAAAATCTATTTTCTAAAAGTATTAGTTTCCTCAAAGGGATGAAGCATTGCACACATGAAATAGGAACAGGATTCTATTTTAAGAAAAGCAACATTCTGAGACCAAAGAAGTGCTCTGAAAGTTAAAAATATGATAGGTGAAATGTTAAAAAGTCAGCAGCAGGCTTAGAAGATACAGGTGAGGAACTCTCCCAGAAAGTAGATCAAAAAGACAAAGAGAATATAGGCAAGGAAAGATGAGGGAACCAGAGAAACCAGCCAGACAATGCCGTCCAAATAAAAGGAGTTTCCAGAGAGAACAGAGAGAATGCAGGGGAGAACATCAGAAGAAAAACAAGAATGGAAATTTCCCCAAAAGAGGACAATGAGGGCCAGACTGAAAAGGCCCACGAGCACCCAGCAAGAAGGACAAGGATGGACCCATGCTGAAGTGTGCGATTGTGAAGCTTCAGAGCAACAGAAGCCAAGAGATTCTTAAAAATAGACCTGGGGCAGGCGCGTAGCCTAGTGGTGAAGGTGCCCATTGTCGCCTATGACCCACATCAGAGCACCTGCATCTGTTAGTGCAGCCCCTGGCAGGCAGCAGTGAGGACCCCGGGGATTGGGTCCCTGCCACCCACATGGGAGACCTGGAACAAACCCCTGCTCCTGCCTTCCATCTGGTGCAGCTCAGGACATCGGTGGCATTCGGGGAGTAAACCAGCGGATAGGAATGGTCTCTCTCTCTCTCTCTCTCCTGTCTCTCTCCTCTCTCTCTCTCTCTCTCTCTCTCTCTCTCTCGCCTCTCTCTCTCTGCATCTCACATAAATTTTAAAATCAAATTAAAGAATTCCTGACTATTTTGAGATGACCTAATCTGTTTCTGAGGGGAATGTGCTAAAATATTGGCTTATTGGCTTGCTGTTTGATATGCTTTAGTGTATTTTTTAGATGCAGGTATGCTTGCATTGGTTATATTTTCTTGTACTGCGCCCCTTTTATTAGCATGCGGCCTTTTGCTTGGTCAATGTATTTTCACATTGGATACTATTTTGCCATATGTCACAACTGCCAGCCTAGATCTCTTTTAATGTTTGCCTGGAGTCCAGTCTTTGATTTTCCCCAACATTCTTTGTCCTTTTATATTGTTTCCTTTAAAACACACACCACGGGGCCAGCACCTGGGCTCACTTGGTTAATCCTCCACCTATGGTACCAGCATCCCATATGGGCACCAGGTTCTGGTCCCAGTTGCTCATCTTGTAGTCCAGCTCTCTGCTGTGGCCCGGGAAGGCAGTGGAGGATGGCCCAAGTGCTTGGGCCCCTGGCTTCAGATCGGCGCAGCGCTGGCCGTAGCAGCCATTTGGGGGGTGAACCAATGGAAGGAAGACCTTTCTCTCTGTCTCTCTCTCACTGTCTAACTCTATCTGTCAAATAAACACACACACACACACACACCCCACTTCTTTTAAAAAATGTAATCGGAGGTATCTGTCTTTTCATTAGTAAGCTAAATTCATTTCCATTCACCATAATTATATATGACATCACTTTAGACAATATTGTCACTGACCGGAGCTGCTTTTTTGTTACCTACCCACCTCTTTCCTACTTTCTTTTTGTTAGAATTTTGTCTGTTGGTTCAAAATTGATACAGTTTTCTTTGGTGGCACATTGGCTCTCCTTAATTTTAGACCATAACCAAGCTTATTTACCCTTATGTATTTCTGAAATGTGATCCTCTTTCTGTCTGGCCCTCTTGCTCTCCTTATCACCCGAAGGACCTTCCCAGGGTGCGTCTGACTCTTGTTTGTTGGTGACTGGCTTCACCTCCAAAAGTGTTCAGAATCTTTGATTCTCTTGTTTAATTTTAATGTGGAGGCAGGCACTTCCTTTTGTTGTCATTGTGTTTGGTGCCTTACAAATATAATCCTCTTTAAGTCAGGGAATCTTGTCTTCAATTATTTTTAAGAGATTTACTTATTTATTATTTATTTGAAAGGTAGAATTACAGACAGAGAGGGAGAGACAGAGAGAAATGTCTTCCATCCACTGATTCGCCCTGCAAATGGCTGCAATGGTTGGAGCTGGACCGATCGGAAGCCAGGAGCCAGGGGCTTCTTCCAGATCTCCCACGAGGGCTTTCTCAGACCATAGCAGAGAGCTGCATGAGAAGAGGAGCAGCAGGGACTCCCACTGGTACCCTTTGAGATGCTGGTGCTGCAGGCGGAAGCCTAACCCATGATGCCACAGCACCTGGCCCCTCTGGTCTTCAGTTTTAGAAAACTGAATCTTCACTGTTTCTTTAACTCTTTTGTCTCCAGAGCTCTTGTTTTCCGGACCTCACTAATTTGTCCTTCAGCTGTTTCCTTCCTGCTGTCAATCCCATCTCTCGTGTTCTTTACTTTCACAATTATACTTCTCACGCTTAACATTTCCACTTGGTTCTTGCCAATGATTTATTATTTTTTAATACACTTAAAATCTTCCTTTCCATCATCTCTTGTCTTATCGTTCACTTTAAATTCTAAATGCTTCTCAGTACCTCTGCCTGGATGGGGTCCATTCAGTTTCTAGCCCTTCTTTTGCAAGACAGACTATGCTACAGTTTGGCTGTGAGTTTGAGTGTCCCCTGTGTTAAAGGCTTGCTCTCCCAGGTGCTGCTGTTGGAAGTAGTGGATATTTTACGAGGCGGCACCTAGGGAGAAGTCTGAGGGTCGCTGGGCATGTGGCCCCAGGGGGTAATTCTCACAACAGGGGTGGCTACATGCTAGTACTTCAACATGAATGTCTCCTAAGAACAGACATGCTCCTGCACAACATCATTACCTGACATGAATAAGTTTTACATCTTCCTCTGATGACAATCCAAAGTGTGCTAGTATCGAGGATCACTGTTCCAGCCTTCCTTCCTACCATACTGTGGTTGCCTTACCCTTGCTCTCCAACATACAGGAGCACATATGCAATGTGCACACACATTCCAGCCCAAAGCAGCCCTCAGATGCTCCAGGAGTTCTTTGTTACCTCCACATGGGAGACCGGGGTGAAGGTGCTGGCTCCTGGCTTTGGCCTGGTCCGGTGCCGACCATTGCTGCCATTTGGGGAGTGAACCAGCAGATAGAAGATCTCCCCCTGCCCCATATCTCTGATTCTATAAATAAATAAATGAGTAAATATTAATATAAAAAAGTAGATGAAACATTTCTTCAGTGAAAAATAGAAGGGCTGGTGCTGCGGTGCAGTGGGTTAACGCCCTGGCCTGAAGCACCGGCATCCCATATGGGCACCAGTTCTAGTCCTGGCTGCTCCTCTTCCGGTCTAGCTCTCTGCTATGGCCTGGGAGAGCAGTGGAAGATGGCCCAAGTCCTTGGGCCCCTGCACCCATGTGGGAGGCCTGGATGAAGCGCCTGGCTCCTGGCTTCGGATTGGCACAGCTCCAGCCGTTTCGGCCACTGGGGAGTGAACCATCGGATGGAAGACCTCTGTGTGTGTGTGTGTGTGTGTAGCTCTGAATTTCAAGTAAATATATAAATCTTTAAAAAAAAGAAAAGAAATAGAACAAGACTAAATTAACCCACTTTGTCCATTGGTCCATTTTGGTCTGAGTTTAAAATGCTTGAAATGATATTTTAAGTTACATGACCCAGTGTTCATGTTCCCTTTTTTTAAAAAAAAAAAATTCTTGAAAGAGTTCATCTTCCCCGTCAACTCTACCAAATTGGATACTATAAATTGTACATTTTCCACCCTAATGTGCAAGAGATAATGCTTCAGTGTTGTTTTAATTTATATTTCATTGGATATCAGCAAGATTAAGCATCTTTCTATGTGGCAATTTATTTATTTATTTTTTTGACAGGCAGAGTGGACAGTGAGAGAGAGAGAGATACAGAGAGAAAGGTCTTCCTTCTGTTGGTTCACCCCCAAAATGGCCGCTGCGGCCGGCACGCTGTGGTGGGCACACCACGCTGATCTGAAGCCAGGAGCCAGGTGCTTCTCCTGGTCTCCCATGCGGGTGCAGGGCCCAAGCACTTGGGCCATCCTCCACTGCACTCCCGGGCCACAGCAGAGAGCTGGACTGGAAGAGGAGCAACCAGGACAGAATCTAGCGCCCTGACCGGGACTAGAACCCGGGGTGCCGGCGCCGCAGGTGGAGGATTAGCCTAGTGAGCCGCAGCGCTGGCCTCTATGTGGCAATTTAATCACTGACAAATTTTATCTGATATTCATAATGTTTTTAAATAAAGAATTAATTAATTTTAAATAAAGAATTAAATTCTCTTTCTCCCTACACTCCTACCTCGAGGTAACCAATATTTTCTGTTGATTTTGTATCCTAAATCTTCCTGCAAATGCATTCAAATGTACATACACGTAGAGAGTTCTAGTAAGAAGACGCTGAGGCTAAGCAGACACCTACGGGAAAAGTGTGACATGTGGGGCGTTGCCAAGGAAGATGTCTACACAAGAATCCTACTCAAAGGGTTAAGAAGAAGGCAAGACACGGCAAACAAATTTATTTATTTATTTATTTTGCATCAGAAAGAAAAGAACCCAACAACTTAGATGAAGAATATACTTCTGGAAACTGAGCCCATAAAACACTCAAAATTTGGGGCAAATCTACTTTCCACTCTCAGTGGGATGGAGAGAAGGTCAAAGATTCCAAAAATACAAAACAGGATGAAAAATGAGATCCGAGAGCAACAGATTGTGTTCACAAAAGAATAGGCAGTACTAAGAAAAAACATTAAAGAAACAGTCAATGCTATTCCCACTTTTTTTTTTTTTTTTTTGACAGGCAGAGTGGACAGTGAGAGAGAGAGAGATACAGAGAGAAAGGTCTTCCTTTGCCATTGGTTCACCCTCCAATGGCTGCTGTGGCCGGTGTACCACGCTGATCTGAAGCCAGGAGCCAGGTGCTTCTCCTGGTCTCCCATGGGGTGCAGGGCCCAAGCACTTGGGCCATCCTCCACTGCACTCCCTGGCCACAGCAGAGAGCTGGCCTGGAAGAGGGGCAACTGGGACAGAATCCGGTGCCCCAACCGGGACTAGAACCCGGTGTGCCGGCGTCGCTAGGCGGAGGATTAGCATATTGAGCCGCGGTGCCGGCCAGCTATTCCCACTTGTTTTAAATGGTCTGGGAGGCAGTGGAGAATGGATTCACACCTCACTGAAGAAACCCAAGCAGTGAGGCCAGGGTATACTCGAAGAAAAACCATGCAGATGATAGCGGAAAAGGAGAAATGAGGGGGAAACCCATGGAGGAAAGAGGACAGAGACTCGTCTGGGGTCCCAGGTGACCCTGAAGAGACCGGAATAGACCGGAGCAACATGGGGACATAAAAGATCTTTCCTGCCGGCGCTGCGGCTCACTAGGCTAATCCTCCACCTTGCGGCGCCGGCACACTGGGTTCTAGTCCCGGTCGGGGCACCAATCCTGTCCTGGTTGCCCCTCTTCCAGGCCAGCTCTCTGCTATGGCCAGGGAGTGCAGTGGAGGATGGCCCAAGTTCTTGGGCCCTGCACCCGCATGGGAGACCAGGAGAAGCACCTGGCTCCTGCCATTGGATCAGCGTGGTGCGCCGGCCGCAGCGCGCCTACCGCGGCGGCCATTGGAGGGTGAACCAACGGCAAAAAGGAAGACCTTTCTGTCTCTCTCTCACTGTCCACTCTGCCTGTCAAAAAAAAAAAAAAAAGATCTTTCCTGGCCAGCACCGTGGCTCAATAGGCTAATCCTCCGCCTGTAGCGCCGGCACACCGGGTTCTAGTCCCGGTCGGGGTGCCGGATTCTGTCCCGGTTGCTCCTCTTCCAGTCCAGCTTTCTGCTGTGGCCTGGGAGTGCAGTGGAGGATGGCCCAAGTGCTTGGGCCCTGCACCCCATGGGAGATCAGGAGAAGCACCTGGCTCCTGCCTTCAGATCGGCGCAGCGCCAGCCGTAGCGGCCATTTTAGGGGTGAACCAACAGAAGGAAGACCTTTCTCTCTATCCCTCTCTCTCACTGTCTACTCTTGCCTGTCAAAAAATAAATAAATAAATAAATAAATAAATAAAAGATCTTTCCTAGTATGAGTCCATCAAGGACACAGGATTTGAGTGAACAACACCTGCACAGGAAACAGGTCCCTGAGGCCTTTCCTAATACAAGGCCATCAAGAAGACAGCACTGAGCAAATTCGAGAAAATTCCTTGATTTTGTGAATAAATAAAATTACCTACGAAGAAGCCTCCAGACATTGACCTTTCTACTGTGCAGTCACTGCCAGAGGCCACAAGGACGTTTGGAGGAATAACGAGAATATGGTCTCGGAATTCTGAGCCCAAAGTGCTGGTCACCTGTGAGGGACAGGTGTCCTGAGGCATCAGAGCGCTTGAGGAAGGGGCCCCTTCAGTGCTCCTTCTGAACAAGTAGATGCTTCTGAACATGAAAGCCGTGTGCTGGAAGGACTGGAGTGGAACCAAAGCCATCCAGACCCCCATCACGGAAGCAGGACTCAGCGACGGTGAGACACAGAAGTGCATTAAGAATATGAAGTTCCATGACAAATAAAGGCATATAACACAAATGCTAACTGTAACTTCCTTACAACGCGCCAGGCTAAACATTCAGGATGCACAACTCTGCTCGGTGGGTTTGGAGTGGAGACTGACAGAGGCGATGCCGTGGTTGGAATTGTTCTCGGCAAAGCTCACGCTGGAGTTCGGTCCCCAGGGTGGGGCAGGAGGAGTGGGGAGCAACCCAGCTGAGGTGTGCGCAGGCAGGGCCACTTGGTGGCAGTGAAGGTTACATGAGGCTGTAAGGGTGTGGCCCTCATCCACCAGGACTGTGGCTTTGCAGGAAAGGTAGAGACCAGGCCAGGACATTCCCCTTGGCCACATGACGCCTGCACTGCCACACGGCAAGCAGGCCCTCACCAGACACAGACACCTGATCTTGAACTTCTGGTCTTCAGAACCACGAGCCAAATCGACCTGTAGGACTCACACATCCTGCAGTCGTGGTATTCCGTTACACCAGCTAAGACAGGAGGAAGGAGAGGGAGGAAGAATGTGCAAACCCCTTATTCGTACAGAGACACACAGAAGCTAGGATTAATTGTTATTCAATTATTAATAGATTGGAAAGCAGACTCCACGTAGTCATTAAAATACTTTAAAATTATAAACAGTGCAGCACAAGACACAACTAAGACTGCAATGAATCACTCACACACACACATGCAATAACTTCACAAAATTTTTGACAAATGAAATTATTCTGACAATAAACGAAAATGGGATAAAAATATGTTCTTTGAAATTTACTTTTATGCTTGTTACACATGCACCCCATATCACAGCACCTGGGATCAAGTCCCACCTCTACTTCCAAGCCAGGTTCCTGCTAATATTCATACTGGGAGGCAGCAGGTGATGGTTCAAATACTTGGGTCCCTGCCACCTACATGGGAGACCTGGATGGAGTTCAAGGCTCCTGGCTTTAGCCTGGCCTAGCCCTAGTTGTTACAGGTATTGGGGAGTGAGCCAGAAGATGAAGGACTTCTCCACCTCTCTCTCTCTCTCTCTCTCTCTCTCTCTAGTTATCTCTGTCTCTGCCTTTCAAATAGATAAACAAATAAAAAAAATGTTTGAAAACTCATAGAAATATACTGTCGTTTAAATAGTTCTAATGCATAATGAAAGTTTTCATGGATTTTTATAAAACACACAGAATTCAAAATAAAAGAACAGACAAAGTACAAAATGGAAGACCACAAGCCCTATTGTGAACACATACGCAAAATAAGAATTAAATGTTAATGAATAAGCTAAATAGTATATTTACAGAAGCAATGTGAGATTGAGCAAGAACTATTAAGAATTTGATAAGCTGTTAATGTAAAGAGAAAAGATCTCAATAAATGCCTAAAAACAACTTTTTGAAAGTAACAGCTGGGGCCGGTGCCGTGGCACAGTAGGTTAATTCTCCACCTGCGGTGCCGGCTTCCCATATGGGCACCAGTTATAGTCCCGGCTGCTCCTCTTCCAACCCAGCTCTCTGCTATGGCCTGGGAAAGTAGTAGAATATGGTCCAGGTCCTTGGGTCCCTGCACCCGTGTGGGAGACTGGGAAGAAGCACCTGGCTCCTGGCTTCTGATTGGCGCAGCTCCGGCCATTGCCGCCATTTGGGGAGGGAACCAACATAAGGAAGACCTCTCTCTCTGTCTCTCCCTCTCACTGGCTGTAACTCTACCTCTCAAATAAATAAATAAATTTTTTAAAAATTTTATTTAATAAATATAAATTTCCTAAAATTTTTAAAAAAGAAAGTAATAGCTATTTTTTTAAACATTTTATCTAATTATTTACTTTGAGAGAGACAGACAAACACAGAGACACAGAGAGCCCCCAAACACTGGCTCACTCCCCAAATGCCCACAATAGCCAGGGCTGGACTGGGCTGGGCCCAAAGCCAGGAGCCTGGAACACAGTTCAGGTCCCCTGTGTGAGTGGCAGGAAGCCTGAACCATCACCACTGTCTCCCAGGGTCTGCGTGGGTAGGAAGACAGGAGCAGGAGCCAGGATCTGTTCCTGACACCTATTCCTGGTAACAATGTTTCATAAAACAAGATTTTTTTTTTTTAGAAAAAAAGTGGGGGGGATTTAACAAGTTTATAGAAAATATGTATTACCAAACTACTATGCATGGATTTCAAAAATTTTGTACCAAAATAAATTTATACTTTGATTTCATTTTTTGTGAACCTTTTGTTGTACCCTCTTATTTCTGTAACAGAAAAGGGCTTTGCATCGATGTCAAATGACTGTTGACATCATCATAAAGACACTCACAAACATGCACCTTAAACCAGAGATAAGACAAAGGAGATTGGTGTTGTTATGGCTTTCCTTTAAAAAGATTTATTTATTTATTTGAAAGGCAGAGTTACCAAAGAGAGGAAGAGACTGAGAGAGAGAGATCTTCCACCTGCTGGTTCACTCCCCAAATGGTTACAACCACTGAGGATGGGCCAGGTTGAAGCCAGGAGCTTCTTCTGGGTCTCCCATGTGGGTTCAGGGGCCCAAGCGCATGGGCCATCTTCCATGCTTTCCCAGGCCATTAGCAAGGAACTGGAATGGAAGCGGAACAGCTGGGACTTGCATTGGTGCCCATATAGGATGCTGGTGCTACAGGTGACAGCTTAACCTGCTGCGTCACACAGTGGCCCAGTGTTATGGCTTTAGAACTCATTTCTGGAAATGTTACCTAACCCACTGGGTATGAGAATGACATAACAGGTGCAAATATTAAGAAAAGAACCAAAATGATCAATATTTGCCATCTTATAATTTTCTATGTAGAAAAAAAGCCAAAAAAATCTATTAAAAATGTGCTATAAATAATATATTCATTCAGTAAGGTGGTGATTGAGAAATAAATACACTAAAGTTAAGCATTTTCTTAGATTTCAAAAAAAGGCCAGCTAGAAAATATAGCAGATTATAACAATTTTATTTGTACTAGCAATGAAAATCAAAAATATCTAAGAACAAACTTTTTTTTTAAGATTTATTTTATTTATTTGAAAGAGTTACAGAGAGAGGGAGAGACACAGAGAGAGGTCTTCCATCTGCTGGTTCACTCCCCAGATGGCCACAATGTCCGGAGCTGAGCCGATCCAAAGCCAGGAGCCAGGAGCTTCCTTTGGGTCTCCCACATGGGTGTAGGGGCCCAGGGACTTGGGCCATCTTCTACTGCTTTCCATAGCAGAGAGCTGTATCGTGAGAGGAGCATCCAGGACTAGAACGGGCGCCCATATGGGATCCTGGTGCTTCAGGCCAGGGCGTTAACCTGCTGCACCACAGCACCCGCCCCTAAGAACACACTTTTAAAACATGCATGATCTATTTTAGAAATCAGAACTATTTATCTCACCTAAGATATTGAACAGAAAGAGAAAAATGGCAATGTTGGGCAAAAACATACCATTCGGGTCAATTTTGGAAGATAATTTGGTGGTGTTTATCAAAATGGCAAAAGCACCTTCCTTTTTAGGCAGCAAGCTACTCCAGGGCTCTCCAGAAATTCTACAAGATTCAAACTCATTGTCTGCAGAGTGACTTGAAATTTGGCCTAACAGGGTGAGTGGCAGTGCAGTTTCCAAACTTATCCAAGTTTATCAAATTTGCAAATTATCAAGTAAGTGCCTTAAAAAGTGTTTGCCCTTTGAACTGGCAATTCCATCTATTCTTGGGAATTTACTCCTTGGGAAATATTCGCGGTCATCCTCAGAATAAGCTTCTGGGAAATTAAACGCAGTGATATCCATAACAAATGGAAACAGTGTAAACATTTGGCAGAGATATTTCACTATTTGTGATTCTACTACAACAGAAAACAATCATGTTACAGACTTGTGGTTGGTTAATTCAGCCCCCAACCACAGCAACTGCTGGCAGGGACCCCCCACCCCCACCCCGCTGTGACCCCAGGGCCCTAACCACACCCCAGCCACCCAAGCCCTCCCCCCCCCCCCCGCCATGCTCAGAGCAACTCTCCCACCCCTGCAGCCCATCTGAGTGCTGGGGACCTAAGGATCCAAGAGCAGCCTTTGAGCAAAACCCACTCGGGTTGGCCCATGGACAACCACAGCTCCCACAGTTCACCAGAGGGGTTGACCTCCAGTTGCCCACCATGCTAACAAGCTTGGCTTCCTTCCCTTCCCTGCCTCACTGTCCCACACCCCACCTTCCGGTCCTGGGATCATCTTCCAAGTAAACCTTGTACTCTTGGATCCTTGACTGGGGGAGGGGCAGGTCCTGCTTTTCAGCAACCAAAAGTAAGATCACCCACACTCCCCACTCCCCATCTCCTCCCCCTCTCTGCTGTGGACCTTGCTTTGTATTTATTTATTTATTTATTTTTTTGACAGGCAGAGTGGATAGTGAGAGAGAGAGAGACAGAGAGAAAGGTCTTCCTTTTTGCCGTTGGTTCACCCTCCAGTGGCCGCTGCGGCCGGCGCATCGCGCTGATCCGAAGCCAGGAGCCAGGTGCTTCTCCTGGTCTCCCATGCGGGTGCAGGGCCCAAGCACTTGGGCCATCCTCCACTGCCTTCCCGGGCCATAGCAGAGAGCTGGACTGGAAGAGGGGCAACTGGGATAGAATCCAGTGCCCCAACCGGGATTAGAAGCCGGTGTGCCGGCGCCGCAAGGCGGAGGATTAGCCTGTTGAGCCACGGCGCCGGCCTGCTTTGTATTTTGTCAAATAAAAAAGGTTCCTTGTGTTTGTGTGCATTAACTCCTTCCATACTCACGATGATTTCAGGAGGCTGCAGCCGTTTGTAGTGTATCGTTTGAAATGAGGAAATGTGGCATAGAACAGCTGTGTGCTTTGTCCAGCACCACACAGCTGGTCCAGAGCAGTGATGGGCTGACTTGAGGGTCTGTGCTCCTCCCCACCCCTGTGTACCAGGCAAGGCAGCCCCCAGCATCAGATGGCACAGCCCAGGCCATGGTCAGCGATGCCACCAGTGACCAAGCCAGACACACAAACCTTGTTCCTCTCAGTCAACTCTCACAGCAATTTAAGGAGTTAAGTATTCATTGTTCCCATTTTAGAGATGAGAAAACCAAGGACCTGAGAATCAACAAACTTGTCTAAGATCATACATGGTGCACACCAGGCCACAGGTGCCTCTGGCTTCCTGGTAGACACCCAAAGAAGGTTGAGTGAATGAAAGAATGAACAGATAAACGCAGAAAATTCTCTGCCCATTCAGTGTGATGTAGGATTAGGACAGGCTGGGGGTAGGGGCCAAGCGAGCTGTGGAATAGGAGTGGGCAGAGCCAGGGGCCGGGGCTCAGGCACTAAGGGCAGAGGTGACTACGACAGCCGAGGGGTGTGCGGTAAAGAGGGGGCGGCTTTCCCTGCTCTGACTCAGCCACCCCAACACAGAGCGGGGCCCTAGGTCACGGAATCCTGTGAGTGAGGGGTCTCCATCCTGCGTGTGACCCTAGCCAAGCCGATTGCCCCCTCTGACCTCGGTTCTCCCTCTGTGAAACAGCAGTGACTGTCCCCAGCCCTGAGGCTGCCGTGAGGACAGTCCGTGGTCAGGTGAGAAGTCACCTGGCAGTAGCACGTGCTGCTCCCTCTTCTCAGCCGCTGTAGCCCAGGGTGCAGGCAGGTGGTGAGATTCATGCAGGTTCAGGGTAGGCTCTCTGAAAGGAGCCGTATGGTCCTGGAGCTGCACCCTTTGGGTAAACCTGGGTGTGCCCCAGTTTCTCCACCTGTAACACGTGACCCCAAATTCCTCCAACTCTGATCTTCAGAATCTTGGTATTCATGGCCACAGCAGCCAAAGGGAGAGCGGTGAGCCTTCTGACCATGGGCCCACTGAGGTGAGCCACAGGGACGGGGCGTGCACTGCCTAGCGTCACTCAGAGCACATCAGGATACCAGCTCCAACTCTCCAGTTCCCAGATCCAGCCTCGATCTCTGGACCCCAAGAAAAGGAAAGACCACCAGACTTGGGCTCAGCCCTGGGTCTGCCGCCTGCATCTGTGGCTCTGGGCAAGTCACTGATGGTTCTGATCAGTTCCTCCTCTCGGGATTGGGAAGAACAACCTCATGTTTCTTAGAAGAACATGTGGGAAACATTGTTGGGATAGGGAACGATTTCCCAAACAACTTACATAAATTTGACTGCATTAAAACTTAATGTCCCGGGGCCCGTGCTGTGGTGCAGCAGGTTAACGCCTTGGCCTGAAGCACTGGTATCCCACATGGGCGTCGGTTTGAGACCTGGCTTCTCCACTTCCGGTCCAGGTCTCTGCTATGGCCTGGGAAAGCAGTAGAGGATGGCCCGAGTCCTTGGGCCCCTGTACCCACATGGGAGACTCGGAGGAAGCTCCTGGCTCCTGGCTTCGGATCGGTGCAGCTCTGGCCGTTGCGGAGTGAACCAGCAGATGGAAGACTTCTCTCTCTCTCTCTCTGTCTCTTCTCTCTCTCTGTGTAACTCTTTCAAATAAATAAATAAATCTTAAAAAAAAAAAACTTAATGTCCCTATAACCAAAAAGCACCAAAACTAAAATTAAGAGAGGCTGAGGTTGGGAGGAAATTTTTACAATACATATAACTGACAAGGAATTCATACCTGCCACTGAAAAACGAATTCCTCTAATCTAATGAAAGAGGGGGAAGGAGGGAAAGCGAGAAAGTGAAAAGTGAGGACAAACCAAAGCAAATACGGCAAAGCAAACCTTAGCTAAATCTTGGTGATAGACTTATAAGCATTATTTTGCAATACTAATTTCTGCACTTTCTTGGCTGGCTGTAATATATCTGAGTTTAAAATAAAAATTATCTAGGAGATGGAAGTGTCCTGTGTCTCGACTGTGGCATGGTTGTATGAATGTGGACCTCTGTCAAAACTCATTGATCTGGACACCTAGCATGGGTGCATTTTATCACATACGGATCATAAAGAACAACCCAGGGAGATGCCCACTGCGGGCCCCCAGCTCTCCTATAGCTCCTGGTTCCAGAGGGATAGAGGGAGGAAAAAGAAGCCAGATTCTGGGCCAGTCTTGAGGGTCTGTGCTCCCTGCGCTTTGTAGGCAAAAGGAGATCAAGTGCTCCTCCCAGGGCTTGCAAAGTCTAATTTTAGAGCTTTGGGGACTCTGCTTCTACAATGAGTTCATCATGTTCTTGGCACCTCAATGTTCTCTCCATTTAATTTTTCAGAAGTACCGACAAATCAGAAAAGAAGTCTGCCCTGAAATTGCTCTCTGGATGAACGTGACATCGCAGCCCAGTGGCAGTCACTGGAGGAGCTGATGTGTTTGCCACGCACAGCCTCAGCTCCGGTTCTCAAGCAACGCACACACTTGCAAGGAGGAGCAGTCGCCTGGATGGAAAAATACAGCACAGTAGACAGGCTCCCAGCAAGGCGAGGGAGGCGGGAGGAAAGCAGAGTGGACAGGCAGGCTGGCCAATGTGTCACCAGCTTCCTGTGGGCCACGCCCACTGTCTCTCCCCACCCTCGAACACAGCTGGCCACCCCAGTTTTAGAGATGGGGATGCAGACTAGCAAGGGGGGAGGGGGTGTTATTCTGCCACGAATGCAAAGCCAAGGAGTAGGGAGGTGGGGCTGGACCCAATCTGTTGGATGTCAAATTCCTTCTCAATCATCCCAGGCAGGGAGAAGGAGCCCAGGGAGTGTTTCCGTCTTTTCTCTTCCTGGCCCTCCTTTCTCTTCCTGAGGAAATCGAGGCCCGGAGAGATCAGGCAACGGCTAAGGGGCGAGCTGTTGTGGGTGCAGAGCCAGGCCCAGCCGGGGTGGCTGCGTGGGAGAACACAGGATGGGGCGTGGGCTTGTGTCTCAGCGCCTTCACAGGGAACCGAGGTGCTGGTGAGGAGGTGCAGAGGGGCTGCTGGGTTTCAATAATGAAGCCCTGGGACCGCGTTTTCCAGGTGGTTGAGGCTCGGCCTCCCATATAAGGGTGCCCCAGCGCAAGTTGCTGACTCCAGCTTCCTGCCACTGCACACCCCCGGAGGCAGCAGTGGTGGCTCCTTCTCCCTGTGGGAGACAGGGATTGAGTTCCTGGGTCTAGATCTGGCCCCAACCTGCACTCATCTGGGAGGTGGACCAGTGGATAGATAGATTCTCTCTCTCTCTCTCTCTCTGCCTCACAAAATAAATTTCTTAAATGTTAAAAAAAAAAAAAGTTTGGAGACAAGTGTTCCATGGTTTCTATATGGTTTGTCCCCAAAACTCATGCAGGCACTTTGACCCCTTGATCCTATGTTAATGGTGAGAAGAGGATGGAGGCTGTATCTGATTGTGATGCTTGGAAGTGGGGCCTTGGGGAAGTGGATGGAGCTCCCAGCTCCCAGCTTCAGCCTGGCCAACCGCAGCTGCTGCAGGAACGCGGGGAGTGGACCAGTGGGCCAGTTCTCATTCTTCTCTCACTCCTCTCTCTCTCTCTAAAGAAAGTAATTTTAGGGGCCGGCGCTGTGGCTCACTTGGTTAATCCTCTGCCTGTGGCGCCGGCATCCCATATGGGCGCTGGTTCTAGTCCCGGTTGCTCCTCTTCCAGTCCAGCTCTTTGCTGTGGCCCGGGGAGTGCAGTGGAGGATGGCCCAAGTCTTTGGGCCCTGCACCCGCATTAGAGACCAGGAGGAAGCACCCGGCTCTTGGCTTCAGATCAGCTCAGCACCAGCCGTGGCAGCCATTTGGGGAGTGAACCAACGGAAGGAAGACCTTTCTCTCTGTCTCTCTCTCTCACTGTCTATAACTCTACCTGTTAAATAAATAAATTTTTTACAAAGTAACTAATTTTAAAAAAGAAAGGATGCCGGCCCTGCAGGCCAAGCCAATGGGACCTGCCCCACCTGGGAATGTGAGCCTGCAGAGGGATGAGCCAGGACAAGTCAGACTGCCTCAGGTTCTTTGTTATAGTAACGATGGCAGCCTTCTCTCCTCGGCACTACCTAGATGAAGGGGCCCCTCCCGCCGAGAGGGAGGGAAGGTTGCACACTCAAGCCTGCTGAGCCAGCACTTTCGTCAGATTCCTTCCATTTCCAGCAGGCAGGGGAAAAAAACCACATGCATATGCATCGCACCCGTAACACCTGCTATTCCTGATGGTGAGTTTGTGGTTGCTTAACAGCGAGATACAAAATCTAATAATAAAAATTTAACACCCTGGATCATTGTTCTAATTAAGTTCAATTAAATATGCCCTTAGGTAGAGGTGGCAAGCGGTGTCTTGCAGAATCTAATTTCCCCAACAAACACACTTGCCGACTTACAGCAAGGATAGGTTATTATTTCATTTGTGGAAAAGGAGTGCAGTGTAGCGGAAAAGACATAACATTCAGAGCCGAACAGATCTAATCCACATCAACTCACCAGCCACGGCTGAGTGAAAACCACTATGAAACCTGCACAATGACACCTGTCTCAACAGGCTGCTGGAGGTTAAATGAGATAATGCATGGGGCAGAGAGAAAGTAACCATTGCCGCTTCTGAATTAATTAAAGGAATGAGTGATCTTGTGAGGTTTCCTTTACAACTTCTGGAATATCCCAGGGAAGCTGATGAAATAAACATAGGCCCCCTACATGGCCCTCTCCCCAGATCGAATAGAAAGACAAGAAATGAAAATAAACTTAGAGTGATCAATAATATGATAGCAGTTCTGAAGCCAGGGCTGCTATGGTTTAAATGTGTGTGTCCCTCCTTTCAGTGTAGGTGGGGTAGTAAGAGTTGGGCCAGGGCCAATGCTGTGGCACAGTGGGTTAAGTACCACCTGCAGCGCCAGCATCCCATGTGAGTGCTGGTTCCAGTCCCAGCTGCTCCATTTCTGATCCAGCTCCCTGCTGATGTTCCTGGGAAGGCAGTGGAGGATGGTTCAAGTACTTGGGCTGCTGCCACCCATGTGGGAGGCCCAGATGGAATTCCAGCCTCCAGCCTGGTCCAGCTCTGGTCATTGTGACCATGTAGGGAGTGAATGAGCACATGGAAGATCTCTCTCTCTCTCTATCTCTCTCTCTCTCTCTGATTCTCTCTGTAGCTCTACCTTTCAAATAAATCTTTTTTAAAAACAGAGTTGGGGCCTTCAGCAGGTGAGTAACCCACGAGGGCTCTACCCTCACCAATGGGATTAATGCCCTCATAAAAGGGCTGGAGGGAACTAGCCGGGCCCTGCAAGGACACAGACATGGAATGCCATGCCTTGATCTTGAACTTCCCAGCCTCAACAACTGGCTGAAATAAACTTCTGTTCTTTATAAATTACCCAGTCGCTGGCATTTTTGTTAGTAGCAGTACAAACGGACTAAGAATGAGTTGAATCTTGAAGTGTTTCCTGAGAAGGAAAGTTCTGAGCAGGTTAGAAGTGGCCCTGAGCACTGATAGGCTGGTCCTCTCTACCACGCGAGGTGCTGATGACGGAAACCCACCGACCCCCTGACATCACCCGCTTGGTGGGGTGCATCCAGGGATGGCACACAGCCCAAGAGCATGGCCAGGGATGTCAGCCTGGAACAGGGTTTCTCAATCTCATGACTGGCACTTTGGACCAGAGAATTCTGCATTGTAGGGGCTGTCCTGTGCAGAGCGGGATGAGTGACAGCACCCCTGGTTTCATACCTGAGACGCCAGGAGCGCCCTTCCCCAGCTTGTAACAACCAAAGATGTCTCCAAGATTGCCCCAGATGAGAACCACTGGTCCAGAAGACTCCCCCTTCCCCCAGAAAGTAGTGAGTAGGCCAAACCCAGATGAACCCCACTACTTGCCTCTAGCTGAGAAGCAAAACCCTTCCAAGGAGGTAACCACTGGAATACACTGACGACCAACAAAGCCATCAGAGGATGCTGTGGGAGCCGAGGGGAGTGTGGAAGGCCCTCTGGCCTCTCTCCCTAGCTGTGAACAGACCGAGGAGCCAGCACCGCCAGGATCCAGTCTCACAAGAAGGCAGAAGAGCGTAGCTGCAGTGATGCCTGAAACTGATCGTTCTTACAGCAAAATGTGTCCTCAGAGGTGGGGTCTGTCTGAAGCTGAGGACCACCTGAAACCTAGAGTGTCCCTGCCCACCATTCCCACTGGATGCGCCCCCCCCCCCCAACGATGCGGGGTGATTCCCCAGCAGAGCTTTAAGCTACCCACTACACAGAGGATCATGAAAGTGTCACTTCTCACCAAAATGTGAGGACCCCAGCACCCCCTCCCGCGCCTTCCAGGCAATAGGTGAACAGGCTTCAAATCCAAGACCAGAGAGCAACACTGAAGAGCCAGCTAAAAGGGAAAGGGAGATAGGGATACTCCTGTCTGCTATGTCTGGGCTAACTACAGAGCAGGTGCAATCACCCTGGTTCAAAGATAAGTACACTGGAGCAACAGCAGCAACACCAAAATAACATCAAAGCCGTGGGAATTTTCAACAACTGAGAAGAAAGGAGAGGGACTAGATCAGGCCAAGGATATAGACTCCACCTTGGAAAAAGGGCCTGGGGAACAGGGAAACATTGCACATAAATGCATTGTAGTCTCAGGGCCAGCATCCCATGTGGCTGCCCATTCAAGTCCCAGCTGGTGCATTTCCAACTCAGCTCCCTGCTAATAACCTAGGAGAGCAGCAGAAGATGGTCCATGTTCTTGGGCCCCTGCCACTCATGTGGGAGACCTGCATAGAGTTCCTGGCCTCTGGCTTCAACCTGGCCCAGCCCTGGGTGTTGCAAGCCATCTGTCCATTTCTTTTCCTCTGCAACACTGCCTTTCAAATAAATAAATAAATCTGCAGAAAACAATTTTTAAAAGTATCATGGTCTCAGAGAAACTAGAGTTGGGATGATAATGGAGCAGAGTAAGTTTAGAAAGATGGCAGGGCCTTGGTGGGAAATGATGGCCAGAGTAACGCCTCTGTGTGTCCGTCAAGGAGCTAAGAAACAGCGAGGACAGAACTGACACAGCAGAAACATAGGCCGGGAGCATTAAAGGCTATGGAGAAATCACACGAGATGCCAAGGAAAGGGTCAGTGAGCAGGAATCGATAGAGAAGACGACTGTCGTGGACAACAGACAATGACAAGTCCTTCCTTTGCCTCTCCCAGTGATCAGCAACCACCATAGACCTTGAAGTGGAGATGGAAGTGTTCTGTACTCTGTGTGGTAATTTCTGAATCTATGCATGCATTATAATACCTACAACTGTACACTCTCCAAGTAAGACTGATTTTACTGTGTGGTTGTTTGAAAAATACAACCAAGGAAAAAAAGGGTAGTGTTCAGAGAGCATTCGGAAAGGATTTCTGAAATTTAAAAAAAAAAAAAGTTCCTAAAATGTTAAATAAAATATTAAGAAAAAAATTTGGGCCGGCGCTGCGGCTCAATAGGCTAATTCTCCGCCTTGCGGCGCCGGCACACCGGGTTCTAATCCCGGTTGGGGTGCCGGATTCTGTCCTGGTTGCTCCTCTTCCAGTCCAGCTCTCTGCTATGGCCCAGGAAGGCAGTGGAGGATGGCCCAGGTCCTTGGGCCCTGCACCCGCATGGGAGACCAGGAGAAGCACCTGGCTCCTGCCTTCGGATCAGCGCGGTGCACCAGCCGCAACACACCGGCCGCAGCAGCCATTGAGGGGTGAACCAATGGAAAAGGAAGACCTTTCTCTCTGTCTCTCTCTCACTGTCCCCTCTGCCTGTCAAAAAAATAAATAAATAAAATTTAAAAATTAAAGACTCCTTTAAAAAAATTATAGCATTACACTAAATAACTACCATAATATACCTAAGGAGAGACTTGCACCAAGACTGCAAGGATGGTACAATATTAGAAAATTTATAATTTTGATTCACTGTAATAATGGGTGAAGAGAAAAGTGACAAGGTCGTTGCCTTAGATACCAAAGTAAAAGGTATTTTATAGACCTTAATTTCTAATTAAATGAAATATCCCTAACAAAAGATTTTTTAAATAGTTTTATAACATTATGAAATGTACAGATATTCAGAAGTCCATAAATATCTATTAGATGAATAAGTCTCCAATAACCAATACCTCTCTCAAAAGTTCAGGAGGAAGAGCACTTTGGACAGAGCAGAAATGGAATCAGGACATCCACAGTTAACAAGATAACAAGGAAATGCTCAACGAACGGTGGTGTCCCAGCAAAAGGACACAGGAGCACCGGCTGCGGCAACACACACGCTAACAGGGCACAGGAGCACCCACTGCGGCAGTGCACGTGCTAACAGGGCACAGGAGCCACTGCACCCTTGGAGAGGCTCCTACCAGCCAAATATGGGACAACTTGAGCATCAAAATAAATAATGATGGAAATGGGTTATAAGGTAAGTATTGAAGAATATCTGATGATATAAATACACGCATATATTCAGGAAAAAAAAAAGCTCTTGCTTGTGATAGGATACCAGCTAACAGGTGTGGATGGAGTGACGAGAATGGAAAGTCAGCACTTGGCAACCCTCACCAAGGCGGGCCGATCCAACAGAGCCGCCCAAAGGGACGTGGCGACTCTCAGGTGGGGAAACCCAGCAAGCAGCAAGACCAGGTGGTTGGGGTTAACGTCTCCAGGCGGGGCGAGTCACCATCCCACACTGCAAGCACCAAGTGTTATTTCCATGGGCTTCCCACCCAGGAGGCAGAACCTGAGCCTGCACACAAGGAACTCCAGATGGATCTGGGTTGAAGTCATGCTAGAAAAAGGAAGACCCACGCACCTCTAAAAGTATGAAGGATTCAAATGACAGGGGAGGAGGGAGGAACCTCAGAACTAAACACAAGCCATGTTCCTGGAGAAGAGTCCAGACCAGAAGGGGAAAGACTCATCGTTGGCACAGTTGGACTGTGGACTGGATGGAGGTGTTGGGACTGAAGTTGATTTCTTGATTTGGAGGGTTGTGTGGGGGTTATATACATCTTGAACTTGGTTTGAGGAAATCCACACAGCAGCATTTAGTGATGATGGGATGTCAGGTCTACAGGTTGCCCTGAGAATATTCCAAAAAGAACAAGAGATAAAGAGAGAGAGAGAGAGAGAAGACAATATGATAAAATGTTAACAGCTTGGGGATCTGGGTGAGGCATATATTGGAGCTCTTTTGTATCATTCTAGCAACTTTTCTGTTAAAATGTTCAAAAAAACAAAAACCTCCATCAGAAATGTTAGTAGAAGCAATTGTAGAAGCACCTATGGGATATTTAAATTAGGTTTGCTTTTTGCTGAATAAAGTGTGTTCTGCTCGCTATATAAAGCACCCAAGTTTAGTGAGAGAACGGGAGAAAACATTTGGTGGTGATGGGCTGCAGGTTGGTTCAAGTTACAGAAAGGGCGGTTTGGCAGAGTCTAACAAAACAGGCCCTCCCTTGAGACTAAAAATTGCATCAGGAACTATGCGAAGATGTCTATGCTATGAGGATGCTTGGTGCAGCATGGATATAAGCTTGAAACATTGCCTACAACCTAAGTGCCCATCAGTGCGTATTGAAAAATTCACCACATCCTTACGACTTGGTCCTCAGCTACCCTGAAACAGCGAAGCATTGTCCAGTGGACAAAAGAGTGTATATTTTTGAAAAGTAAATTCATGTATTCACTAACTTGGTCATTAATCATATATATATATACATATATATACATATATATATATATATATATATGCCAAGATACCATGGAAAAGATAAAAAAGAAGAAGACCTAAATGAAAGATCTCAGTGAGTGAGATCCCAGTGGAAAGAACGGGGCCATCAAAGAAGGAGGTACCTTTCTCTGAAGGGAGGAGAGAACTTCCACTTTGACTATGACCCTATTGGAATAAGACCAAAGTCAGCGAACTCTAAAAGCTTCCATAGCCCTGGCAACTCATGACTAGAGCCTAGGGAGATTACTGACGCCATGAACAGGAGTGTCAAATTGTTAAGTCAGCAACAGAAGTCACTGTGTACTTACATCCCATGTGGGATCTGTCCTTAATGTGTTGTCTAATGTGCAGTGATGCTATAACTAGTACTGAAACAGTATTTTTACACTTTGTGTCTCTGTGTGGGTACAAACTGATGAGATCTTTACTAATTATATACTGAATCGATCTTCTGTATATAAAGAGAATTGGAAATGAAAAAAAAAAAAAACCTGGTGTTAAATTGGAAATGGCATAGAAAATTAATTAATTTAAAAAAAATATTATGTAGGATCTCTGTCTTTAATGTGCTGTACACTGTTATTTAACGCTATAACTAGTACTCCAACAGTATTTTTTTCATTTTGTGTTGCTATATGAGGGCAAACTGTTGAAATCTTTACCTAATATATACTAAACTGATCTTCTGTATATAAAGAGAATTGAAAATGAATCTTGATGTGAATGGAAGGGGAGAAGGAGCGGGAAAGGGGAGGGTTGTGGGTGGGAGGGAAGTTATGGGAGGGGGGAAGCCATTGTAACCCATAAGCTGTACTTTGGAAATTTGTATTCATTAAATAAAAGTTTAATAAATGAAAAAAAAAGAAAATATATATATATATATATTAAACCCTGTTATGGGCTGGCGCCACGGCTCAATAGGCTAATCCTCCACCTGCGGCGCTGGCACACCGGGTTCTGGTCCCGGTCAGGGTGCCGCATTCTGTCCCGGTTGTCCCTCTTCCAGGCCAGCTCTCTGCTGTGGCCCAGGAGTGCAGTGGAGGATGGCCCAAGTCCTTGGGCCCTGCACCCCATGGGAGACCAGGGGAAGCACCTGGCTCCTGGCTTTGGATCAGTGTGGTACGCTGGCTGCAGCAGCCATTGGAGGGTGAACCAACGGTAAAGGAAGACCTTAGTGGGAAAAAGAAAAAAACCCTGTTATGTATAAACTATCAGGAAGGGTATCAAATTTGTAAGGATTTAAAATTTTGCTTTATTAATTAATTTGAGAGGCAGACAGTGAGAGGGAAGTCTCATCTGCTGGTTCACAACCCAAATGCCCCCTCAGTCAGGGATTGGACCAGGCCAAAACTGGGAGCCAGGAGCTCAATCCAGGTTCCCAGTGCGAGTGGCAGGAACCCATTCATTTGAGCCATCAATGCTGCAGCGATTGGGTGTGCAATGGCAGGTAGCTGGCATCAGGAGTCAGAGCTGGGACTTGAACCCAGGATATGTCATTGCCAGGCTAAATGCCTGCTCCTACAAAGATTATTAAAGGTCACTATTTCTCCATTACAAACTCAAATTCTAGTTGAGGAGACATCTAGACAGATAGCTTTTCTATCCTAGGTAAAAAGCACAAATTGCAGAACAATTCTCATGGAACGCCCTTTGGAAAAGAAATGTCTGAATGGCAATGTGTGTGAGTGGTTGCGTGGAGACAAAAAGCATTGCGGGAAGTCTTCTAATCACTACTAGCGCTTCTCCCTTGGGAATGACTTGAAATGGGGAAAGTTTCACTCCTCACTGTTTTGAAATTTACGACGAGCAGGTACTACCTGAATAATCTGGGAGGAATAAAGAAATAAAAATCCCTGTGACTAAGGAGAAATCAGGAAGGCAATGTCACCTGAACACAAAACAAGAGCAACAACGGGGCTTTGTTTCAAACGCCCAGAAGCAGCTTCACCCAGGAGAGATTGACCTAAATTATTATTAATTGCAGTTGTAGGCCTCAGCGCTTTGCCATGTCTGCAATTTTGAAAAGTAAACAAACATCTTGTTCTCAAGATAATCCCGAACTGTTTATATTTGGTCTTCCTGAGAAAGGACGTTTCGTGACTCACCAGGGCTGAGAGGGGGAAGAGCAGGTGCATCACAGCTCCCAGGCTTACAGAAGCCGGCCCTGGGCATCAGTCCCCGTTGTCCCTTTATTTTAGCTATGGAGACTACACTGGTCCTAAGCACCTCCCTATGCTAAGAACTCCTGGGGTCCCAGTCCTTCCCTGCTTGGCTCCTACCCTACCAGTGACCGGGGGAGGGCTGATAAACTTGAATGCGGAAAAGCCAACTCCACACACCTCTTCTGTTGAATTGCGATTGAGCGTTTCCTTCCCTTGCAAATGCAACAGCAAACCATCGCCAAGCCGCTGTACCAGCACTGCCCTTGGTGCTGTCACCGAAATCCCAGATACCTTCCTACCACGTTACAGTCACCGCCAAAGATCATTTATACTCATCCCTCGCTTCAAAGTTACGGTACTAATTAGACCTGTCCTGGCACTGGTTATTTGCTGTGTTAATAAAGAAACCCATTTATTACTGTGTCAAAACGTGTTTTTTAGTATTTTGATAACTCTGCTTCAATATAATTGGAATCTTTCGGAATCAAATGCATTTTGCTTTATGCATTTGTAAGATTGCTCAGAGAGGGGCTCTGTGGCTCAGGAAGGTTAGGAGTCTTTGTCCTTGAGGATGGCAAAGGATTGGGAGTTCCAGGAGGCCTCACTGGCTGCTCTCAACCCCCCCTAACAGCCCATCCTTTACAACTCAACACATCAACGTGAGAATCTGAATTCTTCATTCTCATAAGAAATGCTGGCCATCCTGGGGCTGCCTTCCTCCGCCGGGTCCAGCCCCTGCAGCCACAGAGGCTGCTACTTTGACATGGGCACCCTCTCTCTCTCTCTAGCGCCCAGGCCCTGCCACACACACAGCCTCCACTCAGTGCCCAGGCCCCAGCCATCCATGAAATGCTGGAGCCAGGCACTGGCCAGATCCACATGTTATCTCCGGCGCCTCCCAATCAAAGTCTAAACACCCATTTCAGAGGCTGTAACTGTGGCCTGAGAGGCAGGGAATCGGGATTCCATATATGTTTTTTGTTGTTGTTGTTTTTTTGTTTTTTGTGTTTTTTGTGTGTGTTTTTTTTGGACAGGCAGAATGGATAGTGAGAGAGAGAGACAGAGAGAAAGGTCTTCCTTTTTGCTGTTGGTTCACCGTCCAATGGCCACTGTGGCCAGCACATCGTGCTGATCTGAAGCCAAGAGCCAGGTGCTTCTCCTGGTCTCCCATGCGGGTGCAGGGCCCAAGCACTTGGGCCATCCTCCACTGCCTTCCCGGGCCATAGCAGAGAGCTGGCCTGGAAGAGGGGCAACTGGGATAGAATCCAGCGCCCCAACCGGGACTAGAACCCGGGGTGCCGGCGCTGCAGGCGGAGGATTAGCCTGTTAAGCCACGGTGCCAGCCTGGGATTCCACATATGTTAATGGCACCCCCAGAATCAGCCGCAGCCAGACCCGTTCTGCTTGGGGACCAGGTCTAAGGGGCACCCTAGTCTTCCTCCCTTTCACTCCGCAGAGGTCTTCAGGGAGGAGATCTAGCTGTAGACACCTACAGACCTGCCTTGGGATCTTAGACATTCACTGTACTGCCTGAACCCTCAGCTCTTCCATCTGTAAAATGGGTGTGATTTTACCAGGTCTGCGATAAGGCACAAAGTAAGGAGGTGCAGGGTGTTCTCTCGTGCCCAGGGATGTCATGAGGCCCATGGGAAATGAAAAAAGGAAAAGAACCCTACACAGGCAGGGCAAAGAGGGGAGTCACCCCCACAGCACTCACATTAACATGCCCCAGCCCTGGCACCCTTCCTGAAAATGGAACTCGGTCCCTGTGCCTCCCTATGCACCCAGCTGCCTGCTCCTGGGCCCCCTGGCCATGTGCGCCGGGAGCCTGGCCCAGGCGGAGAGGAGTGAGGTACATGACACAGAAGAAAGTCACTCAGCAGCGGAAATGCCCTTGCCCTTCAACCTAGCAACCCCTGGATCTCCTGGGAATCCACCTAGCAAATGAGGGGGCATTGGCTGCCACCCAAAAGTGAGAGGAGGAGCTCAGAGCCACCTGAAGTTCCTTCCCCAGGACCCCTGAAGCCCAGCCGCCCGTGGAAACTGCTCCAAGATGGACTGAGGAGTGGGGAGAGGCCAGTATTTAAGCACAGCACCATGGCCCACTGGACACGCCTGTTGCCTCCCTGGTAGAAAGGACCCCTTCCCCACCTGCTCCCGGCTCCCAGGGAATCTCAGAGGTCTTCAGAGGCTGGGCTGGAGGCAGGTGTCTGAGGGTGGGGCCAGGGCACGTGTGCACCCCGGGGAACACTGTGCAGAGGCCTCAGTGGGACTGCAGGTCAAAGCTCCAACAAAACACGAGGTGTGTGCCACACACTGGGCTCCATACAGAGAACCCCTATTTCTCACTTTTCCCTAAGTGACGGGGAACACGCCACACACCTTACAGTGACAACATGGGAAGGTGTCCACACAAGACAGGGAAGAAAAAGTTGCAGGATGATGGGATTAGCAGAACATAACTGTTAACTTTTTTAAGCTTATTTACTTGAGAGGCAGAGACACTGACAGACAGATGGAGTTCCCATCTACTGGTTTACTCCCCAAAAGCTTGCAATGACCATGGTTGAACCAGGCCCAGAACCTCAATTCAGTTCTTCCACGTGAGTGGCAAGAACCCCAATTACTAGAGAAATCGACATTGAGTACCAGAGCCAGGAACCGAACCCAAGCACTCTGATTTGGGTTGCAGGCATCTCAACCAGCATCTTTTATTTTGAAGATTTATTTGAAAGGCAGAGTTATGGAGAGAGAGAGAGAGAGAGAGAGAGAGAGAGAGAGAGAAAGGGAGAGAGAGACGTCTTCCAACCACTGGTTCACTCCTCAAATGGCCACAACAGCCGGTCTGCACCATGCCAAAGCCAGGAACCAGGAGCTTTCTCCAGGTCTCCCAGGTGGGTGCAGGGACCCAAGCACTTGGGCCATCCTCTGCTGCTTTTCCAGACCGTTAGCAGGAAACTGTATCAGAAGTGAAGCATCTGGACTCAAACCAGCACCCACATGGGATACCAGTGTCGCAGGCAGCTTCACCCACTATGCCACAGCACTGGCCCCTCAACCAGTATATTTTAAATATTAAACCAAAAGCCTGCCCCTTAAATACAGACAGTTCTGTGTCTCCAAATCTGGCTATGCCATGATACACCTGGAGACTCGCTTCCTCCCTGCTGCCTGGGCTGGGGAAAAGATGAGGAGCCTGTGCTCCCTGCCTGCCCGCCCTCTGTGGACAAGGTTGCGGCCAAAGTCACAGAACGAAGTAGCAAGTGTTTGGTGTCTGATGGGTCCCCAAAATGGCAAATGTTTGTGGGAACTGATAGAATGGGGCATTTTGCTGAAGAGATGTCATGGTTTACAATATTTCCACCCTAGGCAGATGAACAGTGCTCAGAAGGCTTTTAAAAAACAAGAAGGATTTATTTATTTGAAAGTTAGAGTTACAGAGAGAGAAAGAGAGATAGAGAGGTCTTCTATCCACTGGTTCACTCCTCAGATGGCTGCAATGGCCAGGGCTGGGCCAACCCAAAGCTAGGAACCAGGAGCTTCTTCTGGGTCTCCCACGTGTGTGCAGGGGCCCAAAGACTTGGGCTATCCTCTTTGCTCTCCCACGCACATTAAAAGGGAGCTGGATGGGAACTGGAGCAGCTGGGTCTCAAACCAGCACCACATGGGATGCCAGAGCCGCAGGCAGCGGCTTTACCCATTCCGCCACAACATTGGCCCCAAATGCTCAGAAGTTTTATACAAAAATATGCAGTAGCACAAAACCAGGCTTCACTCGTTTCTACAAAAGATGACTGGAAAGGTGTCGTGGTTAAGAAACGCCTGATTCTCCTGGGCTCACGACCTCGGGGCGCCTGGTTTTCCGCCTGCATCAGCAGCCTCCCCCTGGGTCTCCTGTGCTCGTTCCTTCGCTCTCTCACTCAGCATTTGCTTCCCCAGAGCATATGAAATGACGGATGCACTCCTGAGTGCAGGAGACGCAACTGTGAACTCAACTCCCTGTCCCTGTGGAATGCAGGTGACAGACGCCCAAGAGAGAAGTGAGAACTGCAGGTGGAAACACTGTAGAGACAGGCAAGGTAGGGAAGGGGAATCCGAAACGCAGGGGGAACCGGGTGTTGCACCTTGGGTTGGTCCTCAAGGAAGGTCTTCAGGCCAAGACCTCACGTTGAGGGGGGAACAAGCCAGGCAGCTATGGGAAGGGTGTTCCAGGCAGAGGGAACAGCCAGTGCAAAGGCTTGGACGCTGGAGAGGACAGGTAGCAGCTGACAGTTGCCTGGAGGTGTGAGTAGCTGGAGCAAAAGCAGGGACACAGAGCTGCACACCTCCAACATGCACTCAACCTGGCAAATCAAAGCACTGCCCCTCCTAACCTGGGGCGGCTGCCAGCCTTCCCCTCCAGTCTCTGCGCCCGTGGTTACATTGCCGTGGCTTCTGTGCAAGCCATATCTCCCCATCTCTCTCTTAGGACAGCGAACAGGGCCCATCCATTCCTGGATATTCCCCATCTCAAAATCCCTCAGCAGATCTGCAAAAGAACATTTCCCAACCGAGGTAACATTCGCGGTTCTAGGAACTTGAACCTGATCCCCCTGGCACTCAGCCTCCCATGGGGAAAAAGGTCGATCACCTGGATCTAAGGAACTACTCCAGCCAGGCTGCCCCAGAGCCACTGGTCACCTCCAGGTTGCCCTACTCCAGCCAGGCTGCCCCAGAGCCACTGGTCACCTCCAGGTTGCCCTACTCCAGCCAGGCTGTCCCAGAGCCACTGGTCACCTCCAGGTTGCCCTACTCCAGCCAGGCTGTCCCAGAGCCACTGGTCACCTCCAGGTTGCCAAGTCCCAGGCAGCTCAGAGCAGTGCAGGGCCCCTGGTTCCCCTTCACCGCCTCCCCAGCCACTGTGCCTACATGCCCTCTGCTGAGTATTCCTCACCTCCCCAGGCCCTCGCTCCATGGCCATCCAAATGCTAGCAACTCCAGCCCAGGCCTCTCCCTTCACCTCAAGCCCATAAAGCCAACCCCCTCTCAACCTCCCTACACGGATGCCCAGGAGGCCCCCTCCACACCTGCATGGCTCACGCTGGGCTCCCACCCAAAACCTCACTGGTCACAGCTGCTGGCAACTCCATGCGGCAGGCGCTGGGACCAAGACCCCAGCCTGCCCGTGACTCACGCTGTCCTGGGCACCCCACCTCCAGTCCATCAACAAGCCTTGCTGCCTTGACCTTCACGACATGACCCCTGCTCCCTGCTGCAACCAGCCCAGCCACCGCTGCCGGTACCCCTCTCACTCGGACTTGGTGTCCCTGCCCCCACTGGGAGTGAGTCTCCTAAAAGGGAAATCAGCTTAGGTCGTTCCACTCTGCGGAAACGCCAGGCTGCTCAGTGCCCACCGTGTGCTCTTCCCTCCCTGTTTGCTCTCTGCTCTCGTCTCCTGCTAACATCTCCCTCCCCTTCACTCAGCCTTGTTATACCTGGAACGCACAAGACCCATTTCCTTCCCACCCTTGGAATGCTCTTCTCTCCACTGTCCCCATGTCTTTTAAATCCCGGCCCAGTGGAAAACTGCAACCGATGGCTCCCTCCTGCCCTTGCACTTGCTCTCTCCCGGCTCTGTCTCCTCCACAGCCGTGACCACCAGCTCACGCATCACATGCTCACTGGCTTCCTGTTCAGTCTGTGGCCCTGAGACAGAAAGTACAAATGTCACTGGTTTCCCCTGCGAGCCTAGAACAGTGCCTGGCACATACTAAGTGTTCAGTAATTGTTGCCTGAATCACTGGGTGTGGGGCCGAGGGAGCAGCGAGAGCTTCTAGGAGCCTGAGCCCTGGCTGGGAGCCCTCTGGCTCTGAGAGCAGGACAGGAAAGAGGCAGGGTTGGGGAGCTGGGGTCTGAGGGTGTTATATTTGAGGCCATGCGTGGAGGAAGCCTCCTGGGGCAGTTGGCTCTCTGGGACAGGAACTTGGAGAGAGACCCGGCTGCACAAAGGAACCTGGCCCACATGACAAAGTGAAGCAGATGGCCCTGCCCCAGACCCGGACACACCTGGGTTTGGCTCCCAGCTCCTCCTATTATGGCTGTGAGGCTCTGCATGGGTTTCTCCGGCTTGCTGAGCCTCAGTTTCCCCATCTGTAACCTGAGACAGTCACGGTCCAGCACCTCCGCCCCAGGGTGTGGCAGGGATTAAGTGAGATAATACCCAGAGCACTGAGTATGTGTCAGGTGCTCCTGGCTCCCCTTCAGGGGCCAGGGGACAGAGCCCTGGGCCCCCAGGCTTCATGGCTCAGTCCCCCAACCCTGCTCTCAAAAGGACCCACGCACCAGCCCTATCTCACCCGAGCCCCCGCGATGGCGAAGCAGGCTTTCAGCCACCATTGAGCCCGAGTTAATGGGCCTCTGACCCACTTTTCTAGCTGACTCATTACCTCTCATCAGCCTTGAGGACGCTGGCGGCTGATTGGCAGAGAAGCCTTGGAAACTGCAGGGAAAGGGGTTTGGGGGAGTGGGCCAGTGTTGGTGAATGCTGGCCCCAGCAGCGAATGGCAGAACTGGAGCAGGCAGATGAATTCACTGCCCCCAGGCCTGGGTCCACCAGGGAGGCTGAGCCACCACCTGCCCCACCTCTCAGCCTCCCTGGCTTCCACACAGTCCCATCCCAGCCACCCAGGTGGGGGTGTGGGAGGGGGGCCCACCCCAAGCATCCCTCCCTGCCCTGAACCTGATGCACCCGGCCCACATTCCTGCAGATGGCAATGGCAGAACAGATGCAGTAAGAGGATGTGCAGGCTTCCCCAGGGCTGGTCCGTGGGCAGGGGGATGTGGGATGCCAGTGTAAAATACACACTGAATTTTTTAAAAGATTTATTTATTTGAAAGGCACAGTGACAGAGAGAAGGAAAGACAGAAAGAGATCTTCTTTTTTTTGTTTTGTTTTGTTTTTGACAGGCAGAGTGGACAGTGAGAGAGAGACAGGGAGAAAGGTCTTCCTTTTTGCCGTTGGTTCACCCTCCAATGGCCACCACGGTAGCGCTGCGGCCGGCGCACCACGCTGTTCCGATGGCAGGAGCCAGGTGCTTATCCTGGTCTCCCATGGGGTGCAGGGCCCAAGAACTTGGGCCATCCTCCACTGCACTCCCTGGCCACAGCAGAGAGCTGGCCTGGAAGAGGGGCAACCTGGTTCACTTGTCCAAATATCTACAACACCAGGTCTTGGCCAGGAAGAAGCCAGGAGCCAGGAACTCCATCCAGGCCTCCCACATGGGTGCCATCTTCCACGGCCTTCCCAGGCACATTAGCAGAGAGCTGGATCAGAAACAGAACAGCCAGGACTCAAATAAATACTCATATGGGATGCAGGCATAACTTACTATGCTGCAACACTGGCTCCTGCATACTGAATTTTTAAGACTTAGTATAGGGGTTGGTGATGTGGCATAGCAGGTTAAGCTACCACCTGAAGCACCAGCATCCCATATAGGCGCCAGTTTGTGTCCCGGCTGCTCGATTTCTGATCCAGCTCCCTGCTAATGCACCTGGGAAAGCAGAGGAAGATGGCCCAAGTGTTTGGGCTCCTACACCCAAGTGGGAGACCTGGAAGCTCCTGGCTCCTGGCTTTGGCCTGGCCCAGCCCTGGCCATCTGGGGAGTGAACCAGCAGATGATATTTCTCTCTCTCTCTCTATCTCTCTCTTTCTCTCTCTCCCATTCTCCTTCCCCCTCTCCCTCTCTCTCTCTCTTTCTCCCTCCCCCTCTCCCTCTCCCTCTGTGTGTGTGTATGTGTGTGTGTCTGTCTGTCTCTCCCTCACTCTCTATAACTCTGCCTTTCAAATAAAAAAAGACAGTCCAAAGCACAAGAACATTTATATTTAATAAATTTTTATTATATGTTGAAATAATATTTTGAATACATTGGGTTAAGTAAAATGTGGTATTAGAATTCATTTCACATGATTCTCTTAGTGTGACCATAAGAAATTTTAAAATTACATGTGTATTTTGCGCTATACCCATACCCATGATAGTGGGCACTGTTCCAGAGACATTCCAAGTCTGAACTTATTTTTATTTTTTACTTATTTGAAAGAAGAGAGAGAGAGAGGTCTCCCCTACACTGGTTTACACTCTAAATGCCTACAATAGCCAGGGCTGGGCTAGGCTGATGCCAGGAGCCGGGAACTCAATACAGGTCCCCCATGTGAGTGGCAGAAACCCAATCACCTGCTGCCTCCCAGGATCTGGAACTGGAATCAAGAACCAGAGCCAAGACTTAAAACTTAGGATATTCCTGATATGGGATGCAGGTGTCCCAGATAGCATCCTTACCTGCACCAGATACCAGATACCATCCCCCAGTCTGAATCATGGATGCAGGTACCATGAGTGTGTGTGTGTTTGTGTGTGTGTTGAGGTGTGTAATTGGCAGGGGGGATGTGTGAGCACAAGCACATACTTAGCACATGTACCTAAATATACATGCCAGGGTGTGCTGCAGGAGGAGAACGCAGGCAGAGGGGGCGCCTCACAGCCCCAGGCTTGTCTGCCCACCAGGACCCGTGGCTCCTCTGTCATCCTGTTGGGATCTCAGAGTTTATAGATGAGGACTTCAACGTCAGGGACAGTTGCCTTTCAGCCCACTGATGCCCACAACACAATGAGGGTGGCCCCACAGGACGGGTCTTGAGAAGAAAGACACATTTGGGGAATCTTCCCACCTAATAACACCCCCACCAAGCTGCAGGGAACAAGTGAGGAAACTGAGGCACCAAGAGGTAAAGTCTCTCAGGCCCCACCATCACCTTCAGGCACACGATCCACCAGGGACTATGCAATCTCAAAAAGGAGGGCGTGGTCCTTACTCCCCCCTCCCCAACCCGTAGGTTTGCGTTTGCCTGCAGGCCATTGGCTGTCTGACAGTCCAGAGTTCACACTCTCACTCAGACCTTGTGTCACTGACAGGCGCACAGAATACGGACAGGAAGCCTGAGGTCAGCGAAGCCATAACACAGGTTAATGAGCGTCCCAGAAACTGATCATTCACTACAGGAGCCTCGTGGCGCCTTTTGTTGGTGCCATCTGATCAGAGTCCTTATCAGGCACATTGATATGCTTCTAGCACCTCCACGAACAAGTAGAAAAGAGAAAAAAAGACAAGGACGAATACACCAGTCTGACTTGTCCCTGTTCTCACCAGCGTGTTTCTCAAGTAGGTCTTACCAGCACCAGCTTGGAGCCTTCTCGCCCCCGGATAGCCGATTTGAAACAAAACCTCAAAATTCATCAAAAAATCAATGGCTTTTATGTTAGGGGACAAAACGTAAAAATCCCTAACATCAGGCCAGGCAAGCAGTTTTTCTCCCTTTTGATGATGAATGTGATTAAAAAATCAATCTACATGTTCATAGGTGTTTGCTTCCTCAAATCAAAGAGGATACGTCACTCAAAGATGTATCCATCAACAAAGTGTGCTGTTTGTTACACAATTAATTCAAAATAAATTGTGTATCTTTTACAAGGGGCTGGATAAAAAATGTCTCTTTCTGGATAAACACGAACCTTGTAATGCGATCTCGGACAGGATGCTTATCTACATAATTAGCTCCTTTTTAACATATGCCCTATGAAAGTAATGAAATAGATTACAAGTCTGCTGAGAGGGTTGGAGAGATAATTTTCACCACAAATGGGCACCCCCTGATGCTCAGCTCGGGGGGGGGGGGGGGGGAGCTCCACAGAGGCCATATGACTGATACCTCCTGCAGCTGCCACTCAGGGAAGAGCGGGGGCCAGCTCTCCTGCCCCCCAGCCTGGATGGGGCTCAACATTCTTTAAAAAAAAGTTTTCATTTGTTTATTTTTTATTATTTTGAAAGGAAGAAAGACAAGAAGAGACAGAGACAGAGATCTCCTACCCCCTGATTCACTCCCCAGATGCCTGCAACAGGAAGGACTGGGCCAATCTGAAGCCAAACGCCCAGAACTCAGTCTGGGCCTCCTACGTGGGTGGCAGGGACCTAAGCACTTGAGCCATCACCTGCTGCCTCCCAGGATCTGGAAGCTGGAATCACGACCAGAGACAGGACTCAACTGGTGCTCAGTAAATCTTTGTTGAATGAATGCACAGCAATGGGGCCAGCGCTGTGGCGTAGAGGGTAAAGCTGCCATCTGCAGAGCTGGCATGCCATATGGGTGCCGGTTCAAGTCCTGGCTGCTCCACTTTTGATGCAGCTCTCTGCTATGGCCTGGGAAAGCAGTAGAAGATGGTCCAAGTCCTTGGGCCCCTGCACCAGCGTGAGAAACCCAGAAGAAGCTCCTGGCTCCTGACTTCAGATCAGCACAGCTCTGGCCATTGTGGTCACCTGGGCAGTGAACCAGCAGATGGAAAACCTCTTGCTCACTCTCTTTCTCTGCCTCTGCCTCCCTGTAACTCTGTCTTTCAAATAAAATAAAATAAATCTTAAAAAAAAAAACTCAGGAGACAGGTGCTATTGGGCAGTGGATTAAGCTGCCACTTGGGATGCCCACATTCCATATCAGAGTGTGCTGGTTCACATTCTTGGTGCTCCACTTCTGATCCAGCTTGCTACTAATGTGGTAGACGATGGTGTAAGTGCTTGGGCCCTGTCACCAAGGTGGGAAACCCAGATTGAGTTCCAGGGTCCTAGCTTTGGCCTGACCCAGACCTGGATATTATGCACATTTGGGGAGTGAACTAGTGGACAAAAGACCAATTTCTGCCCCTGGCTTCCCCCCCAGTCCACATTTTAAGCACATGAGCAGGCATTTATCCCAGTGGCTGAGACACCCATGTCCCACATCGGAGTGCCTGGGTTTAATTTCTGGCTCTGCCTCCTGACTCCAGCTTCCTGCCATTGCAAAGCCTAGAAGGGAGCAGAATAGAGCTCAAACAACAGGTTTATGCCGCCCACATGGGAGACCTGGATGGTGTTCTGGCTTCAGACTTTGGCTTCAGTCAGCCTTGCTGTTGCACATGTTTGAGTGAACCAGTGGATGAGAGTGCTCTCTCTCTCACTCGCTCTCTCTCTCTCCTGTGCTAGATCTTGCTCTTGCTCTCTTTCTCACTCTCACTCTCGCTCACTCCCTCTCTCCTTCTCAAATAAAATTAAAATAAATAGCAACAGTCTCTTCAACAAACGGTGCTGGGAAAACTGGATTTCCACATGCAGAAGCATGAAGCAAGATTCCTACCTTACATCTTACACAAAAATCCACTCAACATGGATTAAAGATCTAAATCTACTACCCAACACCATCAAATTATTATAGAACATTGGGGAAACCCTACAAGACATTGGCACAGGCAAAGAGTTCTAGGAAAAGGCCCCAAAGGCACAGGCAGTCAAAGCCAAAATTAACAAACGGGATTACATCAAATTAAGAAGTTTCTGTATGGCAAAAGAAACACTCAGCAAAGTGAAGAGGCAACCAATAGAATGGGAGAAATTATTTGCAAACTATGCAAATGATAAAGGATTAATAACCAGAATATATAAAAAGATCAAGAAACTCCACAACAACAAAACAAACAACCCAGTTAAGGAATGGGTGAAGGACTTAAATAGGCATTTTTAAAAGATTTATTTATTTATTTGAAAGTCAGAGTTACACAGAGAGAGGAGAGGCAGAGAGAGAGGGAGAGAGAGAGAAAGAGAGAGAGAGGTCTTCCATCTGCTGGTTCACTTCCCAGTTGGCTGCAATGGCTGGAGCAGTGCCCATCTGAAGCCAGGAGACAGGAGTTTCTTCTGGGTCTCCCACATGGGTGCAGGGGCCCAAGGACTTGGGCCATCTTCTACTGCTTTCCCAGGCCATAGCAGAGAGCTGCATCAAAAGTGGAGCAGCCAGGACTTGAACCAGTGCCCATATGGGATGCCAGTGCTTTCAGGCCAGGGCATTAACCTGCTGTGCCACAGTGCCAGCACCATTAAATGGTCATTTTTCAAAAGAGGAAATCTAAATGGCCAACAGACACATGAAAAAATGTTCAGGATCATTAACTGTCAGAGAAATGAAATCAAAACCACAATGAGGTTTCACTTCATCCTGGTTAGAATGGCTTTCATACAGAAATCAACAAACAACAAATGCTGGCAAGGATGTGAGGGGAAAAGTACCCCAATCCACTGTTGGTGGGAATGTAAACTAGTAAAGTCACTATGGAAGATAGTATGGAGATACTTCAGAAATCTGAGTATAGACCTACCATATGACCCAGCCATCCTACTCCTGGAAATTTACCCAAGGGAATTGCAATCAGTAAACAAATGAGTTATCTGCACCCCCATGTTTATTGCAGCTCAATTCACAATAGCTAAGACATGGAATCAACCTAAATGCCCATAACTGAAGACTGATAAACAAATTATGGGATATGTACACCATGGAATACTATACAGTGGTAAAAAAAAAAAATGAAATTCGATCATTTGCAATAAAATGTATGAATCTGGAAAACATCATACTTAGCAAAATAAGCCATTCTGAAAGGGACAAATACCACATGTTCTCCCTGATCTGTGAGAGCTAATAGAGCATCTAAAACAAAATCTGTAGAAGTGAAATTAACACTTCAAGAAGCAATGACTTGAACAGTCCTTGTCCTGACTGTCAAGGAACATCAGTTTTTTTTGTTTTTTTTCATACTATTTGTTGAACTCTTTACCTAACATAGTTAATCATATGTATATAAAGACAATTGAAAATAGATCTTAGTAAAAAAAAATAAGAGTGGGAATAAGAGAGGGAGGAGGAAGTTTGTAACTGTAAAGCTGTACACATTCCTATGGACTTACTTCTAAGGATACAGCTTAAAAACTTGTCATGGGACTCCAAATCCCATTAAGCTTTGTGGCAAAAATGCCATCTTAATTGATAAAGTGATCATATTAAGTGTTAAAGAAGGCATATAGATAGGATTAAGTGTTAAGGTGATCATATAAATAGGATCAAATGCCTGGTAATAATAATAATAAATGAGAGAATGTTCCAACATGGGAAGTAGTCCACACAGCAGACTCATAGAATAACAGTCATTTTAAGTAACATTCTGATCTCATGATCAGCCCTTAAGTCTTCCTGGTCTGGCTGAAAAGCCCATGAGAGCATCTCAGGCATGGAAAGCCAAAACACTGTGGCAAAAAATGTTCTACATGAAAGATCTCAGTGAGTGAGACCCCAGTGGAAAGAAGTGGCCATCTTATAAGAATGCACTTTTCTCTGAAGGGAGGAGAGAACTTCCACCTTGCTTATGGCCTTGTCCAAATACTGACAGATTTTGTGGACTCAAAAGGCTTCCATAGCCTAGGCAGCTCATGTCAAGAGCCTCGGATGACCAAAAGAGATCCTCACCATGACATGTTGTAATCAAACTCACCACAGTGAAACACAAAGAAAAGATCCTAAAATGTGCAAGAGAGAAATGCCAGATTACTCTTAGAGGATCTCCAATTAGACTCACAGCAGACTTCTCATCAGAAACCCTACAAGCTAGAAGGGAATGGCGAGACATAGCCCAGGTACTAAGAGAGAAAAACTGCCAGCCCAGAATATTATATCCTGCAAAGCTCTCATTTGTGAATGAAGGTGAAATTAAGACTTTTCATAGCAAACAGAAACTGAAAGAATTTGTTGCCACTCATCCTGCCCTGCAAAAGATACTTAAAGATGTGTTACACACAGAAACACAGAAACATGGTCACCAATATGAAAGAAGGTAAAGGAAGGAAACCTCACAGCAAAAGATCACAGGAAGCTCAATTTCTCTTTGACATAGAATTAAACTCTGATGCTCTGTTAAAGCAATGTGTTAAAGTAATCTATTATGTTCTCTTGATGTCTGTTAAATTCTAATTGTTCAAAAACAGCTGAATTTTTATTAAGAGCTATGGGTTATGTAAATATGTGCTTATTTTCAAAGATTTGAATAATCACCTTGTAACAAGATCAAATTTGGTCTATGTTATGTCATGATTTTAAGGAATCTTATTTCAACCAGATATTTTGGATTTTGAGCCTTCTTGGCATTCTTGACAGGCATTCAAAAAATCAAAGTTTCAAACAATCTGGTCTCTAAAATTTCCAGTAAATCCTGGACTTTGGTTTTTCCAGTTTGGGCCCAACTGAAAAAATCGAAGGACCTATGTCTCTCATCTTATAGAGACACCAACTAATCAGGCTATTTGGATCATATTAGAAGTACTGTCAAGATGTGATGTGGTACCAAACTTTAGTTTCTATAATGGAAAATGCTATCAATACAAATGTTTGAGAATTAAAAAGTCTAATGATCTTGTGTTACTAGACATGATAGTTATCTTAATGAGAAAGCCCCAGAGGCCTAAAAGGTTAAATACTTGTAAAATCCTACAGGTGCTTTCAAAAATACTGTGAAGTAAGCAAGTGCCTCTTGTTGGTTGATGAGTTTATAATTTTAAACATGGCGACTTAAAGTCTTTTGTCATCCACAGTTATATATGATGTGCTGCTCATAAAACTAAAGCGTTGTTGGTTCTGTGTTTAGCTGTCCTCCTATAGGTTCCTATGGACTTTTTCCAGCCACTTCCATTGTATTCAGTACTTTGGGATGGCTCTGTAAACAGATGAAGCCAATAATGTATTAACAGTACCAACTGAGAGAAAGTATGGTTAACTGAGGTTACTAAAAACAAAAAGCAATTCAAATCAATTGGCAATTTACAAAAAGAGTTAGATTTTAAAAGCTATTATTAAAATTGCTATATTGGTCTACTATGCTATGTTATATGTGTGTACATATTGTATGTCCACATGGGGAAATTTTATTAAGAGTTTTATTTTAAATGGCTTATAGATAAGATTGTTCATAAATTTAAGCTGCTAAAATCAATCAAAGATACATTTTAATTTGTGTGACCTGAATCTGTTTATCATATGTTTTAAACGTGTTGGTAGAAAGAAACTAAAAACATTTTAGATGGTTGTGCTTAAGTTTACTGGTTAAACAAACTACACCATGTTAGATATTTAAGAGGTGTTTTCAAATACATGATTCATAAATTTATAGAAGGCATTGGACCTTCTGGTAAATGTTTTCTTAAGTTGTTATCTAATGGTTGAAACTGTTTGCTAAGTATTCGCGTGATATTGCTATTGTCAGCAAGCGATCTAGGACTTGCTCCCTCATTTCTCTATTCTAAGCCCAACTTGTTCTTTCATTTCTCTATTCTCTTCAAGGTAGGAAACTAATTCTATTAGGAAGGAATCTGTAGGACGCACAATTTAATCTTTAGACCTTATAAAAGAGATGGCTAACATTTTTCTGTAATAGCATAGCCAAAATAAGAACTTAAATAATAATCTCATAGCTAGATTCACTTCGCCATCAGCAAAGTATACAGTAAGTAGAAAAAACCTCCCTTTCAGACCAAAGGGAAAGAAAGTTTTAAAGTGAGAATATAATTTTCCTCATGGGCATTGTCTACCTTAGAAAAACTACTACAGAACATGCCTGTGACTATAGACTTGTAGTTCAGGCCACCGAAGATTAGAGATGGGACTTGGGCACTCCCTTGACTTGCATCCTCTGGTCTGCTTTAACACAAACCAGGAGGAAAAGAAAGCTAGGCATCAGAAGCAATGGGTGGCAGGCCTATTAATGGCTGATCTGTACAGTGATCTGCCCTCAAGGAGACCCAACAGGCCAGTCCACTGCAGTGGCTTTCAATGTGGTAAGCCTGGGCTTCAGCAGAAGTCAGCTTGTGAAGAGCCCTGGCAGCTTTGCCAAGAGTTGGATCACTGGAAATGGACCTGCCCTGGAGTCGAAGGATGCCCAGGTCAGAGCCACAGATCTTATTGGCTCTAAGCTGAAAAGCCCTTCACTCAGCCCAACTTCCAAAGTGACCACTGCAGCTGAGGGGATGGTCAAGTAGGGTCAGCAACATTGCAGGCAGAACTGTAAATTTCTTGTTAGAGATGCCACCTGCCTTTACCTGGCCAGCTCTCCTCCCAGGCCAGCCAAGTAATGAAAGTCAACAGAGTGCCTTCCCCTAGGAGGTTCACACCTCCCTTAGGATGTACCCCATGTGAAGAGATAGATAGGTCTGGGCCTCTTAACTTACAAGGCCTAAAGCCCACCAGATTATTATCAAGCCCCTTCTATCAGGTTCTATTTGACTCTCAATCAGAAAACTCAATTGTAGCTTAGACAGCACCTTTCTTAGCTCCTCTAATAATGACTCTGTCCTTTGTTCTAGACCCTGTCTAGCGTACTTGGGCCTCATTCCTTTGTAATCATAACCTCTACTCTACCACCAATGGCTCTACTCCCAACCTGTGTGTACTGATGGTCCTCTTCCCCACTTAATGCTGTATAATTGTTCAAACCTGGTTAATGCCACTCTTAGGATCATTGGTTACTATCCTCACTCTGTCTTTTATGACCTTGTCTAAATATGATCAGAGTCAGCAAACTTGGAAGGCTTCCATAGCCTTGGCAACTCATGATGACAGCCTAGGGTGGTTACTGGCACCATAAACTAGAGTGTCAATTTGTTGGGTCAACAACAGGAGCCACTGTGCACTTGCTCCTCATGTGGGATCTCTGTCCTTAATGTGCTGTACATTTTGATTTGATGCTATAACTAGTACTCAAACAGTATGTTTCACTTTGTGTGTCTATGTGGGTGCAAACTGTTGAAACCTTTATACTAAATTGATCTTCTGTATATAAAGAGAATTGAAAATGAATCTTGATGCAAATGGAAGGGGAGAGGGAGCGGGAGAGGGGAGGGTTGCAGGTGAGAGGGAAGTTATGGGAGGGGGAAGCCATTGTAATCCATAAGCTGTACACTGGAAATTTATATTCATTAAATAAATGTTAAAAAAAAAAAGAGCCTCGGGTGGTCACTGACATCTTACATAAGAGTGATAAATGTTAAACTAACAACAGGAGTCACTGTGCACTAACTCCCCATGCAGGACCTGTCTTCAATGAGTTGTATTTTTTTTTTTTTATTTTTTGACAGGCAGAGTTAGACAGTGAGAGAGAGAGACAGAGAGGAAGGTCTTCCTTTTTCTGTTGGTTCACCCCCAAAATGGCCGCTACAGCCAGCGCGTTGCAGCCGGCACACTGCGTTGATCCGAAGCCAGGAGCCAGGTGCTTCCCCCTGGTCTCTCAAGCGGGTGCAGGGCCCAAGGACCTGGGCCATCCTCCACTGCACTCCCAGGCCACAGCAGAGAGCTGGACTGGAGGAGGAGCAATCGGGATAGAATCCAGCGCCCCTTCAATGAGTTGTATTATGAGAGTTAACTGTAAAACTAATTCTCAAACAGTTTGTGTGTGTGCAAATTGTTGAATTCTTAACTTAGTATAGAATTGGTCTTCTGTGTACCAAGTTAATTGAAAATGAATCTTAATAGAGAATGGAACTGGCAAGGGGAGAGGGAGGAGGAAGAGGGTGAGAGTGTGGGTGGGAGGGCTGATATGGTGGGAAGAATAACTATATTCCTAAAGTTATACTTATGAAATTTGTATTCCTTAAAAAATAAATTTAAAAAAATAAAATTAAAATTAAAAAAAGAAAAAAACATCAGGGCAAAAGACATTTATTTATATTTTAATTTATGCCTGAATTTAATAAACAGGTGAAACAATTTGTAAAGGTTAAAAATAAAACACTTACTTTCTAGGAAAAAATAAACAAATAGGCTGGCGCCATGGCTTAACAGGCTTATCCTCTGCGTAGTGGTGCCGGCACACCAGGTTCTAGTCCCAGTCGGGGTGCCAGATTCTATCCCGGTTGCCCCTCTTCCAGGCCAGCTCTCTGCTATGGCCCGGGAAGGCAGTGGAGGATGGCCCAAGTCCTTGGGCCCTGCACCCGCATGGGAGACCAGGAGAAGCACCTGGCTCCTAGCTTCGGATCAGCGAGATGCGCCGGCCGCAGCGGCCATTGGAAGGTGAACCAAAGGCAAAAAGGAAGACCTTTCTCTCTGTCTCTCTCTCTCTCTCATTATCCACTCTGCCTGTAAAAAAAAAAAAAAAAAAAAAAAAAAAGGAAAAAATAAACAAATAAAAAAATGAAATAAAGAGCAGCCTGAGCAGAGGATAGCTCCCCTCCTTGACCTCCGCTGTGGGGAGTGATTAGCACCATAAACTGATTTTCCACCTGCTCGCCGCTGTGTTGAAGAGAGCCCCCACAGGCTGAGCCACTGTGGGATACCTCATTCACTTCGCCAGGCTGTGGGGCTGAGCTGTGAGATACAGGAGCCCGTGGGGCCACATCAGTGTCTCTGCAGGCCCCTCCCTCCCTTGTTTCCTGGGCCACCTTCGAATGAGAGACACTCTGGGATGCAGACTATGTCTCTTGGTATTCAGAACCAATTTCTAAGTTTCTGCGGGTGTCTGGCTACCTCTTGAGGACACCGAGAGTCTTAATTAATTATGATCTGAAAGAGTTTGATGTTCCAGGAATAAAAAGGCATAAGGGAGCCCAGACTATTTTCAGGAACATTAATTATTTAATGGACATTATTCGTAGAAAATTGGGACTGTTAAATATAAGTTTAAGGTCGGGAACACTATAATTATTTTAACCCTAATTCTCATTCTCTCTGGCTTACCAAGAAGAGGCTGATGGTCTAGTGGAAGAAAGAGAAGGTTCTGTCTGGGCTCTGTGTGACCTTGGGGAGGTCGCCACTGGCTCTGGCCTGCTTTGTACTTGAGGGCTTCCCTCTGGTGTTTAAATTCTCACGACACTTCAGAAATGTCCCAAAGTGTCACTTTCCATCCAGAAGTGACCCTACTTCTCAGATTCTGATTTAGAGGATCTGGGGTGCAGGGACCTGGGTGTCAGAGGGCTTGGGCCACACCCCAAAGAGAACCCACTGTGACCCCTCCAAGGAGACTCGTATGGGAAAGATGTGTTCTTACCCAGCTCCTTCCCTGCAGAAAGCTCATGCTAAACTGCACTTGAACGGATTTGCCCTGTCCTTGATTTTCCACTTCATCAAAGTCCATGTGCTTAATTCTGGGGTCAAAACATAAAAATTTCCTCTTGGACTGAGCTCCTGATCCATTCACGACAATGACTCCCCAAGGAGAAACATTAATTCTTGTCCACAGGCACTAGAGCTGAAACACACACTGAGAGACCAGGCTCTGTGCAGAATCTGCACAAGGATGTCCTAAACACGTACTTCTCACTTGGGAACTGGAGATCAACCATCCATCCATCCATGCATCCTCCCACCACTCATCACTCGACCATTATTCATCAATCAATCTACCTTTCCATTCACTCCCCCCAAACATCTACCTAATCATCCATCATTCATCTATCTATTCACCAACCTACCTCTCCACCCATCCACCCACGCACTCACTCACTCATCCATTATTCACCCATCAACCCATCTCTCCATCCACTCAATCCCCATACATTTACCTAATCATCCATCATTCGTCTATCTATTCACCAACCTTCCTCTCCACCCACCCATCCACCCATCCATCAACTCACTCATCCATTATCCACCCACTCAAGAGAAGCTTACTGATGATCTCCTATTATGTGCCAAACATTGGGATACAGGCAGTGAAGAAGACAACTTGACCTCTGCCCTCCCGCATCTACTGGCTTTGGAACAATTCAGACATTAAACACATAATCAACATACATAATCAACAAACAATCATTACAAATTATGAAAAATCCTATGAAGGAATCCAACTGGTCTCGGAAACAGAGGAAAGCACCTGCCTTGAGAAAGGGGTCAGAGGAGCCTCCCCCATGTGAAAGCTGAGAGCTGAAGGGTGAGAAGCCCTCCTGGCAGAAGGAACAGGAAACACAAAGGCCATCAGCACCAACTGCTCAGGAGCCTGAAGCGCTGTCCAGTTTGACTCCCTCCGCCAGCGCCCTGGGGAAAGCAGCGGAGGATGGCCCAAGTCCTTGGGCCCCTGCACCCGCATGGGAGATAAGGAGGAAGCTCCTGGCTCCTGGATTTGGATTGGCCCAGCTCCAGTCATTATGGCCATTTGGGGAGTGAACCAGCGGATGGAAGATCTCTCTCTCTCTCTCTCTCTCTCTCTCTCTCTCTGCCTCTCTGTAATTGCCTTTCAGATAAACAAAATAACCCTTTTTGTTTATCTGAAAGGCAGAGTTACAGGGAGAGGGAAAGGGAGAGGGAGAGGGAGACGGAGAGGGAGAGGGAGAGGGAGAGGGAGAGGGAGAGGGAGAGGGAGAGGGAGAGGGAGAGGGAGAGAGAATCTTCCATCCATTGGTTCACTCCCCAAATAGCTGCAGTGGCCAGGTCTGGACCAGATCAAAGCCAGGAACCAGGAGCCTCGAGCCTCTTCCAGGTCTCCCACACTGGTACAGGGACCCAGGCACTTGGACCATCTTCTGCTGCTTTCCCAGGTGCATTAGCAAGGTACTGGATTGGAAGTACAGTGGCTGGGACTCATATGGATGCTGGTGTGTCAGGTGTCAGCTTAACCCACTGTGCCACAACACTAGCCCAGCTCTTATTTGTTTTTAACCTTTCAAACTCTGTTGACCCTGTCCATCCATAGCTCAGCCTATCCTGGGATCAAGGCTTGGCCCGAGGTCTGCAAGCCTGAGTGCTCCCTTGCTCCTGGCTCCAGAGGCAGCATGTTCTCACAGAGACACAAGAACGGCAGAAGTCCCCACTACACTTCTCTTCAGGCTACTCCTGCCATCTGGAACCATGCCTGCACCATAGGAGGTCCTCAGTAAGCATCAGGCACGTGACTGACAGATGAGCGGATAACACTCAGCCACCAGGGCTCTGGTCCTGATTGCCCTTTACCCCCTGGGCTGAGTTTCTATGTCTTTACCTGCATGTGGGTCTCCTAATTCTCTCCTGAAACCACAGAATGTGTACAGAGGTGATGGCAAAGCCTGGTGCACAGAGGAGGCTGGGCGACAGGGACTGCCTCCTGCAGCCTGTGTGTGGCCCACTGTGGGCAACTCACAGCCCTGTGGGGGCTGGTGGGGATCTCTGGGTCCTGGGGCTCAGCAGGCCTAGCTAGTATTGAAGGGAGCAACAGCTGGTGCTTACTGGGCACCTGCCATGTACCAGGCATGTGGATTTCCTCACTGCATCCCCACAACAAACCCAGTGGGATGAGTGTCCTCACTACACCTCAACCATGCAGCACTCTGCCTCCTGCTTCCTGCCAGTGCACACCCTGGGAGGCAGCAGGTGATGGATGGCTCCAGGAGGTGGGCTACTGGCTTCAGCCCAGTCCAATCCCAGCTACTTCTCTCTCTCTCTCTCTCTCTCTCTCTCTCTCTCTCTCTCTCTCTCTCTCTGCCTCTCAAACAAGGCAGACAATCCACACTTTAAAAAAGAAGAAGAATGTCCTCAAAAACTCACAAACAGAACTACCCTGTGAACCAGCAATTCCATTTCTATACACCAAATACTTGGAAGCAAGGTCTCCAAGTGACATTTTGTTCCCCCATGTCCATAGCAGAATTCTTCACAATAGCCCAAAGGTGGAAGCAACACAAATGGTCATTGAAAGATGGACAGATAAACAAGATGTGGCCTGAACATACAGTGAAATATTACCCAGCCTGGAAAAGGAGGACGCACTACAAGGTAGATGAACCCAAGGATGTTTCGCTGAGTGACACAGGGCCGTCACGGGACACAGACTGAAGGAACCTGCTTGGATGAGGCCCTGGAGTGGTCACATTGAGAGAGACAGGAGGTGGAACGGGGGCTGCCAGGGCTGGAGGGAAGGAGCCTGGACGTCACTGTCATGGGCACAGAGTTCCAGTTGTGCAGAATGAAAGGAGTCTGGGGTCGGATCACAGGATGTGTGTGTACGTAGCGGGGCCTGGCTGCTCCCTCGTTTTGAAAAGGTTACGGTGGTGAACGTTGTGTGCTGTGTATTTACCAGCATTGCTGAAAGCGCAGCATGCTCTACCTGCAGGAGGGGCTGCACTGTCTGACCTGCAGCGCTCACAAACCTGAAAACGTGACAGAGCACGTCCCGGGAGGCTCGTGTGCCCTTAGTCTACACTCAGCAGTGACAAGAGGGCTCATTACATGTCAAAAGATTGATTTTTAAGTTCTTATGAAAATACTCATACACACACACACACACACGTACTCAAAATCAGCCTTCTGCAGTCCACTACTAATGACTTATGACAGGAATTCACGCATAATTGCTATCCATGGAGTCAGCCTGTAAGAATATTCCAAGCATTTAATTGACTTTTAAAAGAATAGCTACAGCAAGCTAATTAAATACCAAGTTAGGGAATGCGTTAATTGATATTTAATAAGGATGTCAATTGATGTCTAACTAGCCAATATGTCTCTTAAAATGTGTCAATTAGATGCCTAAAGAGCCTTTCCAAAGGGATTACCAGTAGAATGCATCGAGGATGCAATTTGTTAATTTTTTTTTTAATTACAAACTGCAACTCTCCCTGCTGACTTTCTCTGGATCCTGGAGCCATCTGTGGGCCACATGGTTGGTCTTCTAGTTGTCTTTACAGATCCATAAAGCCAGGTAGACTTCCGTTGGGTGCAACATCTGTACAAATATAGGGGCCCAGAGAGGGTGAGTAGACCCTACCCACACTCTTCATCAAGTCAAAGGTGAGCTTTGCCCGGCCTCACCATGGCTGACTCGAGACAGTCATGTACAGAGGTCCACGTACAAAGCCCACGCATGCACTGTTCCCCATGCCTGACCACCTGGGACAGCAGGAGCTTCAAAGGTACAATCCCCTGCCTTTCCCCAGCACCACTCCTCTCCCAGATGGATGCCACCACACCTGAAACCTACACATGCCAGCACCATCGCTTCCTGACTGCTCCATGACCACAGTGAGAAATTCACTCAGGGAGCTGGCATTGTGGCATAACAGATCAAGCCACTGCCTGTAATGCCAGCATCTCTTATGGGCACCGGTTTGAGTCCCTGCTGCTCCACACTGGATCCAGCTTCCTGCTAATGTGACTGCAAAAGCAGTGGAAGATGTCAAAGTATTTGGGCTCCTGCCACCCATGTGGGAGACCCAGAAGAAGCTCCTGGCTGTTGCCTTTAAACTGGCCTAGCCCTGGCCATTGCAGCCACTTGGAGAGTGAACCGGTGCATAGAAGACCTGTCTCTTCTTCTCTAACTCTGGTTTTCAAATAAATAAAATTAATCTTAAAAAAAGAAATTTAATCAGGAGATTAAACTTCCCAGTGCAATTTGGAGCCAACAGCAGAATCTCACCTTCCTCTTCAACACTCTTACCAAATAACTACAGAGAAAATTGTGTCTTTCTTCTTTTCATTCATTTAATATTCACTGAAAGCCAACGTGTGCCAAGCACTCTGCCAGGATCTGGGGAGCTGGCTGTGGACCCCACCCTCAAAGAATGCATAGTCCGGTGGGGAAGGATCAAGACAAGCCAGTCCAAGGTCACAAGGGTCACATTCAGAGATGCCTGGTGTGTGCTAGAAGCCCCTATTGGGGCCCACCTGGAAGCAAGCCTAGAGGCAGTGATGTCTGAGTTGAGATGGGTCCCCAGTGGCCAGCTGAAGAGGGAAGAATGTTCCAGACCGAGGGTCCTGTGTGTACAAAGTCCCTGCGTGCTGATTAGAGTTGATGATTGCAGGCCATCTGCAAGTGTTGAAATCTTGGTCCAATTATCTCTCTTACTGCACCCTAAGCCCTCCTCAGCAACTGCCGTCTTATCACGCTCTTGTTTCACTGCTCGTGGATTCTGTAGGAATCCAAATGGAACCGCCGTGACGGCTTGTCTCTGCTCTTCAGTGTGTCCGGGGCCTTAGCTGGGAAAACATAAATGTCTGGGAGTGACTCCATGGCTAGTTTAGTATCATCGACTGGCTTTTTCACTCACCTGTCTGGCTCCCAGCTTGAACAAATAAAAGGCTGGGCTCAGCCCTGACTGTCAACAAAGTGTGGCTATGTGGACTCCTTGTGTGCCTTGGGCTTCCTCACAGCCTGGCAGCCTCAGGGTAATCGAACATCTGACCTGGTGATCAAATATCTGACCAAGGGCTAATGTCCCACCCAACAGGGCAGAAGCTGCAGGGCTTTTGTGACGTAGCTCCAGGGCCACTGTTTTGGCGTAGCAGATAAAGCCACCACCTGCATTGCTAGCATCCCACGTGGGTGCCAGTTTGAGTCCCAGCTGCTCCACTTCTGATCCAGCTCCCTGCTAATGCACCTGGGAAAAGCAGCAGAACATGGCTCACATCCCTGGGCCCCTGCCACCCATCTGGGAGACCTGGAAGAAGCTTCTGGCTCCTTGCTTCAGAGTGGTCCAGCCCTGGCCACTGTAGACATCTGGGGAGTGAACCAGCAGATGGAATCTCTCTCTCTCTCTCTCTCTCTCTCTCTCTCTCACACACACACATGCACACTTTTTAAAAAAGATTTATTTATTTATCTGGAAGAGTTACACAGTCCGGAGAGAGGTCTTCCATCTGCTGGTTCATTCCCCAGTTGGCTGCAACGGCCGGAGCTAATCCGAAGCCAGGAGCCAGGAGCTTCTTCCAGGTCTCCCACATGGGTTACAGGGGCCCAAGCACTTGGGCCATCTTCTACTGCTTTCCCAGGCCATAGCAGAGAGCTGGATCAGAAGCGGAGCAACCGGGACTCAACCTGGTACCCATATGGGATGCTGGCACTGCAGGCAACGGCTTTACCCATTAGGCCACAGCACCAGCCCTAATAAATAAATCTTTTTTTTTTTTTTTTTTTTTGGACAGGCAGAGTTAGACAGTGAGAGAGAAAGACAGAGAAAAAGGTCTTCCTTCCATTGGTGCACTCCCCAAATGGCCACTACAGCCGGCACTGTGCCGATCCAAAGCCTGGAGCCAGGTGCTTCCTCCTGGTCTCCCATGCAGGTGCAGGACCCAAGCACTTGGGCCATCCTCCACTGCATTCCCGGGCCACAGCAGAGAGCTGGACTGGAAGAGGAGCAACTGGGACAGAACCCAGTGCCCCAACTGGGACTAGAACCCGGGGTATCGGCACCGCAGGTGGAGGATTAGCCAAGTGAGCCACGGCGCCGACCCCTAATAAATAAATCTTAAAAACAAAGAAAGACTTAGCCCCAGGAGTCACAGAAGGTCATTGCCACCTAGAGTTGAGATGGTGATCAAACTCAAAGGAATAGAACATAATTTGCCACCATGTTTTTTTTTTTATTTTCTTTTTTTAATTTTTTGACAGACAAAGTTAGACAGTGAGAGAGAGACAGACAGTGAGAGAGAGACAGAGAGAAAGGTCTTCCTTCCATTGGTTCACTCCTCTAATGGCCACCACGGCCAGTGCTGCATCTATCCGAAGCCAGGAGCCAGGTGCTTCTCCTGGTCTCCCATGTGGGTGCAGGGCCCAAGCACTTGGCCATTCTCCACTGCCCTCCCGGGCCAGAGCAGAGAGCTGGACTGGAAGAGAAGCAACCGGGACAGAACCGGTGTCCCAGCCGGGACTAGAACCTGGGGTGCTGGCACTGCAGGCGAAGGATTAGCCAAGTGAGCCACGGCACCGGCCTTTTCCTTTTTCTTTTCTTTTTTCTTTTTTTTTTTTAATTTTTTTGACAGGCAGAGTTAGACAGTGAGAGAGAAAGACAGAGAGAGAGGCCACCATGTTTTAAAACTACCACAGACGTTCATTGTTAGAGCAGAGAAGCCTGTGGAAGGATTTAAACAGACAAATAATATGATCCAATCTGTATTTTTAGGACATTCTGATATGAGTAGAGAAGAGTTAGTCAAAGGCAGAGTGGAGGCAGAGAGACCAATAAGGCAGCTGCCACAATCGTGAGTGAATGACGGCAATGGTGGTGGACATGCAGACGGGGAAGATTCTAGAGACTCGTTGGGAGACAGAATCAGCCAGATGCGCTGATGACTTGGATATAGGAGATGAGAAAGAAGAAGCATCAAGAATGACCTCTGTGGCTGGGGTGCAGGTGCAGTGGGCTAAGCTGCCACTGGGGATGCCTGCATCCCATATTGGAGTGCCAGTTTGAGACCTGGCTACTCCCTTCCAATCCAGTTCCTGGGAAGGCAGCAGACAATGGCCCTGCCACCCATCTGGGAGACCAGGAGGAAGTCCCTGGCTCCTGGTCCAGACTTGGATATTGCAGCTATGTGGGGAGTGAACCAGCTGGTAGAAGATCTCTCTTTCTTTCTCTGTCTCCCTGCCTTCCAAATAAAAATGAAAATAACTATTAAAAATAATGGATTTTCCCCTCATTCCTGAATTGAGTACTGAGGACATAGTAGCACCATTTGTTGAGATGGCAAATATTAGATGACAGGGGGAAGAAGGGAGAGACAAACTTTGGTAGTCATGTTTAGTCATGAACAAGTTGAGTTTGAGATGCCCTGTAAAATGATCTATGAAATGCAGGTTCAGGGCCAAGAAGAGGGGGCTGAGCCGGAGGTTTCATTTTGAGAATCACAGGTGGGAATTGAAACCACAGCCAGCGGATGATGTGGCCTGGGATCAAGCCATGAGCCACTTGAGCCACTCCAACATGTAAAGGTCAACAAACAGAAGAGGAAGAGCAAAGGGAACTGTGGAGGAACAGCCAGGGAGAAGCGAGAGTCACAGAGGCACAGACAGGTGAGTGGTCGAGGTGGAAGGAGCAGTCAGTCCTAACACCAGGAGATCAGAAGAGGAGTGTGCTTCATAACAAAGGGTCTAGCATTTGAACATAGAGGACCACATGCCAAGCTCTGGGTTCCCTCTCACGTCCGTGTGGCAGGGCTTCCACAAATTATAAGCTCTGTACAGTGCACTAGTTCTGCGTCTTGCCAAAAATGGTTCCCAAGTTTATCCAGGAACATCAACCAATGGAAAGGGCCCAAAATATTCTGCCAAACAAGAGTATTCAGAGAGAGAGTAAACCGAATGCAATGGCCAAAGGTCCCGCATAAGCGCTGTCTGGGCCTCACTCCAGTGAACAAGCCTGCTGAACCCACGTTCTCTAGCAGCATGGGGAGACAGTGCAGAGGGGGAGGGAGCTTGGGTGGACAGTCCCATCACCTCTCTGAGCCTCTACTGCCCTGATAATTCCAGAGCTACAGCATCTCGAGGTCCCATTGGCCCCTCCGCAGACCCATCAAGTGATATCACTTCTAGAATAGACAACAAATCACTGTAGGCTGCCACCCAGCCCCACAAATAATTGGGCAGATGATGGTGTCATGGCGGATGGCTGATGGGATTCATATGTGATCTCGGAGAAGGACAGAGACAGAACAGCCATGTGGTCACAAGCACAGCCAGGGTTCAAGTTCTGGATCTTATGAGTTGGATGGCCCTAAGCATGTCCCCCAATCTCTCATGGAAGCTGGAAAACAGATATTAAATCAGTTTGTCCCACCCGCTTTGGTGGCAGAGGACAGAGGGGAAATAGAAGGATGGCTTCAGCTTTCCCGGTATCAAGTGAAGATCCCAAAACGGGCACAAAAAGCTCAGCACTTGGTGTCAGTCAGCAAAGAGCCTGGCTTCTCTCACTTCCAGCGAGCAGGGAAAACCATCAGCAGCTCTAGCTGCTGTTCTCAGAGATGCTTATTCAGTTACCAATAACAACAGTTGCCAAGGAGACGGGCAGTCCAGCCTGCCAGTCTGGAATTGCTCTCAGGCCAGGGCTAGATTAGCTGCCTCCACCCTTTCCAAACCAACAAGGCAGCCTGAGCCTCAGCTCCCTCGATCACCTACCCAGGCAGGGGGCTGGGCGAATTCCACTTGAGTTTTTCCTTCATCTTCCTGAGACAAGTCCCCGCTATTGGAAAGCTGATCGGAATATTTGGGAAAGGCACGAGAAGTCTTGGGTACAGCACCCTTCCTAAGTCTTTGTAAAGTCAGTAGAAAGCTTGTGTCTGAGTGAGGTGGGGCTGGGGTCACAGCGGGGATGGAGCAGGCTACAGCAGGGTCCCAGACCCCAGCGATCTCAGACTGCTTTGGAGATTTGTGCTGGGGTCAGGCTCCATGGAGGGGGTCAGGGCAGACTGGGTTTTTTGCAGAAGGAGCTGGCTGGTCAGGCAGCTGGAAACAGTACACCAAGAAGGACAGTGCTGATTTGTGTCCCGGCTCTCTGCTTGTGGGCTGGGAAAGCAGTGGAAGATGACCCAAGTGCTTGGGCCCCTGCACCCATATGGGAGACCTGGAAGAAGCTCCTGGCTCCTGGCTCTGGCTCCTGGCTCCTGGCTTCAGATCGGCCCAGCTTTGGCTGTTGCAGCCATTTGGGGAGTGAACCAGTGGATGGAAGACTTTCTCTCTGTCACTCTACCACTCAAAGAAATGGAAAAGCACCCCCGCTTCTCTAGGTCCTTGCAGGCTGCTCCTGCAGAGACAGGGCCGACTCAGACAATAAACCAGAGGGGTAGTGGTCAAAGGGACCAGAGGGAAGCTCTGAAATTGAACCCCTCAGGGGAGTGGGGCTTCACCACAGCTACCCCAGTCTCTTCCCCAGGAAGCTCACCTCTTAGTCTGGGGTCTTCCTGTCGCAGCATGCATGTGAGTTGCTCCTAGCAGGTTGCTGAATGACAGCACCATCCATGGGACTGGCTGTCTGCTGAGGTAGGTAGTGAGCTCTCTGTCATTGGATGTGTACAAGCAGAGGTCAGGTGACCCGTGGGTGGGGCACATCTGAGAAGGATTCAGGACTGGAAAGCCTTGGAGCCCCCTGCTTTCTGGACTCCCTGATGCTGCAGGGAATGGTGGTGTCTCCAGCTCACCCCGGGGGCCAGTTGTGTACCATGAGGCTGCCTGGGTCCTCCAGCTGTTTGCCTCTACTCCCAGGGCTGAACCTCCAACTGGGGACAGGAGGTGTTTTCTCAGCTCAAGCAGAAATGACCAAGAGTTGCTTCAAATGCAGCATCCACTTTGGTTCTCTGTCCAGCAGCCTGCACAAGGCCAAGCCCAAGGGGCTACCCCAGGATCGAGAGCAAGGATGCTCCCATGCAAGGGTGCTCCCATGCGAGAGACAGGGGCAGGCAGGAAAACAGGAGCTTTACCCAAAGGGCCAGTGTGAAAAAGACAGGCAGATGTGGCCCCACCAGCTCTCATCAACTGAGGTCAAACTTAGGAGGCGGCAGCATCAAGACCTCAGTGGGACTCTGTCCTGTGTGCCCTCAGCTCCAGTGACCTGGGAAAATCTCCTAACATCCCTGAGGCTCTCCCGACATCCCTGCTTCCTCAACTGAATACCTGGATACTGCCAGCTCTCCTTGTGCACAACTTCCACGTTCATGGATTCAACCAGCTGGGCATGGAAAACACTCAGGGGAAAAAAACCATCACGTCTCTTCTCATTATTCTCCGACCGAGGCACTTTAACAACTGTTTACATGGCCTTTACGCTGTATGAGGATTGTAAGCAATATGGGGTTGATTTTAAATACTCAGGAAGATGTGCTTAGGTTATAAGCAAATGCTACATCGTTTTATATAAGGGACTTGTGCACCCATGGATTTGGGTGTCCATGGGAGGTCCTGGGACTGATCCCCTGTGAGCCAGCAGGGGAAGTGGATAAGGGGGAAGAGACAGAACAACACTGACCCTGAGTCAATCATTACAGCTGAGGCCCACAGCACCAAAACCGTTTTCCTAACAGTACTAAGATGCCATGTGCCTTTCACCTCTCCTTCTGTCATGGGGGTCCCTGGAATCCTCCAGGGACCACAAGGCAGGTGAGATCACAACAGCACCCCTGCTGATCTGAGGACTAGCTGCCTATCCAGCCATAGGTTTGAAAAATATAAAGCAATGCCTCTTTTTCACTAATTGTCGGGGGTGGGGTAAAAAAATTTTTTTTAATTAAAAAGTAAACACCCATTTGAATGGTTATTGCAAGAAGAGCCAAACAGAAAGCAGGTGTTGGTGTGGACATGGAGAAATCGGAACCCCTATGTACTGTTGGTGGGAATATAAACTGGTGGAGCATCCGTGGGAAGAAGTGTGGTGGTCCCTGGAAAGCTTAAACGTTGAATTACCTATGACGCAGCAATCCCACTTCTGGGTACAGAATCAAAAGAGCTGAAATCAGGGTCTCAAACACATATCTGCACACCGACATTCACAGTAGCAGTCACAGGAGCCAGAGATGGAAGCAGGGGCTGGCGCTGTGTCCGAGCAGGCTAATCCTCTGCCTGCGGCATCAGCATCCCATATGGGCGCCGGTTCCTATCCTGGCTGCTCCTCCTCTAAGTCCAGCTCCCTGCTATGGCCTTGGAAAACAGTGGAGGAGGCCAAGTGCTTGGGGCCCTTGTACCCACGTGGGAGACCTGGAAGAAGCTTGTGGCTTCTAGCTTCGGATCTGCCCAACTGTAGCCATTGAGGCCATCGGAGGAGTGAACTAGCAGATAGAAGACCTTTCTCTTTCTCTCTTCTCTCTTCTCTCTCTCTCTTTCTCACTCTACCTCTCAAATAAAATCTTTAAAAAAAAAAAAAGAAAAGAAAAAGAAGGCGGAAGCAATCCAAATGGCCTCCAGTGGACGAATGGGTGGACGCTGCAGTGCGGACACACAATGGGATATTACCAGGCTCACAGAGGGAGGAAAGTCCACTGTAACACGCATGAATCTAAGGACATTCTAAGTGAGATAAGCCAGTCACAAAATGACGAGTACATAGATTCCACGTACATGAGCTACCCAGAATAGCACAATGTAGAGACAGAAAGTCAAATGGTAGCTGTAAGAGTCAGGGAGACACGGGAGACCCGGAAGAAGCTCCTGGCTCCTGGCTTTGGATCAGCACATCTCCAGCCGTTGTGGCCAGTTGGGCGTGAACCAACAGATAGAAGACCTCTCTCTTTCTCTCCCTCTCTCCCCCTCTCCCTCTCCCTCTCCCTTTCCTTCTCCTCTCTCCGTGTAACTCTGATTTTCAAATAAATAAAGAAATATTTAAAAAAAAAAAAGAGGGAGAGAGAGAAAGAGAGAGAGTCTGGGAGATAAAGGAACGAGGGGGCCAGTGCTGTGGCATAGTGGGTTAAAGCCCTGCCCTCAGCGCTAGCATCTCATTTGGGTGCCAGTTCGAGTCCCAACTGCTCCACTTGTGATCCAGCTCCCTGCTAAATGCGCCTGGAAAAGCAGCAAAAGACAACCCAAGTTCTTGGGTAATGTATCCACATGGAAGACCCGGAAGAAGCTCCTGGCTCCTGGCTTCAGACTGGCACAGCTCTGGCCGTTGTGGCCATCTGGGGAGTGAACCATTGGATGGATGACCTTTCTCTGTCTCTATCTCTCTGTAACTCTTTCAAATAAAATGAAATAAATCTTTAAAAAAAGGGAATGGAGACTTGTTACTTCATGGGTACAGGCTTTCTATATGGGATGATAAAAAGTTATGGCAACGGACAGAGGTTATAGCTGCACAACACTGGGAATGTGTTTAATGTCACTGAATCTTGAACTTAAAAATGGCTAAAATGGAAAAACTTTGTTATGTACATTTTACAATAAAAATCAGATCTAGTGAAAAATGTATAATTTCATCTATAGCTCATACAGAAAAACATGAAAGATAAAAAGGCCTGTTGAAAGCAACGTTATTTTAAATGAGCTAATAAATAAATATTTTAAATGTCTGCATTTCAGCAGCTCATGTAACTATCAATAGACAGAACCCACATAGCCAGAGTTCCTTGAGAGCCTTAGGAGCTTTGCAAGGCTGTAAAACATTCCTGAGACCACAAATTTTGAGGAGAGTTAGATTCCATGCACCGCTGGACTCTTGTAAATGGCTTTCATGGTGCATATCAGAAAAGTTTTAAATTTTTTTAAAAAATCGAAAGTGACGAGTTTCCTTCTCCCGGGTGGGTCAGATTGCTTAACCTTCACAGAGCGTGGCCTCCTCACCTGTCTGAGGGGCAGCTGATTCCTGAGCGAGGTTCTCTGGGTGAAACCTGACCCCACACAGGCCACCCCCACCACCCTGAGCTCTCTGGGTCGGGGAGGAGAGGGAGTGTGCTCTCGTATTAATCAGATCCCATTAATTTTTCAAAGTAGACAACAGCCCACTTACTCCTCTCCCGCGGAGCTTCATCCATAATTGATGCCGAGCTGCACTTACCCAAATAGCCGACTGAGGCCTGGCTGCAGGTGGGGCTGGGGGAGGGCTTCTTGCTGATGAGCCGGCTCTCTAGAGTGATGGAGGCACTCACAGCCACCAAACGATGTAACTTAAGGGGCCTGGCACTTTTCCTTCCATCAAACACAACGAGGAGGAGAGACGGGAGCTACTCCCTGAATGCACCCATGATTGTTCTGAGGCTATTTCTATACACAAAGCAGCTTGAGGGGAGTTAAAAAGGATGAGGCCTCTTCGTGCATCAGTGCTCCCTAAGAAAACTCCATGGACTGGGTGAGCTGTGACAGCAGTCTGCTGTGTACAGTGCAGGAGGCGCGAACCCCAAGAGCAAGGTGTGGATGGGTTTTGTGTCTGCTGAGTGCCTGCTTCCTAGTTCAGGCACAGCACCGTCTCGCTGTGTCCTTATGTGGTTAAGGGCTGGGGGAGGGGGGTTATCTCTTGGGCCTCTTTTATAAGGAAACTAATCCCATTCATTCTCTACCCCATGACCTAATCCCCTCTCAAAGGCCTTGCCTCCTTGGAGAGGAGGATTTCAATGTGCCAAGTTGAGGTGGGGACATAACATTCAGACCACAGCAACGTGCGTGCCCCGGGGACAGCTCAGATCCCTGGAGACCTCAGCAAGTTCCTCTCCAAAACCCACTTAATCACTTGTAACCTCATGTCACCGACCTCAGATCCCACACCCCACATAAATGCCAGCTGGACTGAGGATTTAAGTATTTTAAATGAGTTTAAAGCCCTTAAAGACAATGTAAGGCGGGGCCGGGGATTGTGGCACAGCGGGTTAAGCTGCCACCTGCGACACTGGTACGAATGCCAGTTTGAGTCCCAGCTGCTCCATTTCTAACGCAGCTTCCTGCTAATGCACCTGGGAAAGCAGCTGAAGGCAGCCCAAGTCCTTGGGCCCTCGTACCCATGTGGAAGACCCATATGGACCTCCAAGCTCCAGGATTCTGCCTGGCCCAGCCCAAGCCATCTAAGCCACTTGGGGAAGTGAACCAGCAAATGGCAGATTGTTCGCTCGCTCACTCCCTCTCTCTCCCTTTCTCTCTCTCTCTCTCCATCTCTACAATAAATCTTAAAAAAAAAGACAACACAATGTGAACATTTATCAGATGAGACAAAGCAAAGCATCCCTTGACACTGAGGGGCCTGCCTGGCACTGACAGCTGAGCCCTGGCGTGCCCTATGGAACAGAGACAGTCACAGAATGCTCACAGGAGACAAGGACACTCTGGGATCAAGACAGTGTCTGAGCAAGATGAAGGCAAAGCCACCCTGGTCCCAGCAGAACCGTATTTGCTCGCTGGGGATCCATAACAAAGCACAGCAGGCTGAGTGCCTTCAGTCACAGGAAGGGAGTCCATTCACGTTCTGCAGTCCGCAGTCAAGGTGTCTGCAGGCCGTCTTCCTGCGAAAGTGCAAGGAAGGAGCCTTCCCAGGCCTCTGTGTGGCTGGGGCAGTTCAGTCACACAGAGCATCCTCCCAGCACATGTGTCTCTGACCAGATCTGCCCCTTTGACACCTGCCACATTGGATTGGAGCCCACTCGACTAACCTGATCTCAACTACGACGTTCACAGAAATCCACTGAGAAACAAGGGCACCTTCTGAAGAACGTGGTGGGGGGGGGCATAATAGAAATCGGGGGGCGGGGACACAGTCCTGGCCATAACTTTTGAATATAGACAAATTTAGGGACACTGTCCAAACCACCAAAACGACCAAATATCCCCAGTGTTGGTGGCCTACAGCTGTTACATCAAACTGTTTTGTCAAAGCCTAATGGAGTAAATGAACAGAAATGTATTCACTCACCATTCCAGAAGCTGGAGCTTGAAATCAGTACCACTGGATCAGAATGAAGGCACCCACAGGGTGGTGCTCGCTCCAGTCGCTGGAAGAAAGAGCCGGTTCCTCACCTCTTCCTGCTTCTGCTTTCCTTGACTGCCAGCACTCCTTGACTTGAGATCACAGTACTGCGCTCTTCAATGCCAGCATCCCCAAATCTCTCTCAGCTCTGTCTTTATGAGAGAGAGAGAGAGAGAGAGAGAGAGAGAGAGAGAGAATCGCGTCATCTCCCCATTGTGTCTCTTACAAAGGCACTTGTGATTGTATTTAGGGCTCACCTGGATAATCTCAAATAATCCCCAGAATCTCAAGATCATTAATAATCACATCTGCAAAGCCCAGTAAGGCAAACCTCATTGGTCCCAGGGATTAGGATCTGATATCTTTGGCAGCCACTCTGCAGTCTAATAAGGGTGGCTGCTACTTCTTTGCCAATCATAGCTTTACTCTCAATCCATTCCTATTCTTCTCACATTTTAAGTGAGATTTGTTAGAATATCCAATTACAGAATTCCCCCCACTTCTATAATGTATCCAATTCAGAGAATTCCCAGCTTCCCTGGAGTCTCCTCAAAATCACCTGACTCAAGCCCACATCCTACAAATCATTCACAATCATTCCTACACACTGCCTCTCAGCTTCCCATGATGTGTGATCCCTCTCATGGCAATGAGCCAATAAGCCCAATTTTGCTCCAGTCTAGGTATATGCTTGGTGGTATTTGGATGGAGATTATTAATAGCAGCAGAGAAACTATAAGAGATGTCACAACAAAGAAAATGCATATGGTTGCGTTATGACAGACAGCAGACTAGGAACCTGCAAAGTGTCCTCTTCTCCATAAAAGCTAGGAAACATTTAGCAAAAATTGTCAAAATCCACTGCTTCAGAACTCTGGAAATTAATCAATAGCTGGTCACCTCTTTCTTCATATTATTGGTGGAGCCACATTAGTTCTAACATCCATTAGCCCCACAACAGCTCTAAATACATTTATTATTAACCCTACTTCAAATTCTTGAATTTGGCATCACCCTAATTCAAACATATGTTTTGTATTAGTCTAGGAACAGTTATTCTAGAAAAACACTAAATAGTTTTTTTTTTTAGAAAGCTTTTATTTAATAAATATAAATTTCACAGGTACAGCTTTTGGAATAAAGTGGTTCTTCCCCCCATACCAGCCCTCCCATCCTGACTCCCATCCTACCTCCTACTCCCTCTCCCATCCCATTATTCATTAAGATTCATTTTTAATTATCTTTATATACAGAAGACCAACTCTATACTAAGTAAAGATTTCAACAGTTTGTACCCACACAGACACGTAAAGTATGAAGTACTGTTTGAAGACAAGTTTTACCATTAATTCTCATAGTACAACTCATTAGTATGGAGGTCCTACATGGGGAGCAAGTGCACAGTGACTCCTGTTGTTGATTCTCTCCTTTTTAATTATATCTATTGTTATTAGCAAATACTTGGTCTTATTTATGTGATCCCTTTGACAGTTATTCCTATCTTTATGATGAGTTATGGACCTAAAATGATCACTTTAACTAAAACACTGCATCTTGATAAGGAAAATAATCTTGGTAGCATTTTGACTTGCCCTATTTCCATTCCCTGCCCTTCAGCCCACAGTAACCCTGAAAACCAATAGCCTATAACCACAGAGCTAACCGACAACCTAGCAGCCACTGGAGAGGTCAGAATATAGTTGGAGCTCTTGCAAAGCTCCATTCTTAGGGCATTGTCATTACTTGTCCTGTCTGCCAGCTCCCTGGAAAGCCTCACTCACAAGGTTTGTCTTTATTTGACGTGGCTCAGAGTGTTACCATTGAAAAGTCTTTTTTCACTCCCTCTAGGGAGTTTTGTCAAAAACAATAAACAGAATTATTTCGCATTATAACTGCTGGAGGGAAAGATAATTTGGACAAACAAGCTTACTACAAAACTTAAAACACTGGAGAATGGAATTCCACAGGGGGGTTTCAAAAAAGGCCACACACATGAGTAGGACTGTGTGCATAATAAGGAAAGATTTGAGAAGGCCCTAAGTATCCACCTCTGGCTGACCTTGGAGCTCTATGCAAGCAAGAAGTGAAGACTAAGCTGGAATTGTAAACTGCTTGGTGAAGTGTTGAAGGCATGCCCCAACACGCACACAAAGCTCCTTGGCAAAGACTAGAAGACTTATTGGTTCCAGGCATTTAAGGAAACTTTGGTCCAATCAACAAATAACCCCACAAGCTAACACAGGCAGAGACTACAGAGGCCACACACAACAAAAAGCACAGGCTTTATAGCGTTAGTTCATGAAAGTCACTAAATAAACACACAACAACAACAAATGGCAAAATAATAAGCCTTAGGAAGAAGAAAGATTCTAATATTTAGAATGCCAAATTTTCAACAACAACAAAATAACTAGGGCATGCAAATAAACAAGAGTGTATGGCTCATATACAAGAAAAAGAAAAGCAGCCAATAGAAATTATCTTTGAGGAAGGTTAGTCACCTGACTTATTAAAAAGAAGCCCTTAAGCCAGCTCTTTGAAATATATTTTTAAAAGAAAGCAACTATGTCAAAAGAACTAAAGGGAAGTATAAGAATGATGTCTCATGAAATTGAAAATATCAGTAATGAGATAAAAATCACCTAAAAGGACAAAATGGATAATCTATAATTAAAAACTACAAATGGCACGAAAATTTCACTAGAACATTTCAAGGGTAGATTTGAGTGAGTGGATAAAATAAAATAATAAACACAATTTAAGATATTTGAGATTACCTAATCTGAAGAACAGAAAGAAAATAATTAATAAAATTAACAGAATCTCAAGGACTATTAAGTTCCATCATGTACGCTAACATACACACAAGGAGACTCTTGGAAGGAGAGGAAAGCAAAGAGATAGAAATAGTTGAAGAAATAATGATCAAAGCTTCCAAAATTTGATAGAAATATTATTCTGTACATCCAATAAGGTCAAGAACTCAAGTAGGTTAAACTTAAGTAGGATATGATGACTAGAAGCATCATAATTTCTAGCCAAAAACAGAGAGAAACTTCAAAAGCATCAAGAGAGAAGTGACTCATCACAAACAGCTTCGGTAAGATTAGCAGCTGACTTCCAATCAGACACTATGGAAGCCAAAGTCAATGGGACAGCACATTCCTAACTCACACACAAAACCTGTCAAGTGAGAATTATGTATCTACCAAACCAACCTCCACAAATTAAGGAGACATTAATAATTTCCACTACAAACAAAACTGGGAGAATTTCTTGCCAACAGACCTTCCCTAAGGAAGAAAGAAGTGCTTCCTTAAGGGAAATGCTTCAGGCTAAAATTAAAAAAAAAAAGGTAATAACACATAAATGTGAAAAAACAGAGTATAGTAAAGGCAATGATATGAACATATATTAGGCATTGTACCTGTAGCTTGTGTTTATATCATTCTTTTCTTATTTTAAAAGACAATTTTATAAAACAATAAGGACAACACTCTATTGACAGACATACAATACATAAAGGGCTGGCATTGTGGTACAGCAGGTTAAGACGCTGTCCACGACTCTGGCATCCAGTTTGTGTCCTGGCTGCTCCAATTCTAATCCAGCTCCCTATTAATGTGCCTGGGAAAACAGCAGAGGATGGCTCAAATGCTTGGGCCCCTGCCACCCACATGGGAGACCCAGATGGATTCGAGACTCCTGACTTCAGTCATTGCAGCCATTGGGAAAGTGAACCAGAGGATGGAACATCCCTCCTACCCTCCCTCCTTTCCCCCTCTCCTATCTCTCTCTGTAGCTCTTACTTTAATAAATCTTTTAAAAATAAAAAATGTAATCAGTTCTGTCTATACCTACCCTTTGAAGTGCTAAATGTATTTATATTTACTATAATTATTGATAAAATAGGATTTACATTTTGCTCTTACTACATGTTTTCTCTTTTTTTTAGATTTTTATTTTATTTACTTGAAATACAGAGTTACAGAGAGAGGTAGAGACAGAGAGAGAGGTCTTCCATACACTGGTTCACTCCCCAGATGGCCGCAACCTGCACAGGGGGTTAATGCCCTGGCCTGAAGCACCGGCATCCCATATGGGCGTCGGTTCTAGTCCCAGCTGCTCCACTTCCAATCCAACTCTCTGCTACGGCCTGGGATAGCAGTAGAAGATGGCACACGTCCTTGGACCCCTGCACCCAGGTGGGAGATCTGAAAGAAGCTCCTGGCTTCAGATCAGCACAATTCAGGCTATTGTGGCCAACTTGGGAGTGAACCATCAGATGGAAGACCTCTCTCTCTGCCTCTCTTCTCTCTGTAACTCTTTCAAATAAATAAATAATTAAAAAAAATTTTTTTTGACAGGCAGAGTTAGTGAGAGAGACAGAAACAGACAGAGAGAAAGGTCTTCCTTCCATTGGTTCACCCCCCAAGTGGCCACTAAGGCAGGCGCGCTGTGGCCGGCACACTGCACTGATCCGAAGCCAGGAGCCAGGTGCCTCCTCCTGGTCTCCCATGTGGGTGCAGGGCCCAAGGACCTGGGCCATCCTCCACTGCACTCCCGGGCCACAGCAGAGAGCTGGACTAGAAGAGGAGCAACCAGGACAGAATCCAGTACCCCAACCAGGACTAGAACCCGAGGTGCCGGCGCTGCAGGCAGAGGATTAGCCAAGTAAGCCATGGTGCCAGCCAATAAATAAATCTTAAGAAAAGGAGAGAGAGAGAGAGAGAGAGAGAGAGAGAGAGAGAACTTCTATCTACTGGTTCACTCTCCTAGGCCAGGCCAAAATTAGGAGCCAGGAGCTTCATCTGTGTCTCCCACATGGGTGCAGGAACACAAGTACTCAGGCCATCCTCTGTTGCTTTCCCAGGTGCAATAGCAGGGAGCTGGATTGTAAGTGGAACAGCCAGGACTCGAACTGGCATCCATATGGGAAGCTGGTGCTGCAGGTGGAGGCTTAACCTACTACGTCACAGCGCTGGCCCCCAGATGATCTTTCTAGTTCTATAGTTCTATGAGATTGACTGCTATTCCACTTCTGATCCAGCTCCTTGCTAATGTGCCTGGGAAAGCAGTGTTGGATGGCCCAAGTGCTTGAGCACCTCCACCCATGTGAGAGACATGGAAGAAGCTCCTGGATTCAGATCGGCAGAGCTCTGACCATAATGACCAGTGAATTGAAGACTTCTCCCCATCTCTCCCGCTCTGTCTGTAACTCTACCTCTTAAATAAATAACTGTTTTTAAAAAACGATTCAATAACAGGAAATCAACTAGATAACCACTTGCTAAAAGAATGAAACTGGACTACTTACTCTATATTAAAAATAACTCACAGTGAATGAGAGCTCTAATATAAGATCTAAAGCTATAAAACTCTTATAAGATAGACATAACCATTTGTAACCTCAACTAGCCTATATTTTCTTAGATATGACACCAAAACATCAAAAGAAAAAAATAGATAAATTAGGTTTCACCAAAATCTAAAACTTATATGCTTCAAAGAACATTATTCAGACAACCCAAGAATGGAAGGAAATACCTTCAAATCACATATATGATAAGGGAGCAGTATTCAGGATATACCAAGTAGCCTTACAAGTCAATAATAAGAAAAATAACCCAATTTAGGAATGAGCAAAGAATTTGAATGGACATTTCTCCAAAGACATACTAATAACCAAGAAACATGAAAAGATATGCAACATCATTTGTTATTATAAAACCCCAATGAGACTTAACTTCACATCCGCTGGGATAGCTGTGACCAAGAAGACTTAGCAAGCATTGACAAAGATGTAAAGAAAGCAGAACACACGTACTTGGCTGGTTGGAATATAAAACCATGCAGTTGCTTTGGAAAACAGGCAGTTTTTCAAAAAAGCTAAATAAACATCTAGTCACCACGGGAGCAAGTAACTCCACTGTATATATAGCAAAGAGAAGTGAAACACAGGGTGCAAGAAAAACACATGCACAAGTAGCAACAGCAGCACATCCATGAAAGTCCAAACAGTGGAAACAATTCCAAGTGCATCCACAGATGAACAGATCAAGTATGACGTATCAACACCATGGAATCCTATCAGGCATTAAGAGGAACTACCACATCATGGATGAGCTTTGAAAATATTCCAGGATGTGCAAGAAGCAGACACAAAATTCCACCTATGACACAGTTCCATGTATGTGAAATGTGCACACAGCACATCCAGAGAGAACAGATCAGTGAGGAGGGGAGGGGACTGCTGCTTCTGACTGGGTGGCCAGCGGAAGCCCCTCCGCAGGGGTGCCGCTGGAATAGGGCCCTGTCTGGACAGAAAGGGTGTGCCACACACATTTCCTGGAAAAGCACATTCCAGGCAGGGGGAACAGCCAGTGCAAAGACTCTGAGCTCAGAAGAGTTAATGGGAAGAGAGACGAGGCAGTGCAGATGGACAGAACTACACACTAAAGGGCCTGGAGTGTAATAAGGGGGTTAAAGTTTCCCCGAAGGCAGAAGGAAGCCTCATGGGACCCTAAGGGAGGGCTGATTGGTGCTTTGGAAAGACTTTTCTGGCTGTCATGTAAAGAATGAATTGTGGAGGGTGGTGTCAGTGGGTATGACCAGTGAGAAGAGGAGAAATGGACATGGCTTTGTCCCTGGTGGGAATGTGGAAAACAGAGATGAGTGGAGACATTTAAGAAATCCCTCGGAGCTGAAGCTGATGAGATCTGCTGATGCACAGAATGTTCATCTCCTAGAGAGCTTTTTCCTCTGTTCCTCTTAGAGGCTTTTATTCTCCCCGCATGCATCTGCCAAGAGCATGAATGAGAGTATTTTTAGAAAGTCTTTAGGAGTGAGAGCCAATGAGATGGGAGGAAAGCCCCCCACCACCTGGACTCTCAAAACTGAAGCACTGCTTGTTCAGAATGGACCTCAGAAGAGACCAGCATAACAGCCCCGAGCTGGACCCAACCCAAAAGCCCATCCACCACCGGATGGACAGACAACGTGAATATTCCTACAGTGGAATACTAGACAAGAGTGAAAACCTCTACTGCTATCAGCGACATGGGTGCATCTTTTGTTATGCACAAAAGAAAAAGTCAAGGCAAAAGAAGTCACATAGTTAAGATTTTTTTTAAAGATTTATTTATTTATTTATTTGAAAGTCAGAGTTATACAGAGAAGGAGAGGCAGAGAGAGAGAGAGAGAGAGAGGTCTTCCATCTGCTGGTTCACTCCCCAGTTGGCCACAATGGCCAGAGCTGTGCTGATCCAAAGCCAGAAGCCAGGAGCTTCTTCCAGGTCTCTCATGTGGGTGCAGGGGCCCAAAAACTTGGGCCATCTTTCACTGTTTCCCAGACCATAGCAGAGAGTTGGATCGGAAGTGGAGCAGCTGGGACTTGAACTGGCTCCCATATGGGATGCCAGCACTGCAGGAGGCAGCTTTACCCACTACACCACAGTGCCGGCCCCACATAGTTAAGATTTCTCATCTGTGAAGTTCAAGGGCAGGCACTGTTAACTGAATTACAGTGGAAGGAATCTGATCAGAGGTTACCTAATGGTGAGAGGCAGAGTGGAAAGGAACCCAAGGAGAAGCTGGCAGGTTCTATAGCTAGCCATGGGTGGAGTTAGCAGGTATTTGTGCGCCTAAAAGTGTCATTGCTCACCAATGGCAGGACATCCTGATGTGATGGATGAGAAGGGCACTCACCTGGCCTAACCATGAGCAGAACTCGAGAAACCCAAACTGAGGGACATTTTACAAGATACCTGACTGATACGCCTCAAAACTGTCAAAGGCACGAAAAACAGGGGGGAAAAAGAGAGGAATTGTCACAGACCAGAGCAGACTAAGGAGACGTGACAGCTAAAGCCTCTGAAACAGAAAAAGCACATGAACGGCAAAGCTGGTGAAACCCAAATAAAGTCTGGAGTTCGGTTCACAGCCATGTATCCACGTCAATTTCTTTGTTTTGACAACTGTGTTACATCAATGCAAGATGTTAACATTAGGGGAAATCGGGTGTAGGATATGTGAGAACTCTGCAGCATTTCTGTAAATACAAAATTATTCCAAAATCAAATTTTGGGTTTTTAAGTCATCAAGCTGGGGTGGGCGTTTGGTGCAGCAATTAAGATGACGCTGCATATCAGAGTGCCTGGGTTTGAGTCCCGGCTCCACTTCCAATGCCAGCTTCCCACAAACGTACCCCATGGGAGGCAGCAGGTGATGGCTTAAGTAGTTGGGTCCCTGCCATCCGTGTGGGAGACCCAAATAGAATACTTGGCTCTTGGCTTCTACCTGGCCCAGCTCCAACTGTTGCAGGCATTTGGAGAGTCAACCAGTGGATGAGAGCGCCCTCACTTGCTTGCTCTCTCTCTCTCTCTCTACTCTCTTGGCCTCCCAAACAAATTTTTAGAAGTCATCCCACTGAATACTTAGATTTGTTGCATTTTACAATGCATATGATCTCTCAGTAAAATAGTGGAGGGGGAAAATGGACAGAGCATGTAAGATGCTCGGGAGAGTGGCGGGGAGCTCAGGCAGCAGCGAGGGGCGTGGAGAGGTGCACAGGCCCCACTCTCCCGGGCCTGGTGGGCACTCAGGAAAGGACAGCTCACTTCTCTGCATCTCCCCAGGGCCAGGAACGCAACAGCTGCCACAGCTCTCGTGATTCTCTCAAAGAGATCCAGACGTCTCTCTGAAAAACTCCTATTTCCCTCTCGAATGTTATCGTTCAAAGTTTCCTTCCCAGGCCCTGCAGTCTCAGTCGCCTCCAGGAGTCAGCCCTGTGCCGGGCGAGGGCTGCCTGGAGGAGGGGTGGAGGAACCACCAGCTCTGGTGAGAGAGCCGGCTGCGTCGGGGCTACACAGCACAGCCCTGAAAAGCACGGCGTCCAGGGCCAACCGCCAAGTTCAAGTCCCAGCGCTAGCACTTCCTGGCTGAGAGATCAGGTAACTGGGGCCCCAAATCTTACATCTGTGAAGTGCAAATCCCTGCCTCCTCATGGGGTTTAACTTACATTCACATCTTTCAACAGCAAGCACCCGTCACACCCCCTCCTATTCCTCCTGGAGGTTTTATCTTGTCCCTCCTCCTCCGACACTGGTCCTCCATGCCCCCACCACCAGGGCTGGCCTGGTCTCTCATCTCACCAACAAGTATCTGTTGAGAGCTCTTCCCCTGGGAGATTCACCACACTGCGGAGAGAAGGGTGGACTCTGGCCCCTGTGCACAGCCAGGGTTCACCCCTCCTCTAATCCCTCTCCCTATCCTCCCTCCCTCCCTCTGTGCCTAACTCCTCGGCACCCTCCAGATCACCTCGAGTGCCCCTTCCCCTAAGGAGCCTCCCCTGGCCCTGCTTCTGTTTCCTGCCTTGCACTAGCAGGGAACATCTGTCTTTCACTGTTAAGTCATCTGCACACAAGACCTGCACGTGAGTGAGTGAGTGAGTGAAGAAGGGAGGGAGGGAGGCAGGGAGGCAGGGAGGGAGGTGAGAATTATTCTAATTGCTGGGGGAGTTAGGGAAGGCTTCACAGAGGAGGTGACATTCTGTTGAGTCTTAAAGGATGAGGGAAGTTCACCAGGCAAGGAGTTGAGGGGAGGGTCTGCACGTTTGAGGGAGGTCTAAGGGTCTGGGTGAGACTGATGTTTTCTGGGGACAAAGGGGGAGGTGGCAGTTGAGGCTAGGGGTGGTAGGCTGAGGTTTCAGGGTTTGATCTTCTAAGCCACAGGCTGCCACCCTGGCAGAGCATCCAAATGACCTGGGCCTCAACTTTATGGTCTGTGGTCTAGCCGGTCTGACCCCCAAGATTCTAATGAGTAGCCAAGGTCCAGGGCCCACTACTGGGGTGCCAGGAAGAACACTGGGCAGTTTCCGCAGCAGGGGAAAAGCAGGATCGCATATTCAGGTACCACACTGTGCAGGGAGAGAGCCAGACTGAAGGCGGAGAGTCCAGATCAGAGCTGAAGGCCAGTCTTGGGCAGCGTCGCCCAGGAAGACAGAAAGGGGAGATCGGCAGTCGGCACATGTCCTCCACGGGCAGCAGTGTCGGGGCTGAGTGACGAGGATGGCGGGGTAGGCAGAAAATCTGGGCCATGTGGGTGAGTCTGATCTGTGTGTGCACATGGCCCAAGTCAGCCCTACCTCCATGCACACACAGTCGTCCCTCCCGGGAGCCGGCGCCCATCCCAGATCACCGACCCAACCTCATCGGGTGTCACCTGTGCACGGGCCGGCCAGGCGAGGCCCAGTGCAATCCAATGCCCACTGCATCAGTGTCCACCGAACAAGACACGCAGTGGCTTCCAGAGCGAGGTTCAGGCTCCAGCAGCGTGGCGTTTTCTCAGAAGCAATTGCTGCTTTCACACACACGAGGTGGGGGCAGCGGGGAGATGGCGCAGACAGCGGCTAAGCTGTTGCTCATTACAGGCAGTCCCGATACAGGCAGGAGGAAAAATAATCGAGTCCGTCCTATCTTCAAGTCTCCCCGCACGGTGACTTACAGCAGCATCCGCCCGCCGTATCTCAAGTGATTACAACCGCGGCAGAGGGGCAGAAATTGAATTACCATGCTAATGTCTTCTCTTTGGGCGAAATCTGTGCTTCAGGTACGTGGATATGAAATACATCATTAGTTGCTTTTAAACTTGTCTCTAATGATGAAAACACACTGCAGGCCGAGCAGTGCAGAGCTGACCGTGAACTTGGCCGGCTGGCAGGATTGGCGCAGTCTTGCAACCATCATGTGACAGAGCAGTTTCTTTTTCCCTGAGAGATGACAGTTAATTCCAGACCAGGAAGGCTGTCAAAAATGCTTAGTTCTGCTCCACTTGAGTTAATTACCAGCCCGGGGGCAGCCTGCCCTCCACTCTGCTGCTAATGGGGCTGGGCTCCAGGTAAAAAATCCATTTGCAAGAATGTTTTCCTTGCTCCAGATCTAATTTATTGAATATCAAATATTTATGCCAATGCAATTAAAGTGACAACATTGCTCTCCCTTCTCCCCCGCTCCCAGTCCTAGGCAAGCCCAGGCTCACTGGCAGCGTGCGTTATCCAGTCCACACAGCCCAAGCTTGACGTGAGCGAGAGCTCTGGAACTTCTTCAACCCACCAAGTCGCTAGGATTCATTTTTCTTCTTCTTCCTCCACAGGCAGCCACAGAACAGATTACAGAGCCATGGTTGCAAAGCTAGGGCAGGTGGCCCAACTGTGGTTTCAGCTCAACCAACATGCGTCTCAGCCACTGCGTGCCTGGCAGCAGACAGACAAGGCACTGTGGGTGAGTGGGATGGAGTAGACTCGGTCCATGCCCCCCACAGTCTTCCAGCCTGAGAGAGGAGACCACTGAGGGTAAGTACAGAAGAGTGACAAACACTGACCATGCAGATGAGCTGTGGAGGGTCCAAGAGCAGGTCCTTAGAGATCTGGGGTGTGGGGTCTCCGAGGTCTGAAGGCCACCCAAGGTCCCCTGCAACCCAACCCAACCTAATTGTAGAGAGATCCAAATCCAGCCATGCATGCTTTGTTTCCCCAGATCCTGGAACCTTGAAGGATTTCCCCTTGGGACAGCACCCAAACCCCAGCATCACTCCCTTGAGCCTTTTGGCATCTCCAGACACAGTATTTGACACCTGCCCCGAGCAGAGTGGTGACTGGTAAGGACAGGCTGATGTGTGCTCTCCCCAAAGTATACCCTGAAAATAAGAAAAGGAATTGCATTTGGGTAAAGAAAGAGGACTTTTAAAAAAGATTTATAGATTGATTGATTGATTTGATAGGCAATATGACACAGAGAGAAGAAGAGACAGAGAGAAGAGAGAGACAGAGAGAGAGAGAGAGAATCTTTCTTCCACTAGTTCACTCTCCAAATGGCCACAGCAGCAAGGCCAGAGCCAGGAGCCAGAACTCTATCCTGTCATGCCACCTGGGTGCAGGAGCCCAGGCACTTGGGCCAGCTTCCACTGCCTTCCCAGGTGCATTAGCAGGGAGCTGGATGGGAAGCAGAGCAGCTGTGACTTGAACCAGTGCTCCTCAGCCCACAGCTACACCTGCTGCACCACAACACAAGACCTAGGACTTTTTCTTTTCTTCCCTGACACAAGGGAGCTCAGCAAAGCCTAAGCCAGCAGGTAATATAAGGTGTCTTCACAAAGTCCATGGGAGGAGCCAGCGCTGTGGCACAGTTGGCTAAGCCTCAGTCTGTGGTGCCAGCATCCCATATGGGTGCCAGATTGTGTCCTGGATCCTCCTCTTCTGATCCAGCTCCCTGCTAATGGTCTGGGAAAGCAGTGGAAAATGGCCCAAGTACTTGGGCACATGCACTCACATCAGAGACCTGGAAGAAGCTCCGGGCTCCTGGCTTCGGATCAGCCTAGCTCCAGCCATTGCGACCATTTGGGGAGTGAACCAGCAGATGGAAAACCTTTCTCTCTGTATCTCCCTCTCAAAAAAATAAAGAAAGAAAAGTTCATGGGAAATACATAATATGTAAAAACTATGCATGGATTTCAAAATTATTATAGCAAAATAAACTTAGTTTTTCATTCCATTTTCCTACAAACTTTCTGAAAAGACCCTTACATAGTGCCAAATCTAGTAACATATTTGGGGCTGTGCTATGCCTCTATTGGTTGGGATTATTTCAAGGGCTCCACTGGCTACACTCACCTCTCCCTTCTTGCAGTGAAACACGGATCTCTCCTTGATCTGAACAGTGTTGTGACAGAGGAACATGCATCCCAGCGTGGGCCACGTGTACAAAGGCTCTGTAGAGAGAGTACAGGACATTGTGTTCAAAGAACTAACAGTAGATTGACTTTTATTGACGCCTGAACTGCAAGGGAATGAGCCCCGGGAATATAAGCATCAAGTGAGGTAATCTGAGCACATTAGAAAATGTCAAGTCCTGGGTAAATGTGAATTATTACTCACACCACAAGCGTGCTGGGGAGCCAAATGATACACTATATGCACACTGGCGCTACGTACATAATTGTTGTTATAAGATATTTTGGAAAAGGGATTAAGCTTCAACCATGAAGATAGATCAGAAAAGCACATATTTGTTCATTTATTTGGCTCTTACCTCTTTAGAACTGTTTAAAAATCTAGAATTTTGATAAAATTCCCTTCTGTTCACTTGTCCAGATTAACACACTCCCCCCAACTTTAACATTTACTGTCTGAAACATTCTTGGTTTTCTGTCAACCTGACCGCTATGCTTCAGGGTTGAAGTCTGTGAGCTTTCTTTCAATGCCATACAACTATTCTTCCTATGAGTTTAGGGGAACAGGGTTGATGTTTTCGTACCTTCCTATCTTCAGTTCTTACCCTTTCAAAGACATCAGCCCACATCTGAACTACTGCCCACATCTGAACTACTGCCCACATCTGAACTACCGCCCTGCTTTCTTAGCCAGGTATACTGCCTCTAGCTTCCTTCTTCTCAAAGTCATCTCACTCCTGGCTGCACAAATACCAGTATCACCAGTTCTTAAAGGGTCTGTATCTTAGCCAACAGGATAAGACATGAAAAAAAAATAGCAAGTTGAACTGTCATAGGGAACAGGCAACTTATCATCATTTGCAAATGATATGTATAATACATATCCCCCAAAATCACAGAGAATCTATTCAAACTAATGATAGAAATCAATACAATGGTCTAATACAAATTATATTTGTATGAAATGATAGTTTCTCTTATTTAACAATAGCCAACTAATGGTATAATTAAAAAAGTCTGGATCACAATACCCACATATATTTGCCTACCTTGCTAACATCTCCTTGAGAATATATCACAGAAACCTCAGTGCAAATCTGCTCTTCCTCCAAGTGCTCCTTAACTCAGCTAAGGGCTCTCCCACCTGCCTACAGGCACCAGGCAGAATCCTAGGGTTCAGCCTTCCCTCCTGTCTGTCGTGTACTTCCACGTCCAAATTAGTTCCCAAGCCCTGACAGCATTACTGTCCACACCCACCTGCTTGTCCCGTCAACCTGACGACATCTACCGTTATCTCAGCTCCCACCCCCTCCCACCTGGATGACCTTAGTTCCACATTGTTCTTCCCACCCTCTCTAACTAATCTCTATAAATAGCATTCCTAAGGCTATCTTGAGATGTTAAGCTAAACTATCCCACCTGCTGAGGAGTAACTTCTGAACCCCACATCATTGTCATGGCTCACGTACAGTGGCCCCTTGGAAGACCCTTGTAGCTTTGGCTCAAGCCATTCACCTGCTCACTTCCGGTGCTGCAGCCACACCGGCCTCCTCTGGGTTCCTCAGATGTCCCCCACTCTCTCTTCCACCTCTGGCCTTCACACTTCATATCCCCTCCTGGGGAAGACAACACTAGGAAGCCACAGACCACCACTTCCATGGTATCTAAAACACTGAGTTCTCTCAGTTCATTTTTGTTAGAAGGATGACTCAGATTAAAGCTTAGCAGGATTTGGGACCATCATAATAATTTTGTCATGAAGAGAGAAAAAGCCAGCTAACTTGCGGTATTTAAATATGAAATACATGAAATATATTAAAATGTTGCCAGCATTCCATGAAGATAATTCACATCTTCCAAAGCCAAGAGAAAAGAAAAAGAGGACTTCATTCATCCATGTAAAAAACTTCTGGTGAGCCAAAGGAGGGCTAATTCAAATCTTCCTTCCTAACAGCAGTGTGGTTCCACCCAGGGAAGCAGTGTGCTCAATTAAAATGCTACATTTCCCAGCTTCCTTTGCCAAGGGGGTAGCCACACAGCCTGGTCTGGCAGATGAGATAAGAAATCGCTGGGAGGGCATCAGAGACAGATGTCAGAGGCAGGACAAGCAGCTGTCACGCGTCCCCCACTGCCCTTTGCTTTCACACTTTCCCCTTCTTCAACCATCTAGTGGCCTTCATTCCATTCTTCAAGTATTTTGTGACCTTGAGGTGACCTTGAGGTGACCATAAGAGACAGACCAAGAGAATCAAAGGATTCTGTGTCAATCCCAGCTCTGCCACCTCCATCTATGAACTTGGACAGATCCTGTAACCTGTCTTATCTGGAAACAGGAGACATAATGCCTCCCTTGGGATGTTGTTAGGATGGACTGAAATACTTCATCACACATACGCGACCGTGCTTTACAAATGCTACTCTGCTTGCTTGTCCCTCCTTATTTTATAAATGACCGTTTTTCTTCCCCTATCTAAACCTAAAATACTTTTAAAATTAGAATGCTGTGTTTCTTCTACATGACATTCTTTCATTACAGGAATGTCTACTTCCCCGACACACCACCAACCCACTCCATTACCAGACACAGCCGGAGGTCCTTTTTGTACGTGGTCTGGCCACATGAAAATCACAAGCTGCTTAGCTTTCTACAACTTCGGCCTCGATTATCTTCTAAGTAAAACAGAAACTTCAGACGCATCATTCATCAAATACCCTCTTCAAAGGTGGGTATGGATTTTATTGAGCATTTGATGGACCCTGTAATCTAGAATTCCACACCCTTAATTCTAGGAATTTTTACTTAAATTATGTCTTTGATGATGTTTTCACTTTCATTTTCTGTGTCCTCTCGTTCTCCAGCTTCTGTTGTTTGGATGCTGGACTCAACAGTGTTTCTCTAATCTTCATAGCCTTTTCTCTTTGAACATGTCACTCCGTTTCTAAGATGTTGACTTGATTTTATTTGTTTCATTTTTTTTTAACTTTTATTTAATGAATATAAATTTCCAGTATACAGCTTATGGATTACAATGGCTTCCCCCCCCATAATTTCCCTCCCACCCGCAACCCTCCCCTCTCCCGCTCCCGCTCCCTTTCCATTCACATCAAGATTCATTTTCAATTCTATTTATATACAGAAGATCAATTTAGTATAAATACTTCAACAGTTTGCACCCACATAGAAAAACAAAGTGAAACATACTGTTTGAGTACTAGTTATAGCATTAAATCAAAATGTACAGTACATTAAGGACAGAGATCCCACATCAGGAGCAAGCGCACAGTGGCTCCTGTTGTTGACCCAACAAATTGACACTCTAGTTTATGGCGCCAGTAACCACCCTAGGCTGTCGTCATGAGTTGCCAAGGCTATGGAAGCCTTCCAAGTTCCCCGACTCTGATCATATTTAGACAAGGTCATAAAAGACAGGTTGAGGATAGTAACCAATGATCCTAAGAGTGGCCTTAACCAGGTCTGAACAATTATACAGCATTAAGTGGGGAAGAGGACCATCAGTACACACAGGTTGGGAGTAGAGCCATTGGTGGTAGAGTAGAGGTTATGATTACAAAGGAATGAGGCCCAAGTGGACTAGACAGGGTCTAGAACAAAGGACAGAGTCATTATTAGAGGAGCTAAGAAAGGTGCTGTCTAAGCTACAAGTAAGTTTTCTGATTGAGAGGCAAATAGAACCTGATAGAAGGGGCTTGATAATAATCTGTTGGGCTTTAGGCCTTGTAAGTTAAGAGGCCCAGACCTATCTATCTCTTCACATGGGGTATATCCTAAGGGAGGTGTGAACCTCCTAGGGGAAGGCACTCTGTTGACTTTCATTACTTGGCTGGCCTGGGAGGAGAGCTGGCCAGGTAAAGGCAGGTGGCATCTCTAACAAGAAATTTACAGTTCTGCCTGTAATGTTGCTGGCCCTACTTGACCATCCCCTCAGCTGCAGTGGTCACTTTGGAAGTTGGGCTGAGTGAAGGGCTTTTCAGCTTAGAGCCAATAAGATCTGTGGCTCTGACCTGGGCATCCTTCGACTCCAGGGCAGGTCCATTTCCAGTGATCCAACTCTTGGCAGAGCTGCCAGGGCTCTTCACAAGTTGACTTCTGCTGAAGCCCAGGCTTACCACATTGAAAGCCACTGCAGTGGACTGGCCTGTTGGGTCTGCTTGAGGGCAGATCACTGTACAGATCAGCCATTAATAGGCCTGCCATTTATTATATGTATTTGAAAGGCAGGGATGCAGACAGAGGAAGAAAGACAAAGAGCTCTCCCATCCACTGATTTACTCTCCAAATGCCAGTGTCAGCCAGGGATGGGCCAGGCTAAAGCCACAAACTCAATCCAGGTCTCCCATGTCGGTGGCAGGAATCCAAGTACTTGGGCCATCACCTGCTGCCTCCCGGGGGCACATTAGCAGGAAGCTATAATGGAGAATGGAGCTGGGACACAACTCCGGGAACCCCAAAGTGGGATGCAGGCATCCCAAGCAGGGGTTTAACCACAGCCCCAAACTCCTGCCGTATGTTTTTCATTTTTAATCGCCCTGGGTTTCTGTTGTTTGTATTGTTCTCCAAATTCTGTGTATTCTTTTCATTCCACTCCTTACTTGCTACATGAATGTCATATCTTTCAACATTATACTGTTTTTCTAAGGATGTCAATCATTTTAAGATTTCTTTTCCAGCATAGTCATCTCTCCCAAGTTGCGTTTGGGTCTCTGTCCTTCATAATGGAGGCTTTCCCTTTGTCTTCTGCTCATATTTTTTTTTTTTGAGCTTTTATATTTGCGTTTATTCTTCATTTAACTTTTAAAACACTACTATAGTTGAATATTAAAACAAAAACAATAGCAAGTAGTGAGCATATTACGGTTGTAGTCCTTCACTCATCCTTCCACTGCTGCATACAAAATGCCAGCAGTGCCTTCTTCCCTGGCCCCATTAGGAGGTCTGACACTGAACACCCTCTCTGGGATGATGTTCATCATCCTCGTATGCTTCTCCATTATAATGGCGCCGTCTTTCCTGATTTGGATCACAGTCCACGAGTTCTACCTGATCCATTTCATCAGTCTCTTCTACTTCCTTCCTCTCAGGGAGAAGTTTTTCCAGCAAAGAGAGTTTATCAGGAGATAAAAAGCCATTTTCAGGGAAGTTTACCTTGAATTCAATGATTAGGCGACCCTTTTCATAAGGTCTACGATAAATTGGCATGCCTTCGTTTAGCACACACTTGATTTCTCCATGCTTGACAATCTGACCTGGATGAGAGGTGATGACTATGGTTCGGTTGTCAAGAGTGGATATTGGCCTTTGGAAACCACATAATGCTTCGACCAGTTGTATGTCCATACACATAAAAAGGTCTTCTCCTCGTCGGGTAAAAACAGCGTGGTCCTTCTGATCTAACACAATGATAATATCTCCTGGCTCCAGTCCTGGTTCTTGGTCTCCCTCACCATGGAATGTTATCTTCTGGTCGTCTTTCATGCCTTTGTCAATATTAACTTCTAGAATTTTCTTCTCTCAAACTATTTTCCTTCCATTGCAGCTTTTACATCTATCTTTAGGACTGATGTGTTCCCCATAGCCCTGGCACTCCATGCATACAGACTGAATCTGCTGAACCATTCCAGGTCCTATCTGATGAATCCTTATTTGCATTCCAGTACCTCTGCAATTGGGACAGCACTCTACTGCTCCTTTCTTACCGCCTCGGCCTTCACATTTGTCACAAATCACATTCTTCTGTAGAGCTAGTTTCCTTGTTGCACCATTATATAAGTCTTCTAAGGTTACTGAGAGTTGATGAACCACATTTTTACCTCTCCGTTCTCTCTGTATCCTTCCTTCTCCTCCAAAAAACATATCGAAGATGTCCATGGGGGAGCCAAAACCACCGCCTGCTCCGCCCTCCTTAATTGCTTGTTCTCATCCTTTGTCATAGAATTCCCTTTTCTTTGCATCAGAAAAAACTTCGTAAGCTTGAGAAATCTGTTTGAACTTCTCTCCTTCATTTGGATTCTTATCAGGGTGGTACTTTAAGGCCAATTTCCTGTAAGCCTTTTTCAGTTCTTCCTGGGTGGCATTGGTTTACCCCCAAAACATCATAGTAAGTGGTTTCTTTCACCATTTTCTACTACAGCCTGAAAAAAGAAAACGGTGAGCGGGCTGAGGCCGGTGTGGGGGAGTGGGAAGGAGCGCGTACTGTGCGCAGCTTGGGCAGTCGCCGCTCCTCCGCTTCTCACCAAGCGTTCTGGAAAGTTCCGCCTTCTGCTCATATTTAACACTGAGCACTAAAACACTGGTTGGGACCTCCGAGCTTGTCAACTGTGAGTCACACAAGGAGATCCGCAGGGGCCATTTGGTTGGGAAGACGCCCAAGGCAGTGTCTCTAAGGCTCTACCCCGGACTGGTCCTGCGCTCCAGAGAAGAAACTTTCCATCTCCTGCTTGGCTTCCATCATCCTGGGAACAGACAGGATCTTAGCACTGAGATAAAGCTCACTCATGTCACTCTCGTGCCAAAAACCCTGAATGACTCTCCACCACCTGTAAGTTCAAGTCCACACGGGTAGAACAGTCAAGCCCTGCTCATTCCAGCCTGGTTTTCCAAAGCGCACTCTCAGCCAGCTCCCTTCCCGCCACATCCCAGCTGGGCCTCGTTACTCATGAGTTTGCTGAGGTTCCTGCGTCTCAGCTACACGCCGTCTGTGCTCCCCACTGCCCCTCCCTGCCGCCCACCTCCCTGGTGAGTCCCAAGAGGCATTAATCTCACTTCCTGTCTTGTGCAGAGCCATTGAGCTCAGAGAAAGTCTCCTTAAAGCTTTTGTACACCTGTCACCACTGTGTATCAGGCAAAGGACCCTAAAAGGACAGGAACCGTCCTCCCCGAAAGGCAGAGAACTATAAATCATACATTCTGCTTTCTGTCACACAAACCAAACAACCCAATCACTTACATGTTGTAAAGTGTTCTCCTGAGTACACAGGCTAAAGAGCAAAAACAAGAACTGTGGGCAGCCTATTTAAAAGCAATTGGAGGAACCGGCGCTGTGGTATACCGGGTAAAGCTGCCGCCTGCAATGCTGGCATCCCATATGGGTGCTGGTTCGAGTCCCGGCTGCTCCACTTCTGATCCAGCTCTCTGCTGTGGCCTGGAAAAACAGTACAAGATGACCCAAGTCCTTGGGCCCCTGCACCCATGTGGGAGACCCGGAAAAAGCTCCTGGCTCCTGGCTTTGGATCGGTGCAGCTCCGGCCGTTGCGGCCATCTGGGTAGTGAACCAGCTCTCTCTCTGCCTCTCCTCTCTCTGTGTAACTCTCTGACTTTCAAGTAAATAAATAAATCTTAAAAAAAAAAAAAAAAGCAATTGGAAAAGAGGCCAGCGCTGTGGCATTGTGGGTAAAACCATCACCTGCAACACCAGAATCCCATATGGGCACTAGTTGGTGTCCCAGTTGCTCCACTTCCAATCCAACTCCCTGCTGATGGACTAGAAAAAGCAGTGGAAAATCGCCCAAGTACCTGGACCCCTGCCACCCATGTGGGAGACCGAGCAGAAGCTCCTGGCTTCTGGTTCCAGCCTGGCCCTGTTGTGGTCATTGTTGCCATCTGGGGAGTGAACCAGTGGATGGAAGGTTCTCTCTTGCTCTCTCTTTCTCTGTGTGTATATGTCTCTGTCTCTCTGTGGAACTCTTTCCAATAAATAAGTAAATCTTTTAAAAAAATGGAAAAGAGAAAACCATACTGGAAATTTTATGGGATGAGGCAAAGCTGATTCATGGGCAAACTCATAACCTTAAGTATGTTTGTGCTTAATTAGAAAAGGATGAAAGTAAGTAAAATAAATAAATAAATTATTTATTATTTATTTATTATTATAAAAGTACTGGTTTTGATATAAGATCAAAATAATAAGGAAAGAAAGCTAGAAAATAGTTAAAAGAGAACATTATTAATCAGTGCTCTTAATAGAGTTGATTAATTTTAGAGTTGGTTCATGAAATGGCCTTGCTTCAACCACTAGAAGAAATAGAAATAAATGTACCAAATGCCAAAAGGTAAATGCAGATTTTTAAACTCTTAACAGGACTCTAATTAAATTTCAAAACCTCAATGAAATGGATTTTTTTCTGGGAAAGCAAACATAATACCCCAAAATTGCCTAAAAAGAAATTAGACTGCCCCCAGAAGACCAATAATAATAAAGGGAAATTTTAAAGAAAGTTGTTAAAGTATTGTCTCCTAAGATAGCTTCCAGCACAGACAACTTCACTAGTGAGTTCCTTCACTCCTTCATGGAAAAAAATATCATTTCTATGTAAAATAAATCCCCTAAGGACATGAAAAAATATGTAAATCTTATCAGCTTATTTTACAAAGCTAGCAAAACTACTGAAATAATATTTTGGATGAATCGCAAAAACCATCATGCTGAATGGAAGAAGCCAGACACAGCAGAGTACAAACTACATGACCCTGTTTGTATGAGGCTCTAGAACAGACAGAGCTCATCTCTCATGGCAGAAACTACAGAAGTAGTTGTGGGGGAAGGAGGGGCCACAAGAGAACTTTCTGGGGCCATGAAAGTGGACCCCATCTGAGCTGGACGATGGCACCAGGGTGCACACACTTGTCAAAATGCATCAACCTGGGCCTCAGTAGTAGGGTCCCTGCCTCCCACACAGGAGACCTGGATTGGATTCCAGATCCTGGCTTTGGCCTGGCCCAGTCCCAGCTGGTGCGCTGGTGCGGGCAATTGGGGAGTGAACCATTGGGTGGACGTTCTCTCTCTCTCTCTCTCTCTCTCTCTCTCTCTGTGTGTGTGTGTGTCTTTCTCCCTCTCAAATAAAATTTTTAAAAAAATTTATCATGGGCCTGGCACCGTGGTGTAGTGGGTAAGACCACCACCTGCAGTGCCAACATCCCATATGGTCGCTGGTTCGAGTCCCAGCTGCTCCACTTCTGATCCAGCTCCCTGCTAATGTGCTGGGAAAGCAGCGGAGGGTGGCCCAAGTGCTTGGACCCCTGCACCCATGTGGAAGACACAAAGAAGCTCCTGGCTCCTAGCTTCAGACTGGCCCAGCTCCAGCTGTTGCAACCATTAGGGGAGTGAGCCAGCAAATAGAAGATTTCTCTGTCTCTCCTTCTCTCTCTCCCTAACTCTGCCTTTCAAATAAATAAATAAATCTTTTTTTAAAAAAAAATCATCACACTGCAAACATAAAATTTGTGTATTTCACTACATATAAATTATATCTCAATAATATCTTGTGAGTAAAAAAAATCCTTGTTACTGTGATTTTAAAGATAATCTACTAAAAAAAGGCTGATCATACTTGCTATGTTATAAATGCAAAAAATACTAAAGAAAATATAAGCGAATATAATCTTGCAGTAGAATAATATGCAAAAACTACAAGATTTTTTCAACATTAGAAGTATATCACTATAATAATCCAAAGAAAAATATATCAAAATAATATTGAAGTTCATCTATTGAAGATTTGTTTAAATATACTCAAGTGGAAAAGTTAATCCCTCAACCTGATGAATAATATCTCTCTGAAAACAAATGCCCAGTCACCCTTAGTGGTGGGACTCAGGAGGCCACCTCAGTTGTCAGGGACAAAATGAGGGTGGCCACACGTCCACTGCTGTTTACCAGCGTGCTGCAACGTCAAGGGACCAGAAATAGACACGAGCATCACTACAGGAGAGAAAGCAGCCACTGTGCCATTTTCAGTCTGTGATAATATTGTCTTTCTAGAGAACTCAAGAGGACCAACCGAAAAGCAATATTAAAACTTGTTTAAAAATAAATATGCAAAAACAAACAACGGTGGACACTGAAACACTGTCATAACGAACAACTGGAAACCACCTACCGTCCAATACTAGGAGACTGGATAGAAAGAAGTGTGTGTACACAACAGACTATTACACAGATAGTAAAGTGAATTCAAGAGATTAAAACTATTTGATGAAAAAGATAATGCAGGATGATATGCACAGTGATACTTTAAAGGCAATGTTTAAAAACATACTACTCAGAGCCGGCACTGTGCCTGTGGTGCCGGCATCCCATATGGGCACCGGTTCAATTCCTGGCTACTCCACTTACAATCCAGCTCCCTGCTAATGCACCTGGGAAAGCAGTGGATGATGGCCCAAGTCCTTGGGCCCCTGCATCCACATGGGAGACCTGGAAGAAGCTGCTGGCTTCAGATCAGCCCAGTTCCGGCCATTGTGGCCATTTGGGGAGTGAACCAGTGGATGGAAGACCTTTCTCTCTCTCTCTCTCTCTTTCTCCCCCCCCTCTCTCTCTCCCCCCCCTTCTCTCTCTCTGCCTGCCTTTCTCTCTCTGTAACTCTACCTTTCAAATAAATAAATCTTAAAAAAAAAAAAACTACTACCCACCAACGACAAAAAACAACCTTATTCTAAAACAGACAAAGGCCTTGAATAGTTGTATCTCCAAAGAAAATATACAAATGGCCAATAGGCACCTGAAAACAATGCTTGGCACCAGCGATCCCTGGGAAATGCAAATCAGAACTACCACAAGACACCTCCTCATGTTAATTAGGATGGCTGCTGGGGGGGGGGGGGGGCGAGGATGGAAAAACAAGTGTTACTGGAACCTGAGGCCTGTGCACTGTGGGTGGGAGCGGAAAATGGTGCAAAATGGAAAACAGAATGATGGATCCTCAAAACGTAGGCCTAACGTGACCGTATGATCCAGCGATGCTGCTTCTGCATATGCACCCAAAAGAGCTGCAAGCAGTGTCTCAAAGGGAGATGTGTATACCCATGTTCAAGGCAGCATTGATCACCAAAAGGTCAAAGCCACCCAAATGTCCATCAGCAGAGGAACGGACAAACACGACGTGGTGCACACACACCTTGGAGCCTTACCCAACCTTATGACGGAAGGGAATTCGAACACAGACCACACAGGAACAAATGCTAAGGACAGTACGCAAAGTGACATAAACCAGACCCAAGGGGACAAATCCTGCAGGATTCCGTGATGTGAGGTCTGGAGAGCAGTGAAAATCACGGAAATACAAAGTCGACTGGCAGCTGCTGGGCTGGGGGGAGGCGGAATGGAGACTTTGGTGTTTGATGAGGACAGAGTTTCGGTTTTGCAATGAAAAGAGTTCTGGAACTAGGTGGTTGCACAACAACACGAACGTGCTTAACCCCACGGAATTGTGCACTTAAAATGGTTACGGTGGTGAATTTCATGTGACGCATATTTTACCACAACTTCAAAAATGGTGGTGGAGGGGGGGAGCTCCCCAAATTACACTGTTTGGAAAAATACAAAAGATACCAGGCTCAGGACAGCAGCTGCCTCCAGGGGACAGAGGAAGGGGAACAAGGTTGGGGAAGGACGCAAAGGGCTTTCGGCTACAGCCTTGTCTGATTTTTTAAAGATGACACAGTCCTGGGGAACAACACTCGCCAACCGACATCCAGGCCCCTTGCACCCTAAATAATTCCCGGAAAGTTCTCCGGCAGCGCCTGTCTGTGGATCCTCCGCCCTCGGCCTCAGCGGCCATTGGGTGACTCCTCCCAGCTCGAGGGAGTCTCGCCCCTACGTGCGTTCATTTCAGGGGAATCAGGGGTTGTCTGCTGGGCCTGCCTTGGGCTCCCCACAGAGGACTGGCCTCCTGCAGGACACTCAGACCTCTAGGAGGCCTGAGCCAGCCTGAGCCAGGGGAGGGGACCTCACATCTCTGCTCTTGGGCTCCAGGCAAGCTGAAGATGCAGCCTTGCAGGGGAAGCCACTCTCCCCAGGGCGCAGAGCAGCCCTAAGGACAGGGTACCCATCCCTCTCGGTGCCAGTGCGTGGGGCGTTTCTCCTCTGACCAAAACACTGTGCAAGGCAGTCCCCAGGGAGAGGGCTTCTCCGTCTCAACCCCACTGGCTTTGGGACTCCACATAATTCTTTCCTGGGTACTACCAGGGATGAGCAGCAGCCCTGGCCTCTACCCTCCAGACGCCACTTGTGACAACTACACTGTCTCCAGGGTACGTGTTTGATGCAGCACTTAAGAAGTTTATGATGTCTACATCCCAAGTCAGAGCGCCTGTCACCAAGTCCCACTTCCGCTTCTGTTCCAGCTTCCTGCTCATGCACACCCTGGAGGCAGCAGGGGATGGTTCAAGTACGTGGGTTCCTGCCACCCACATGGGAGACCCAGATGGAGTTCCTGGCCCTTGGCCTTGGCCTGGCTCAGCTCCAGCTATTACAGGCATTTGGGGAATAAATCAGGAAATGGAAGATTCTTGTTTGTGCGTATCCTCTCCCTCTCCCCCTCTCTTTCTCCCTTTCAAATAAAATTAAAAATAAATAAATGAAATATTTGGGAAGAAACGCTCCATTGCTAAATGTCCCCTGAGAGAGAACACTTCTCCAAGTTGAGAACCACTGTGATGGAGATAGATAGATAAATTAGATAACTTTAACCTGTCAATAAAATCACCAAGACATATGCAGACGTTTTAGAAGCAGCAATAAAGCTTTGTAGAGGGCATAAAAGAAGACTGACATAGTTAGGCAACATATTCTACCCACGGGTGGGAAATCAAGATCACCAGTGTATTGATTCTGCCCAAAGTCATACGTAAACTTAATGAAATAGCAATTAAAACTTCGCTGACAACTTTCTGGAACTCAAAAATGTCAAAGTTTGAGTGGAAAAAATACATGAAGTTGAACAATATAATTTTCAAAAATAGAATAATGGCTTTATTTACCAAATAATGGGCTTTATCTTACCAAGTTATGAAATCTGTTGTAAAATCATAATTAAAACCATGCGGAAGAGTAGAGATGGCCATGAAAGAATAAAAAGCCTGGAGCCTAGGGAGATTACTGATGCCATAAACAAGAGTGTCAATTTGTTAAGTCAACAACAGGAGTCACTGTGCACTTATTCCTCATGTAGGATCTCTGTCCTTAATGTGCTGTACATTGTGAATTAATGCTATAACTAGTACTCAAACAGTATTTTACACTTTATGTTTCTGTGTGGGTGCAAACTGTTGAAATCTTTACCTAATATATACTAAATTGATCTTCTGTATATAAAGATAATTGAATCTTGAAGCGAATGGAATGGGAGAGGGAGCGGGAGATGGGAAGGTTGCAGGTGGGAGGGAAGTTATGGGGGGGAAAAGCCATTGTAATCCATAAGCTGTACATTGGAAATGTATATTTGTTAAATAAAAGTTTAAAAATTAAATTAACTTAAATAACCAAGGGTACCCCTGCATAGACAGAGATGTCAGCGCTGTAGTCAATTCAAAGTTAAGGGGCACTGTACTGACTCAAGTGTCCACCTATGCAACATACGCAAACTTGGATACATTCTTCCATTTAAGTCCCAAGAATTAACTTGAAATAAAAGTTTAAAGATATAACTTGGAAAAAAAAAAAAACTAAAAAGCCTGGCAGCGGGCCTGAGTGTGTGTGAGGATGGAGCACGGACTCAAGTGGCATTGAATTAATGGGAAGTCGTGTGGAAGGCTCAATAAATGATGCAAGAACAATTCATTATCAATTGGGGGCAGAAAAAATTCAGCGACTTGTAGCGTACATTAAAATAAATTTCAAAAGAAAGAGTAATTATTTTAATTAAATCATTAAAATCAGAGTGAAATATAGACTAATATTGCCCTGGTAGCAGGAAGAAGCATGGCTTTCCGAGCGACAGCGATAAAAGCAGAAGAAAGGACCCAAAGGGGGAGAAGTGACACACTTGAAGGTGCTCCTACGCCGACTTTCTGTGTATCAGGCAGCACACAAACAAGATTAAAAATCAGAAAAACCATTTGTCGTGCAGCAAGGAACCTAACATCTAGAATTCGTTTTTCATCAAAACGAAGAGGCCGACATCCCGTTCTCATTGAGGGACGTGACCACTCAGTCCACAGGAGATGAAACAGAAGCGGCTGAAGACCTCGACGAGGGAGATGGGAAACCCAAGTTGCCCAAGTTAAAGTAGTAAGGCACCCTTCCAACCTATCGATCGGCACGGGTTTTTTTCGGCAACATCCAGCATCCGGGAATCTCCATCCCCTCTGCAGAGAGGATTAATTCACGAACCTTTCTGAAAAGGAATTTAACAATTATCTTCCAAAGCCTTAAAGAAGTTCACGTCCTGGCCGGCGCCATGGCTCAACAGGCTAATCCTCCGCCTTGCGGCGCCGGCACACAGGGTTCTTGTCCCGGTTGGGGCTCCGGATTCTATCCCGGTTGCCCCTCTTCCAGGCCAGCTCTCTGCTATGGCCCGGGAAGGCAGTGGAGGATGGCCCAAGTCCTTGGGCCCTGCACCCGCATGAGAGACCAGGAGAAGCACCTGGCTCCTGGCTTCGGATCAGCGCAATGCGCCAGCCGCAGCAGCCATTGGAGGGTGAACCAACGGCAAAAAGGAAGACCTTTCTCTCTGTCTCTCTCTCTCTCACTATCCACTCTGCCTGTCAAAAAAAAAAAAAAAAATTAAAAAAAAAAAAAAAGTTCACGTCCACGTAGGAGTTTCACGCATGTTCCTCCACCCCGGAATCCTTCCTGAATTCCATAGCTGGCCTCCGCTGCCTCCTGTCCGGCCTCTAGTGAGGATTCAAGCAGCGCCACGTCACCAGCAGGTTCCTCTTTCCACGGCCTGCCCGGTCCCAACCGTCACCTCCAGGTCAGAGGGGCTCAGTCTCTCCCCTTTGCTTTGCTCAGATCAAAACACCTGGGTCTCTCCCCTGACTTCTTTGTCTTCCTGACATCAGGTGTTAGGGGCATCACACTTCCCAGAAGATGTCAGAGCCCAGCCCTTGTCACCAGCACCCTGGCCCAGGCCTCCTAACCTGGATCCCAGCAAGACCTCCTCTCTGCTCACCCTGCCTCCACCCCAATGCGCCGCCCAGAGGGAATTCTGCCAAAGCCCGGCTCAGTCAACTCACTTTTTTTTTTTTTAACAGGCAGAGTTAGACAGTGAGAGAGAGAGACAGAGAGAAAGGTCTTCCTTCCGTTGGTTCACCCCCCAAATGGCCACTACGGCCGGCACGCTGCGCCGATCTGAAACCAGGAGCCAGGTGCTTCCTCCTGGTCTCCCATGCGGGTTCAGGACCCAAGCACTTGGGCCATCCTCCACTGCCCTCCCGGGCTACAGCAGAGAGCTGGACTGGAAGAGGGGCAACTGGGACAGAACCAGCACCCCGACCAGAACTGGAAACTGAGTGCCAGCGCCACGGGCAGAGGATTAGCCGAATGAGCCGCGGTGCCAGCCTCAACTCATTTCTTGCTCAAAACCCTCCTGTGGCTCCCTTCTCATGGAAAAGCAAAGCCCAGGTAAAGACACACCAGGCCTTATTGGACCAGGCTAGTTTTCTTGCCTTGCCCTAAGTAAGACAACATAATCACAAGACCCAGTATTGCACCAAATCAGTTCCAGGAAGACTAGATTCTGCCTGGGCGGGGCTGGAGCACTGAGAGGTAGCAAAGGCTTCTCTGGTGGCTCCCTAGCTTGGAGCCACTGGGATTCTCAGCCAACGCTTCCACACTACACTGTTGCAAACCAACTCTGAGATGTGCAGAGTCAGCAGCACAGGTCTGTTAGGATGTTCCCTTGATCCAACGCTTCCTGCAACCCCTCATGCTTGTAGAGTCTGAATGCCCTAAGAGGCCGGCTTTCGCTGCTGGCTGCTGCACCAGCCAACCAGAACACAGACTTACAGTCAATGCTCAGAATAAACGCCAGTCGCCCAAACAGAAATTCTTCACCAAGTCCTCTACGGTCATTTCTGTGGAGATCGATAGTTTGTCGTGGCCAAGGGTCACTCGTCACATTGAGTAAAGCACTGGAATACGCAGACCCCAGGACAGATAGAATGACCTCCCGAAGGGCTCTCGTGTGTTGGTGTGGAAGCCCACGTGTCTCTTCCACTTCTGACTTCCACGCAGGCCATCTGTCCATCGGCATTCTTCACTGATTTGTTAACCCAGTTTGCATTATCAGCTGCAACTGCGGGCCAGGCCCTGTGCTGGGCTGTAGGATGCTGACAGTAGGAGCCCCCAGGATCCCCGCATAGAATCAGGAAATGAGGCAGGCGGCAGGTGGGAGGAGAGCTGGGCAGGCAAACACCAGCCACACTAGCGAGCGCCAGAGGTCCAACGGCTGGCTTCATTGTCCCCACAACCGATGAGGCAACCGAGGCACAAAGAAGAGTGAGGCTCTCCAGGGTCACATGATAAACAGGTGCAGAGCACACACAACCACAGCCCAGGCGTCCAATCAATGCTCAGAGCAGAACTCGGGTCCCAAGAGGTGCAGAGGCCACGGCTCATGCCCTCCTAGGTGCCCAGTCTGGGCGGGAGGGTCATGCTTGGCTCCCCATCATCCCACCATCTCTCCAAATCCCCCAGGGTATAACCAGCAACCCTCTCCAGGGCACTTGTCCCCGATCCCTGAGTGGCCAAACTGGCCACTTCTTCCTACCGAGGTTTGGGTGTGACTTGAATGTCACTGAGGGCGTCTGGCGCTGGAAACTCGGTCCTCAACGAGGTGACGCTGGGAGGTGGCGGAGTCTTTAGCAGGTGCAGTCCAGTGGGGTGACTTTGTCATTGGGGTGCTGCCCTCCGAAGAGACTGACACTGGCCTTACAAAGCGGGTCAGCTCCCGCATGAGAACAAGTTACACCCAAGCAGGGCTTGCCCCCTCCCCGCCCTCTGGCTTCCTGTCTTGCCACGTGACTGTGCTGGCGGAGGCTCCAGCCATGATGCTGTCCACTGTGAGCCCCAGCCAGAGGCCAAACAGATGGGGCCACCTGATCTGGGACTTTCAGGCCCCCAAACAGTGAACTAAACAAACCTTTTCTTTATAAGGCGCTCGATCCCGGGTATTTTATTACAGCCACTGAAAATGGACCTGTGCACCTCCTTTCGCAAATCCTGTCCCTTGTCTAGGGTCTCTGTATTCCCACCCATCAAGGTGTGGCTCAGAGCTTTGCAGGGCCACACAGGTGCCCGAGGCTCTCACCTAGAGCTCCGGGCAAGTCCCCAGGTGCTGTAACGGCCACCACCATCAAGCCAGCAGGAAAAGGCAGCTGGCGACGAAGCCGCCTGCACCACAGGCCTCGGCAGCACGTCTGCTTGCGGCGCGTTCTTCCTTCTCAGTGGCGCTGGATGGAGATGAAATCAGAAAGGAGCCCCTGGCAACAGCAAAGGAGAGACCTGAGCCGCCTGAGGACCCCTGCTGTGCACAAGCGTTCAGTCCAGTAGGAGGCCGACTCGGCCCCTCTGGCGCTCACACGCTCCCAAGCAAGTTTCTGGACCATGAGGAGCAACAAAAAGGCCCACTGGGGGATGCCCTGGACCCATCACACACATGTGCAAAGCTTGGGCTGAAACAGCCAAGAAGCAGCTGTGCTTGTCCTGGGACCTCTTCCCCTCCCCATCCCCATACAAGTTCCAGGTGAAGGTGGGCAGGGCCCCGGGGGGGAGACTGGAGAGGCCAGAGGGTACCATGCCATCAGCCTGAGCCCGCCCACCACCTGCTAGCCTTGTGATGCAGGCAAAGTCGCTCGTGCCCTTGAACCTCAGTTCAGACGCATCTCAAGGTGGGAACATCAGCATCTCGGAGGAGTCAATGAGACGCCAGCGCTACGCCCACAATCACTCCTGCCAGTGAGCGAGCGTGGGTGGGACAGTGACACTTGGAAAGGCCTTCCTCCCAAGTTCTCCCATAGGTACCGCTCTGGGCCAGCCTCCTGTGCAGAAAGGGCCCAGGGCACAAGCCGCGAGGACCAAGGGGGTCCCACATGGACGGCCATAGTAGTGCCTGATGGCCGGGAAGCTACAACCCCTGTCATCACGGGCCAAGGTCACGCGTGCAGTTCGGCTTTGACCTATACTTGGCAAGTCCCTAAGCTCCTGCAAACTGGCAGCGGCCACGCCGCCCTCCTCTCCAGCTGGCCACCTCCCATCTACCTGGTAAACACAGCAGCTCCCCGAGCCCCAGCCCTTAGCCGCAGCCAGAGGAAAGACCGTGGCTGTGAGAAGGGCGATGCTGCCAGGAGCGATAAAATTAGACGTCTGGAGTCAGTGTGTGTGACTCTCCAGAGCTGCAGGGGCTAGTGCGCCCCTCAGCATGCCGGGCACCGCACCGAGGGCTTGGTGATGGCACCTGCCGCTGGCCCTGATAGCAGGAGCGGCCCAGGAAGTCCTGGGGCGGAGTCTGTGCACTGCCCAGACCACGTGGTCATGCGCACGTAGCAATGGGGCCGGCCAGGGAACAGAGGGATGGCCATCCAGGGGGTGAGTTGTCTTGTCCGCTGGCCAGTGGCATTAGAAGCTACATAATCAATATTTACTGAGTGGATAGATTAACCTGATCACTGGAGGGGGGGGGGGTGTGCACTAGAGTGAGCTCTGACTCTCTCTCACCTTGGGCTCAAAATTTAAGGGAATGTGCCAAGAATCGCAGTTTGTTTTGTTGTTGTTGTTTTGTTGTTGTTTTGACAGGCAGAGTTAGCGAGAAAGAGAGCGAGACAGAGAGAAAGGTCTTCCTTCCATTGGTTCACCGCCCAAATGGCCGCTATGGCCAGCGCTGCGCCAATCCGAAGCCAGGAGTCAGGTGTTTCCTCCAGGTCTCTCATGCGGGTGCAGGGCCCAGGCACTTGGGCCATCCTCCACTGCATTCCCGGGCCACAGCAGAGAGCTGGACTGGAAGAGGAGCAACCGGGACAGAATCAGTGCCCCAACTGGGACTAGAACCTGGTGTGCTGGCACCGCAGGCAGAGGATTAGCCTAGTGAGCCATGTGCCTGCCAAAAATCTCAGTTTTTAAGATAAATAATATCTAGTTAAAGATGAATGTTGGGGGCCGGCGCCGTGGCTCACTTGGCTAATCCTTTGCCTGCGGTGTGCCGGCATCCCATATGGGCGCCGGGTTCTAGTCCCAGCTGCTCCTCTTCCAGTCCAGCTCTCTGCTGTGGCCCGGGAGGGCAGTGGAGGATGGCCCAGGTGATTGGGCACCTGCACCCGCATGGGAGACCAGGAGGAAGCATCTGGCTCCTGGCTTCGGATCGGCGCAGCATCAGCCATAGCAGCCATTTGGGGGGTGAACCAACGGAAGGAAGACCTTTCTCTCTGTCACTCTCTCTCTACCTCTCTACCTGTCAAAAAAAAAAAAAAAAAGAGAGAGAGAGATGAGTGTTATATCAAAATATTCAATAAGTGCAGGACCTGCCAGGGCCAAGATAAGAGTGAGATGAGTGGAGCGGAGGCCTGCAGGTGCAGGTCTGATCCTGTCTTCACTGGCAGGGTCTCTCTAAACAGGGTATTTACTGGGTGAAGCGTTGTGGTGTAGCAGGTAAAGCCACCGCCTGTGCAGGCAGCATCCCTACGGGTGTCCTGGCTGGACTCCCAACCCAACCTCCTGCCACTGGCTCGGGGAAAGCAGTGCAAGACGGCTCAAGTGTTTGGGCAGCTGCCACCTGCGTGGGAGACCCAGATGAAGCTCTTGGCTTTGACCTGGCCCAGTGCTGGCCATTGCTGCCATCTGGGGAGTGAACCAACAAATGGAAGATCTCTCTCTTTTTCAAAATAAATTATTTTTTTAATTTGATATTTATTTATCTGAGAATTCCTATCCACTCCCTCACTCCCCAATGCCACAACAGCCATGGCTGGGCCAGGCCAGATGAAAGCCAGGAGCCAGGGCTCAGTCCGGGTCTCCCATGTGGGTGGCAGGCACCCAACTACTTGAGCCATCACCTGCTGCCTCCCAGGGCGCACTCTACCAGGGAGCTGGAATGGGAGGGGAGTGGGGACTCCAGCCCAGACACTCCAGGGTAGTGCAAGTGTCATAAATGGCACCTTAACTACTGCACCAAATGCTCACCTCTACTGAAAGTTTTTATATTTTGTGTAGAATGGATCCTTGCATTAACTTCTGCATTATAGAGGCACTGCGTGAAAATACTAGCTGCTCAGATCGCTGAGGGGTTTCTGTGCCCCCGGTAAGTGCCTCACTCACCTTAGCCTAGTCCTGGCCCTGCCCACAACCATCTACCAGGACTCGAGATTTTCCACAGGTGGCAAACCACAACCTTATCTGCCACCAGGCCCGCCAAGCCCAGGGGTCACTTGTACGGTTGCTGGACCTGTGGGGCCTGCTTTTGCCAAGGGCCCCATTTTTAGATGCATGGCCAAGGGTGTGAAATGAGACCACCCAGGTGCAGAGGGCAGCATGTGGCCTTGGTGCCTTCTGCCTCACAAGGGAAATCCCCAGAGGTCCCACCCCCTGAGGCCCCAGGAGCTTCCCCCAAAGTGGCCCCCCAGCCCACGAGGGTCGGCTGGTTTGCTCTTTAACTGACTTCACTTCTGAGAGCAGATGCTGGTTTACAGGACAACTGAGTAGAAAGTGCGGAGAACCCCATGATGTCCTCTCTGTCCCTCCAAGCCCCCAAACGGCTGCCCTCCGACTGACACCTTCCCTTCACGTCGGCTTCTTACACTTGACGAAGGAATGCTAACGCGTCATTAACTGAAGTCCGTGGCTCACGCCAGGGCTCGCCCCTTGTGTGGCACACGCTATGGGCTTGGACGAACACAGAACGCCCATGTGTCTGCCACTACAGTGTCATACAAGAGTCTCACTGCCCTGAAATCACCCTGTGCCACTCGTCCACCTGTTCACCCCCCCCCTTCTCCTGAACCCCTGGCAACCAGGGGTCCTTCTACTACCACCATGGCTTGGCCTCTCCCGGAACACTGCAGAGGTGACGTCACACACAGCTTGGAGCCCTCTCTTGTTCAGTGGTGCGCCCCTACAGCTCCTCTATGTCCTTTGTGGTTTGATAGCTTTTTTCCCCCCATCACGGACTAATTTAGCCACAAGGGGAAGGACCACAGGCGGTTTATGCATTCCCCTCTTGAGTGACATCTTGGTTGCTTCCAAAGTTTTTTTTAATTTGACAGGTAGAGTTACAGACAGTGAGAGAGAGACGGAGAGAAAGGTCTTCCTTCTGTTGGTTCACTCCCCAAATGGCTGCTACGGCCAGAGCTGCGCCGATCCGAAGCCAGGAGCCAGGTGCTTCTTCCCGGTCTCCCATGCAGGTGCAGGGCCCAAGTACTCAGGCCATCCTCCACTGCTTTCTCAGGCCACAGCAGAGAGCTGAACTGGAAGAGGAGCAACCGGGACAGAATCCAGTGCCCATATGGGATGCTGGCACCACAGGCAGAGGATTAACCAAGTGCACCACGGTGCCAGCCCCCCAAATTTTGAAAATTATGAATAAGGCTACTGAGAACACTCATGTCTAGGCTTCTGTGGGACACACAGGCTCAATGCATTTGGGTAAATATGGAATACAACTGGCCCATGAGGCTTTGAGGCCCAACAAGACCCTGGGGACCCCATTCCCTGAGTGCTTCCCAGGACACGCAGCCACAAGTTCTCCAGTGGCGTGGACCAGCGGGACATTGGGTAGCACGCAGAGGCCACCAGCCTCTCGTCCACAGCAGCCAACCCGGCCTTGGAGCTGGAGGGCCACAGCGCACTGCTGCCTCTACCAGGACAAGGCAAAGGTTTCTAGAAGTGCAGCTAACAGAAGCAGAGACCCCCAGCGAGGGCGAGGCGTGGATGAGACTCTGGAAACACAGAGCCCCTGTCCTGGCCACCAGTGTCCACATCACAGTGAGATGCATTCGCCTGCGTGTAGCAGCCTGAAGCAGGGGCCCAGCGCCGGGGCAACAGGTGCAAGCAGGCCCACAGGGTGCTCTCGGTGTAGGAGGCTGCAGAAGCCAAGGTCTGGAAGGAAAAAAACCACCTGTGTGTGATAAGTGAGGCAGGCAAGATCAAAGGAGAAAGTGATTAATCTCCCCGGAGCTCACACCAGCTGGTTTTCACACGTTGTCTCATTTACATCGCACAGCCGCCCTTTGGTGGGAGCTAATTATCCTCATTTTTCAGATCAAAAACGGGATCCCAGAGACGTTACACCACCTGCGGCTGGCTGGCGGTGGAATTCAAACCCAAGACTCCCGGATTCCACACGCTTCATACTCTACCTAGTACTTTAAAAAAAAAAAAAAATTTATTAGTTTCAGAGCCAGAGAGAGAGACAGAGGCAGAGAGAGCGCTCCCGCCTGCTGGTTCACTCCCCAAATGCCGACAAAGGCCAGGGCCAACGCAGGGAGCCAGGAATGCAATCCATGTCTCCCCAGCAACGTGAGCCGTCACTGCCGCCTCTCTGGACCCGGGAGAAGCTGGAGACAGGAATCAAAGCCGGCCACTCGGATGTGAAACGTGGCGTGTGACCGGCAGGCTGACGGCGGCTCCAGCACGCTCTTTGAGACATCCCATCGCTTCCCATGGTCCTGATTGCCACGTTCGCGCTGTGGTTCCCAAACTGCCACCGGCAGCCCCCACACCCAGTTCAGTATTTTGTCTCAATGTCTCACAGGAACCTCAAGGACAACAAAACTCACCACCTTCCACCGAAAGCCCGGCATCTCCACCCACAGATACCCGAACCCGGACGCTGGGGTCAGCACCTCTGCCTCGCGCCCACACCCTCAGCCCCACCAGGTTACATTGCCGCCATCCCAAGTCCTGCTCCTTCCTGCTGCCTCCCTCTCCACTGCTCCGGCTCTGGCCTCCCAGCAGGTCCCCGCTCCCTTCCCCCACCCCAGTGTCCCCTCCTGTGCTGGTAGCAGTGGCTTCTTGACTCAAACGTGATCTCATTTCTCTCCTCACTCACACCCTCTGACAGCTACTCACTGTTGTAAGCTCCTCGTCCACTCCACCCCGAAACCACCCCATGAAACGGGCACTTGGCTTTCTCCTTTCACAGAGGTGGAAGTTGGGGCGCTGAAAGGGCAGGTAGCCCCAGGTCCCACAGCAAGAGGCAGCCTCGCACTCTGACCAGTACGCTGAACACCTCGCACTCAAAATCTTTCTCAGGGCCCTCAAGGGTCCTGCCTCCACCTCTCTTCATTCTCATTCTCTTTCTCTCCACCACATCCCCCAAGTCCAGGGCAAGGATTTCTCTGTAAGTCTTCAAGACTGTCACACTTCTCCCTGCCCCAGGGCCTTTGTACATGCTGCCCCTGGAGCACGGCCATCCCCAACTCTTCCCTTGGCTGACTTCTATTCCCCCTTCTTGTCTCACTTTCAGTGTTGCTGCCTTGGGGGGATGTTTCCCTGAGCCCCAGATGGAGCTAAGTTCCCTGTTGTAGGATTACACTCTCAGGGGTGGCTTTGGGGCTACGGGCGTTGGTTGGGGTCCCTGCTGCTCCATTTCCAATCCAGCTCCCTGCTAACGCACCTGGGAAGGCGGCAGAAGATGGCCCAAGTGCTTGGGCCCCTGCACCCACGTGGTAGCCCCAGATGCAGTTTCCAGGCTCTGGCTTTGCCCTGGCCCAGCCCCAGTCTGTCACCTGCACTTCTTTGAGGGCAGAGACCACACCTGCCTGTTTCTCCAGGATGTGGTGGACATTCAGGACCGGGTGGGTCGAAGGAACAAATGAAATGCGGCTGAGAAGAACTGATCCGCTGTGCGTGCTGCTCCATGGCTGTCCAGCCAAGAGGCACGTTTGCTGATGCGGTGCCTGTGCCTTGGCGAGCGCCTCACACCGTAAGTGTTACACAGACCTCCTGCGGGTCGCGTGGGAGTGCAACTTCTGACTCAGCAGCCTGGGCCAGGCCTGAGAATCTGCATTTCAGACAAGGAGCCGGTGATGCTGACGTTGCTGATCGGGGACCACGCTCATGGCAGCAAATGTTGAAGCACCCCACCCCCACCCCTCTGTCTCATCTGTGAGCCAGGTTTTCCCGAACTCCTCCCTCCCTTCCAGGTAGCTCCTGGTTATTTTTTAAGATTGACTGATTTGAAAATCAGAGTGACAGAGGGAGAGAGAGAGAGAGAGAGAGAGAGAGAGATCTTCCATCTGCTGGTTTACTGAACTCTATGCAGGTGCAGGGGCCGTCCTCTGCTGCCCTCCCCAGCGCATTAGCAGGGAGCTGGATGGGAAGTGGAGCAGCCAGGACTCCACATGGCTGTCATAAGCTACAGCTCAACCCACTGCCCCATAACTCCCGCCCGGCTCCTGGGTACCGGGAGAGGACTTTACATGAACTTTTGCTACAGGGACCAGGGAGTAAGGGGCAGGTGGTGAAGAGCTGACTCGTGCTAGGGCCTGGTGTACATGGGCTGTGTCTGTCGGAGACGCCGGTCCAGATGCCGGTGGCTTTGTCACTGATGGACCACATCCAGGGGCTGTGCACGGTGCACTTGCCCGCCTGCTCCCGCGGCAGTCCCATGAGCAGATCCTCGTCTGCGGGCAGCTCCCCTCCACGTGATGAGCCACGGGCTCTTTGCATCTTTGGTTCTGCAAGCTTCTCAGACCACAGAGCCCTCCCCTGAGCCCCAGGCACTTCTTCAACCCTGCCACTCAGAGGGACACACATGGCTTCCACGCTGGGAAAGACAGCGGCCGGGCTGGCCGGGAAGGAGGTGCACCAGCGTCTGGTGGGCAGCACGTGGTGGTCCCTGCCACAGGGCCGGGTCCCAGATGCCACCGGCTTTCACCGCGGCTGTGTTCTGCTCCCCATCGCTTCCCCAGGCCAGGCCTGGTATCTTCTCCAACCTGCTCCTCCCCCACCCCAACTCTTCCCAGCCCCCTCCACACCCCGGCAGCAGGGATACCCACCCCACCCCTCCGCAGTCTTTCCTCTCAGCCTCCTTGCTACCCTCCAGGGGCCTCCAGCACTGCCACCCTCCTCTGGAGCCGCACTCAGGAAGCCAAGCAAAGCCACTGTCTCACTCCTCCCCCCTGTCTCGAGGGCCGGGCTGGGCCCACAGCACCTCCTGCTCACTCTCCACACCAGAAAGGATGCCCACATCCCACACAGGGCTACCTGATTCCTGACTCCAGCTTCCTCCCAAGACAGGTGCAGGGAGGCCACAGAGACGGCTCAGGCAGCCAGGATCCTGCCCCCAGCGTGGGAGAGCTGGATTGCCTTCCTGGGTCCCTGGCTCTCCGCCGTGGCTTCCCTAGCTGTTGCTGGCATTTGGGGCATGATCCAATATCACATGCCATACTCTTGGATCAGGAGCGCCACAGTGGCTGCCCTTTGACACTCCCACGAGCTGGCGCAGTCCTGAGCCCTGCCTCTTGCTGGGAAGCCATCCACCAGAGCAGGGAGGAATGTGGAATGGAGTCCATGGACGTCACGTGATGAGCTCACAGCTGATCCTCATCCCTAAGCCCCACATGGCCTCGCCTTGGCCCTTACCAAGGCAAGCCCACTCCCCAGCACGATGGCAGCACGTGGGGTAACAAACATGCAGCAGGAACAGGCAGAGGGCCTGGCACATGAGGAAATCCACAGCCCCACCCCCGGCCTAACCTCCACCCACATCCCCGACCCAAGGTCTGCAGGCAGGTGGTGGAGGTGGCAAGGCAGGCGGCAGTGCCCTGGTGCCCAGGCCGGGAGGGATGGGGCGAGGCTGGTGGGAGGAGAGGGTTAAGGAGCCGGCAGCCCACACCAACACCTTCCATTCTGCACTCCTGGCCATTTCTTCCCCGTGAATTTAAATGCATTCTGTCACACTGAGTTATGTCACCCGGAGGAAATGCCCCACTCGGCGACGTTTTTAAAGATTATTTTTTAGATCACCTATCACTATCCATTTGAGGAACGATTGTTCAATCTGGAAAAATAAATTCAAAACTGTCCCCATCTAAGCTAGCTGGAAAAATAACTTTCCCTATTCTTTTCTTTTTTATTTATTTATTTTTTTGAAGAAGGCTCATTTCTGAAGGACAGATTTGAAAATCCGTTTTCACCTTGATAGTCCGGCTGGATTCAAGCACCTCGGTAAGCTACGGGTAGACAAGCGCAAGCGCAGCTGGCTGTGTAACCTCGGGCCATCCACTTAGCCTCTCTGAGCCTTACTCTCCTCCCTGGTCACCCTGAGATAACACCGCCGCCCGTGATCATCAAATGAGATGATGCCCAGGCCAGGCCATGAATGTGAGACAGGTGTAAGGTGTCCGATCCACTAAGCTGTCAATACCTCAAGGGCAGAGAGCAGGTGCGGCCAGTGCTGCCCTTCCGTCTGGGCTTGTACAGGGCCTGGCACTCCAAGAAGCGTTTCAGAAATTCTGGCTGGCTGGATGGCTGGCTGGATGGACAGACAGGCCAAGGGGTGATGGCTTGGTAGATGGCTGCATGATGAGGGCAGGAGGGAGGCCACACATGCAGGAAAACAGCTACCCAGCAAACAAACGCCTTAAATCCCTTATTCGTGGCCCTCCAATTCCCATGGGGTAAACACGGCCTTCGTGCTGATTCCATCACTGCGTTCACTGCACAGTGAGCTCTGAGGAGCCTGCGGACGCCGGCTCCTGTGCCCAGGGAAGGAGGCGGGGTGGGGGAGGGGGGAAGAAAGGAGAGGAAGGGACGGAGAGAAAGAAAGAAGGAAGAAGAAGGAAAGAGAATCATGAATAAACGTTCCCCACAGAGAGGAAAAAAAAAACACTTGGGGGCGGGGGCGCTGTGGGCAGTGGGTTAAGCCGGCATCCCACATGTCAGTTCGAGTCCCCGCTGCTCCACTTCCAATCCCGCTGTGCTAATGGCCTGGGAAGGCAGCACAGGATGGCCCAAGTGCTTGGGCCCCTGCACCCACATGGGAGGCCCAGATAGAGTTCCAGGCTCCTGGCTTTGGCTTGGCCCAGCCCTGGGCATTGTGCCATTTGGGGAGTGAACCAGCAGGTGAAAGACCTCTGTCTGTATATCTCTGACTTTCAAATAAAAATAAATTAAAAAAGAAAAAACCCTCAGGGAGCAAGGGAAGGAATGCAGTCCACAGGGCAGGAGGAATGTGTTCACTAGCACACGGGGCACGGGGCTGGGACCCTCGTGTTTGTTCCTCTTGTTTTTCTATTTATTGTATTATTTATTTGAAAGGCAGAGAAAGAGACAGTGTCCTCCCATCTACTGGTTTGCTCCTAGGTGGCCACAACAGCCGGGGCCAGGCCAGGCCGAAGCCAAGAGCTGGGAAGTCAGCCCAGGCCTCCTGTGTGGGTGGTAGGGACCCAACGACCTGAGCCAGGGTCTGCACTGGCAGGAGGCTGGAACTTGAGCCCAGACGCTCCGACAAGAGGTAGCTGTCTCAAGCGTTGTCCTCACCATGGCCCCAAACAGCTGCCCTTGAACCCACTCACTCTAGAGGAAAGGCCTTCTCAAGCACCAGGCTGGGACCGGGTTCATGAGAATGGAATTCAAGCGGAAATTTCTCTCGTTACAAAATAACTTGAAATCCATGCGAGGTTTCTTCATAAGACACGTCTCCCACGAACTTTTGAAGCCCCTTCCTCATAATGAACAATGCTCTTCAATGACCCTTTAAAAAAAAAAAAAGTTTTTAAGTGTTTTATTCAGTGAGAGAAATGCACAGGAAAGTGAGGGCTTTAATTAGGGGAGAAAGAAGTCCGGAAGCTAAGTTGGGTCCGCACCAGGCAGAGAGCAGGCCAGGAGCCACGTGGAGCAAGCACGAAGGCAGGAAAGCAGAGAGCAAGGCCAAGGGCCCGGCAAGGGTGCAACCAAAACAGGGAGGGGCCCACCATGCTCCAGGCCTTTCAGCTACTCCCCAAAGGGGCGTGGTTACATAGTCTGATTGGCAGGTGGGCATCCAGGTGAGATCAGGTAGGGGCAGGAGATCACACAGCGGGAGGGGGCATAGTCTCCAGCTTACAAATCTAAGCAATTTGATCCTGTCTGCCTATATCATTCCCCTTCAGAGACTCCAGACCTTAATCCTAAGGGATGTTGAAGGGCACAGAATCATCACATCTTCCGTAGCTGCTTCCTGCTTACGAGGGGTGTAGCGCAGGCCCTGCCTGTCCTGGGTCTGGAAGTCTCCACCTATCTCATCTAACACATTTGCTTTATGAGCTGGAGAATTTTCAGTCACCGCCAAAGGCTATGTCCCTGCATGGTCAGTATTCTCAGAAGTCCCTGAGTTCTGAAACATGTAAGTTTGCTGATTACCATAAGTAAAACTGGAACAAAACCAATTGCAAGTGGAGTGTCCCATGAGATGGAAAGAACATAACTTACAGAATCCCAGATAGTGGGTGGTGATAGGCTACCTTGATGTAGATTATAAACCCACTTAGCTTGAGCACAGAGAATTATAATAGAAGAACCTATTAAGGAGTTTTAGTTAAAACTCCTATTAAGGAGTTTTCTTATTAATAACCGTTCCCAGAGAGAATCACAAGAGGCAGGTGCTGTATGTCTGCCTTAAGGTGCAGTAGTCTTGATGTGACAAAAGCAAAAGCTTTACTTATCTTTTTGCTTTGGAAGAGATATTTAAGAGCTCAGCTGGCTTACAGGAATAATCGGGCGTGTCTCCCAAGCTCACCTGTGAAGACTTAACAGGCAGACGTTTAACCCTAATTTTACTGAGGTAGTTGGGCTCAGTAGCACCAGGGAAGGTCCCTTCCATTTAAGCTGCAACTGACCTGAAGAGGATTTTTCTAGGAATGGCTTGTCCAGGAATTCCTAATGTCGGAGCTTCTGTTAAAAGGTCTTTAACTCCTTGGAACACCTTTTGTAGCTCCCCTGTCCAGCACAGTGTGTCTGTGTCAGGGCCTTTTAAAACTTTATACAGAAAGTTGGGATCCAAATCCTGGAATCCAAATCCCACAGAATCCTGCCATTCCCAGACATGTCCTTCACCACCCTTCAGTCTGTGGTGACCCTGGACATAGAATAGCTTCCTTTCTCTGGACCGCAAGGGCACGCTTTCCTGGGGTAGAACACAGCCCAGGTAAGATACCTCTTGTTTAGAAACCTCAGCTTTTGTTTGGCAAATTCTGTGTCCTCACTTTCCCAGATTTTGGGTTTAGTGGGATGCAGAAGAAATTATCCCTTAGGAAAGCAGTAGAAGATGGCCCAAGTCCTTGGACCCCTGCACCCACGTGGGAGACCTGGAAGAAGCTCCTGGCTCCTGGCTTCAGATCGGCGCAGCTCTGGCCATTGCGGCCATCTGGGGAGTGAACCAGCGATGGAAGACCTCTCTGTCTCCACCTCTCTCTGTAACTCTGTCTTTCAAATAAATAAAATAAAAAGAAATTATCCCTTAGGCAAAGGTTTAGCATATATCAAGATGCGTTGAAACAACTGTTTCATTAGTAGCCCTGAGGCCTTTAACCATTTTGTACTCTCCACTTGACCTTGTGCTAAAACGTAGGAGACAGGAATATCACAGGGAGACATGGATCCAAGAGTCCATGTTTGAGATGCTTAGTTAACTTTAAAGAAGCACCTAAGAATACAGGCAATGGAGTTTGACATCTAGACATAACTAGAACTTATGACACATAATAATATAACACACTAGAACAAAGTAAATCTTTGGGAACAAGTTTTACCATTAATTTTAATACTGTAGGGGCCAGCGCTGTGGCGTAACAGGTAAAGCTGCCGCCGTCAGTGCCAGCATCCCATATGGGTGCCAGTTCAAGTCCCAGCTGATCCACTTCCAATCCAGCTCTCTGCTATGGCCTGGGAAAGCAATAAAAGATGGCCCCAGTCCTTAGGCCCCTGCACCTGTGTGGGAGACCCAGAAGAAGCTCCTAGCTCCTAGCTTCAGATCAGCACAGCTCCAGCCATTGTGAACAATTGGAGAGTGAACCAGTGGATGGAAGACCTCTCCCTCGCTCTCTGCCTCTCCTCTCTGTGTAACTCTTTCAAATAAATTAATAAATCTTTTGGGGCCAGTGCTGTGGCTTAGTGGGTAAAGCCACTGCCTGCAGTGCCAGCATCCCATATGGGCACTGGTTCAAGTCCCAGCTGCTCCACTTCCAATCCAGCTCTCTGCTATGGCTTGGGAAAGCAGTGGAAGATGGTCCAAGCCCTTGGGCCCCTGCACCTGCATGGGAGACCCAGAAGAAGCTCCTGGCTCCTGGCTTCAAATTGGCACAGCTCTGGTCGTTGCGGCCAGTTGGGGAGTGAACTACCGGATGGAAGACCTCTCTCTCTCTCTCTCTCTCTCTCTCTCTCTGCCTCTCCTCTCTCTGTGTAACTCTGACTTTCAAATAAATAAATAAATTTTTAAAATAAATCTTTTTTAAAAATTTTAATATTGTAACACTTTGAGGACAGAGATCCTGCATGGGAAGTTAGTACACAGTGACTCTTGTTAGTTTAACAATTAATACTCTTATGTATGACATCAATGGCACCCGAGGCTCTTGACATGAGCTGCCTAGGCTATGGAAGCCTTCTGAATCCACAAACTCCATCAGTATTTAGACAAGGCCATAAGCAAAGTGGAAGTTCTCTCCTCCCTTCAGAGAAAAGTACATCCTTCCTTGATGACCACTTCTTTCCAATGGGGTCACACCCAGGGAGGTTCTCCGTGTAGAGACACTTTTCACACGAGCATCCTGGCTTTTCCATGCCTGAAATGCTCTTGTGGGCTTTTCAGCCAGACCAGAAGCCTCAGGGCTGACTCTGAGGTCACTGAGTGTTGCTTAAAGCGAGTGCCATCCCACAAGTCTGCTGTATGGACTGCCTCCCACGGTGGGACATTCACTCTTGAATTACTCTTATGAATGGGAAACCTTCCTTTCCTAACGAAATCTTCCCTGGAAGCACAGTAATAATTACTGCTGGTACTTCCTGAGCTCTTACTGTGTGCTGGGGCCAGTTCAGTGCATTGCTAGGTGTACACCATAGAATCTCTTCAATGACCCGGAGGCAGAAATTCTTCCCATCCCAAGTTTTCCAGCGCACTTGAGGCACTTGCCCAAGGTCACATCACAAATAGGAGCGCCAGGACCTAAACACAGGTGATGGTGGCCGTCCTAACCACCCTGCTGTCCTGCCCCCTGAGGGAAAAGAAAGGGCTATGCACTGAACTGCCCATGCAGGCAGCACAGGGAACCAGAGTCTTGGGAAAGAGGCAGGAGGAACAGGGGCTAGTTCTGGTTCTGCTCGTGGCTCGCTGTGTGTCTTGGGAAAGCCTCTTGCCTTCTCTGAGCTTCGGTTTTCCTGGTCACCTTCTGTGAGTATTACAGTATTACTCTGTAAGTATCACAGAGTGTGCGCTGGATGATCCTGCTCACAAAAAGGATCACGGCTGCGCGATCCGGCTTTAGGTACCCCAGGGTCCGTGGGATTTCAAATGCAGCTATGGTTGAGCTTACTGGAGGTTCTTGAAGAATCCTCGTAGTAATAATTTCTCTAATTAACTTAAACCCAGTAGAGCTGGCATTACTCTCAAGCGCACTTATTATGAAAGTCATTTCTGTGACTGCACGATACTGTGCATTTAGCTCCTAGCACTGCCGGCCTGTAATCTTTTACAGACGCCGGTGCAATGAAACCTATTTTTGTGGGAAAGGAAAACAAGAGAAACGGACACAGGGAGGGGGTCTGCCTGGACAAGGCATCCTTTCTTTGGGACTCACAACCCTTGGAAACCTGAAAAAGAAATGTCAACTTCCCTCCCCAGAGAAATGCAACGCTCACCGAACGTGGGCGGTAACTTTGGGACGGAGAGACCTCAGGGACTCGACCCCCGGAGCCAGGGCAAAGGAAGAGCTTTGCCCCGCCCAGACCACGGCTGAGGCTGCAGGTAATCCTTCAGGCCTGTGCGTGAACATTCTCGATCAATGCAGAAAAACAGCCCAGGGCCACCCAGACACTGGCCAAGAGTGTAAAATGCAGAACGCTCTTGACAAATCTCTTAATGAAACATACGCAATTAGGCTGAGAGTCCTATCAAAAGCAGCCTGTCACTCAACAGCTGGACACTTAATTGAATTTTGTTTTCCATCCCCTGACGACTCCTTCCCCCGATAAACAAATTCATTCTCCACATCAGGTTTCCCCAACCCAGAACCCAGCGATAGTCAGTCAATTAACTGACGCAACAAAGACTTCCATTAAAAAAAAAAAAATTTCCCCTAATTAAAAGAGGAGTGAGATTTTATGACACTCGGGCCTGATACCTTGTTCTCTGTGGTTAACCCTCTCTCCTCTTCCTCAGTGACCTGGTGGTGGCAGGGGAAGGGGCAGTGTTGCAGGCCAGAAACAAGTCCAGTGCCAGCATCACCCAGAGTTTACTGTGTGACCTTGGGACGTTGCTTCCCCTCTCTGTTTTCCTTCCGCTGTAACACAAAGGACAGAACTAGGGGATTCCAAGGCTGATTATGGCTCCAATCCTTACTAACTCTTATATTTTCTAATCTAGGGGACAGTCCGATGGCATAGTCTTCCTGTGCCTCACAGGGGAGCCAGCACAGCTGCCAGGAACTCTCACACAGCAGCGAACCTCAGCAGGCCACCTCTACCTGGCAAAGGTAGGAGCCCAGAACACCTCCACTGCTCTCCCTGGCACGTACCCCCACGTTCCCAGGCACAGCCCTCATGCACCTGCTTATACAAACCTCCTCATGCAGCACACTCCCTCACCTGCTCATATCTCACATGCACGTGCAGGGAGACACATGCATGCACAGCTAAACACGTGCCTCTTGCACAGCAAAGCCATGCACATGCATGAACATGTGCACACATGCACACCCATGCGTGTGCCCCTTGAGAGCGCAGATCCCTGCAGAGCTGTGCACAGCCGACCCCTTCACTCCCGACACGTGCACGTGCGTCCAGAGCCCTGGGCTGCCTTGTATAGCAACCCCCCATCACTCCCTCGCAGGCTCCTCTCCTTTCCACACCATCAGCCGTGAGCGTGGGCTGGGTTCCAGCAACTTCCTCCATCACAAGTAAGCTTTGACGGGGCAGCCCAAAGGATCTACCCGGCCCCTGACCCACCAGGACCTTCTGGAACTGTCTGAGTGCCAAAGTTTCATTCAACCGTGGGCTCCCGGGCTCCTCCCTTGTACCAGGCACTGCATGGAAGGAGCAGAGTGACCTGGACAGACACAGTCCCCTGGAGTGGCTCCGTTCCTGGCAGTTTCCATCCCAGTCTCCCGCGAAGGTAGTTAGGGCCCCGTTCCTGGATGCTGGCACATCCAGGGGTCTCCCCCGCAGACAGTCCTTGCAGGACATCATGGTCAGGGGTGGCCTGGGAAGTCACCTAGCCTCTCTTGGCTTTAGTCCCCTCATCTGTGAAATGGGTACAGCAGCAGTGGCTCCCATGGAAGGACCATCCGTTCACTCAACAAAGAGATTGAGAAGTCACAATGAGGGTCTTCACACGTTCATGGACAATGCAGGTTGTGAAAGACAATTCATGGATCTCAGAAGCTTCTGCACCAAAATGAACTTATCTTTTCCATATACTTTTCAAAAGACTTATTTATTTATTTATTTGAAAGGCAGAGCAAGAGCAAGAGAATTTCTTCCATCCGCTGCTTCACTCCCTAAATGGCCATAACAGCCAGGACTGAGCCAGGCCAAAGCCAGGAGCCAGGAGCTTCGTCTGGGTCTCCTACATGGGGGGCAGGGGCTCAAGTACTTGGGCCATCTTCCATGGCTTTCCCCGGCGCATTAGCAGGGAGCTGGAGTGAAGAAGAGCAGCGGGGACTCGATCTGGTGCTCGGACATGGGATGCCAGCACCCGTTAACCTGCAGGGCCACAGATTTGCCTGCTCCAGATGAAGTTCTCTTTGAATTCCATCTGTCCATGAACCCTTTGAGGCACCCACAGATTTGCCAGGCACTGTTCTAGGCAGTTGGGGTTACTGTGAAGGTTAAAGGGGGGTGATGAACACAGGCCCAGCCACTGGGGTAGGGGGGAGGAGCGAGCAGGAGACCCTGGAGGTGGTGAGGCTCTGAAGTAAACGGGGAGGGAGAGGCTTGCAAGCACTGGAGCTGGGGAGGAGGCTGAGGCTAAGGCTGCAGCCCCCCAGAGGGCAATGGCCCAGCACTGAGCACAAAGCCCCCAGGCTCAGGCTGCCGGTCACCATCCGCAACCTGCAGCTCCTGGTGAGAACGATGTCTCAGGCTCCATCGCCCTAGAAGCCCTTCCTGGGTGGGGGCCTGGCTGTCCCTGCAGTTTTACAAAGCCAGGAGAGGGTGGGGGAGGCAGGGACAGGGCCCCAATTCTCCCCCTTGGATCGGAGCAGCTGCTCTCAGCACCCCGGGCCTTTGGCTTAGCCCCTCTCCCTGTCTGTTTTCGTGTTTTCCTCTCGCATTGCCTGTGTGGAGCACATCTCTCAGAAAATACTTGCTTTTGAAAGTTGTTGTCATAACAACCACTTCATTACCCGCCAGGCCCAGTATCTCAGAAATGCAGAATCTTTCCTTAAAAGCGTGCACTGCACATCAAAGGGGAATAGGAGCTCATTATTTTTACATTATTTTGCAGGCAAATAGATATTTTCCAATACACATTTCTTTTCTAAGTTGATTTTCTTGTTCAGTGGAAATGCACATTTCTTTCTTAACGCTTTCCTGCCTGCAGGCTTCAGGGCCTAGAAACCTAAGCTCCTCAACGCTAGAGAGAGAGAGGGAGAGAGAGAGAGAGAGAGAGAGAGAAAGTGTGCATTTCCTTACCGGGCATCCAGCCTCAGTCCTCAATGCTGCAGCTCACCAAGGATGGTTTGCTCAAATTCACAATTCACACCAGAAATCTAGAAATGGAAGGCACTCTCATGTAGCCTACACAAGCCTTCACTGGTATAACTGTGTTCATAAAGCTCATTATTTAAGGAGCCAAACTTAAACAAACTAAACACTCGCAACCATTTGGGACGGTGACGTGTTGCAGGATTTTGTTTTCTGAATGAGCGGGTGCCGTCAGCATTTCCAAGTTCCCTGTGGGCGCCTGGCTTGTCTCCCTCCCCCTGGCTGGCAGGTGAGCCCCTGGAGGCTTTGCTTGTCTGCCCCACTGCTTTCCGCCCTCCCCCTAAACAGTACCCAGGCCTGTAGGCACCCTGTATACATCTGGTGAATGAACCAACCAATGAACATGCTGCAAACACCATACCTTTTAACAATGCCACAAAGAAAGAGGTCATTGTCCCCATTACACAGATGAACAATTCAAGCCTCCACGAATTTGATAACAGCACTTATGATATGCATGTGATCATAATAAAATGTCCTCTAACACTATGCGTAAGAAAAGTGCACACATTCTAAGTGAGCGGCACCCTGACTTTCTGTGGGCTGAGCCCCTCTAAGGAACTGACACCAGCCCGAGAGGTGACCACGGGAGGAAGAGGCAGGGCGGCGACCAGGCCCGGCTTCCCACAGTAACAGCCCACTGAGCTGCTGCCTGCTGGTTCGCGTGCACTTGCACTTCCGTTCCACGTCACAGGAAGGGCCAGCCCCTCGGAGCCACAACGCACTGGACCCGGCATCCTGGCCTCTGATGCCATTCATTCATTTTTGCCTGGTTTTATGATCTCTGGAAGAACTTCCAAGTAGGCACCCCTTCAAGCCCATCTTCTTTCCCTCCTCACATGTTTTTGAGATGCATCCATGTCGCAGCAGGTAAGTGACCATCATTCACTCTCTGCTAACAGCAGCTCATCTCTCACCAGCATCTACTGTGCCCTGTAAATGCTCACATAACCCTCCCAGGATCCTAGGCCGGGAGAGGCCAGTCCGGCCTGTGGGCCAAATGAGGCCCTCATTATCATTAGGTCTGGCCCTGCCAAGGCAGCCACAGACGGGACTCAGAATTCAACAACTCTGTAGCAGATTTTTAAGCCAATAATTTTGTATGGCCAGTGAATGATGCTATAACTATCCAAATGGCCCTTTGCAGTAAGAGAAAGTCATTATTATATGTCTGGAGCCCCCACAAACAGCGAGTGGAGAATTAAACCAAGAATCGGTGGTTGCAAAGCTCCTGTTGCTGTTGTCAGCAGCCTGTACCCCTGATGACTCAAAGCTGTGGCGACCATGCAAGGAGAGAGCTCTGTGCTCTGACATCGGGTGGCCCCAGGTGCTGTGTCCACCTCCTGGAACCATTCTTCCATTTCTGCAGTCCTCCACCTCACTGCCACACCTCCAGCCGCTCCTTCCTGCCGATGGCCATGCCCATAACTCTTCCTATTCTCCTGATCCCCCAAGGTACTAGGGTGTTGACAATTATGTGCAAAGCCAGAGAATGCACCTCCTGACGGACGAGATCTGTGAGGTTTGCTCCTGAGTCCAGGTGGGAGACGAGTCTATAGCAGGCGAGTGCCACTCAAGTCCATTGTCTCCATATGGACCATCAGGTGGGGGTCTGTGGGCCCCATTCTGCAGCATTTCTGGAGCTCAGCTGACAGCCAGCGGCTAACAGGCTGGGCTTGGATCACTTCTGCAGCCCCATCAGACAAAGGAGCCAACAGACACACAAAGACCCTTTGCAGCTCCCAGCTCTGAGGCAGACGAGCGAGCTGGAGTGTCACTGAGAGAGACGGTCCCTCACCCCATGGCAGAGCCAGTGTCCTGCACACTGGCCCTTCAAAGTCGCTCTGTTTGCTCCAACTCCCCTCTCATGGGAGGTCCCCTCTCATCCTGCCTCCCCCAGCTCTGAGGGGCACCTCCCACAGGTAGGGGCTGTGCAGGGTGCGGGGGACACTCAGCAGAGGCAGGGCAGAACCTTGTCTCCCTGGCAGCCTCCTGCGCTGGGCAGTGCACAGCCCCATCCGGGTCCCCCACCCTCTCGCCTGTCCAGCCCTCACTCCCTCCACTGACTACTTCTGGGCTCTCAGTGTATTTTGCCATGAAAGACTGAATCTTTCTCCACCTCCCTCACCCTCTTCGAAGAGCCAATTGTGCATCTGTTAGGCAGCCCACTCCCACAATCTTGATGACCAACATTCACATCTGCTCCTGGGGTTCTGCTCCAACCAGTTTTAACACCTGACTGATTCCTTCATTAATTAATGAGTTTAAAAAATCTTTGACACATGTTCAAATGAAAAAGAAGGTGAGAGGAGGATGTTGAGAACAGTAGTTTAAGAAGCCGCTTGGAACACCCACATCCCGTATCCGAGTGCCTGGCTTTGAGTCCTGGCTCTACTCCCAGTTCCCCCAGTTGATGCTCACCCCAGGAGGCACAGGCTCAAGTACCTGGGTCCCTGACACTCATATGGGAAACCCAGATAGAGTTCCCGGCTCCTGGCTGACCCCACCTGGCTGTTGTGGGCCTTTGGGGAGTGAATCAGTGGATGGAAGACATCACTCTAACTCCTTCCCTCTTTCCCTTTTAAATAAAATGAAACACAATTAAAAAAAAAAAAGTCTATAAATTTTTTTAAAAGAATGAATCTGTCCCTCTGTGGCTTTCACTGTGCATGTGAGCTCTCAGTTTTCCAGTTTCACATTCCCCTCTGGCGCAGGACTGGTGCCAGGGACAGCATCTCTCTTCCCGGAGAGGGACAGCCTTTTGCTCATCTTCTGACACTTTGCCGGCAACCTCTGCGGCCCCTCCACCCTGGGCCCACAGCTTACATCTGGCGACTGTGCCCCTTTAATGGATGCAAGCGTGTCTATTGTGGGTCCAGGCACAATGGTCTCCATGGAGACATGATCCCAATGACTAATGAGACAAAAGAGAGTGTTTCTGAAGCCTTGGAACTCATCCTGGATGGAATACACGAGCATCATCATGTTCAGTGGACCTATTCCTTCTCATTCCTCCCTAGAAACATCAACAAATGGTCCCTGGCAACCTGACCTCGTGGTAGAATTGGACTCCAGCCACCTGCTCAGAGTCTTCTAGATCCTCCACTGCAGGATCCCAATCCTGGGACACAGTCCTAGGCAGCCATGGAGACGCCTGTCCCTCTCTGGCCCCGCCCACCTGCTCTCATGGTGGCCAGTAAGGAGACCAAGGAAGCTCCAGGCTGTGGGGACCATGTCTTTCTCCCTTTGTTGCCAGCCTGGCTCAGCCTCCAACTGCCCCACAGGGCTCGCTCCAGCACCTTCACTGGTTTGTTTCAGGACGCTGGGTGGGATTCCCCATGCTGTGCCCCTCACAACTGAGGCTCAGGGCAATGGGCCTGAGACGTTAACTCCACCCCATTCTCCCAGGAGATGTAATCTTAGGGTAATGTATGGACAAAATCTCAGAAATAAGCTGCCCCAATGAGCTTTTCCACTTCCTGCCCTCATACCACCACGACCCCAGGTTAAAGGGGAATTGTTCAGAACTCAAAATACCCAGACCTCAATCCAGGGCTCAGCTGTGTCAGAGAACTGAGAAATGAGTCCAAAAGTCATATTACTTAACAGCAAAAAGAGAACTTGGGTAGAAATGTCCAAGCACAAGAAAGAAACAGACGTCAACTACGCAAGCACAAGCTCAGAAGGAAAGTATTCAGAGGGCAAAGCATCCAATGTAGAAGGAACCTAACGCCGACACTGGAAGAAAAGGCCATGTGACTGCTCAGGGCTCTACAACTACAGAGTAGGAATAGGACTTGGGAACACAAAACTTCAAAGACGAGATGATGAAACATGACAAAAAGAGACCCAAAGAAACAAACTGAGACCCAGACAACATTAAAGAACTCACAAATGGGGCCAACGTTGTGACACAGCAGGTGAAGCCAGCACTCGCCACATCACATCCCACATCAGAATGCCAGAGTGCCGGCTACTTCACTTCCTATTCAGCTTCGTGCTAATGCACCTGGGAAGGCACTGGAGGATAACCTGAATGTTTGGGCCTCTGCCACCCATGTGGGAGGCCAAGGTGGAGTTCTGGGCTCCTAGCTTCAGCCTGGCCCAGCACTGGCTGTTACAGCCATACTAGGAGTGAACCAATCAACGGAAGATATCTCTGTCTCTCCTCCCTTTCTCTCTCTCTGCCTTTCAAGTAAATAATCATTTATTTAAAAAGACTCACAAATTAATCATAAATCTAAAAAAAAAAACAGATTCTGATGAAAATAGAATTACAGAGAATGAATGTTAAGACAGACAAAGATATGAAGGCAGGGGCCAGCAATGTGGTGTGGTGGCCTAAGCCACTGCATGCAATGTCAGCATCCCATATGGACGCTGGTTGGAGTCCTGGCTGCTCCACTTCCAATCTAGACCCCTGATTATGTGCCTGGGAAGGCCGCAGAATATAGCTCAAGAACTTGGGTTCCTGCATCCACGTGGGAGACCTGGATGAAGGCCCTGGCTCTTGGCTTCAGCCTGGCCCAGCTCTGGCTGCTGCAGCCATTTGGGGAGTGAACCAGCAAATGGAAGGAAGATTTTCCTGTCTCTCACCTTTCTTTCTCTCTCTCTCTCTCTTCTCTCTCTCTCTCCTACCCCCTCCCCCATGTTTAAAATAAATAAACATTAAAAAATAAAAAAAGATTGCTCCATGTTGTTTTTTTTAAGATTTATTTATTTATTTATTTGAAAATCAGAGTTACACAGAGAGAGGAGAGGCAGAGAGAGAGAGAGGACTTCCATCCGATGGTTCACTCCCCAATTGGCCGCAACAGCCAGAGCTGCACCGATCCAAAGCCAGGAGCCAGGAACTTCTTCCCGTCTCCCATGTGGGTGCAGGGGCCCAAGGACTTGTCCTGCTTTCCCAGGCCATAGCAGAGAGCTGAATCGGAAGTGGAGCAGCCGAGTCTCAAATCGGTGCCCATATGGGATGCTGGCACTTCAGGCCAGGGCATTAACCCGCTGCACCACAGCGCTGGCCCCTCCATGTTGGCTTTTTAGAAAAGCATGCCATTTAACATGATTTTCAGAGAGATGCTAATCAGGTCACGGTGAAATCCACCTCAGCAATTACAAAAATGACAATGGCAAGTGATGGTGAGGACACACAGCCACCAGAGCTCTCCTGCCCCGCCAGGGAGGAAGCAAAATGTTTCAGCTACTTGGAAAGAGTTCCGCAGTTTCCTATAAAATGGAGCCCTTCCCGTACATCCCAGCAGTCGTGGTCCTAGACATTAACACAAGAGAAACGACAGTTTATGTTCACACGAAACCCTGGATACAATGATCACAGCAATTTTATTCAAACCAGGCAACAATCCAAATGTCATTTACCTGGTGACTGGGTAAACACACGTGGTACACATCTATCCAACAAGGCAGCAATAAACAGCCGTGAGTGACTGCCAATGCTCAAGGCCATTCCTCGAAGGGAAAAAAGCCAAACCTAGACCACTGTCTTCTGGGCGAATTACATGATTTTCCAGACACAGAAAAACCACAAGTACAGGAAGCAGATGAGTGGTAGCCAAGCTCCAGGTGTAGAAGGGACCCAAGAGGGCACAGAGAATTTTGGAGGGACACTTCCTCATCTTGGTTGATTCAAGACTATGTGTCTGTCAAACTCACAGCGCTGACTGTACACACTCGGGGAAGAATGGACAAGGGGAAGGCTACTTGGCATTGTTACAAACCGTGCCTGCCTTCTGATCTGCTCGTGGATGGACTTGGGTTGCTTTCTCAAAAAACCCCATCACTGGATTAAGCATTTCATCTGAGAATTCCACTGTTGAGTGCACTTATAATAAAGTATGTGGATTTTTAAAACCCATTTGACTCCAATTACACTGTTTTCCCTAGTCTCATATTTAACTTGGGGGAATCTTTCAGGAATATATTCCATCGGTGATGACATAGCAGTTGTTTGAGATTAAACAATTTATTTGGTTTCACTTGTTTCCTTTTCTTCTGTTTATGTCAAGTAAATTCCTTTAAATTTTTTTTATATGTGAGAAGCAAAGAGACAGAAGAACAGACAGAGCTCTCCCATCTGCTGGTTTACTCCCCAAATGACAACAAAGGTCAAAGTTGGCTGGAGACCAATGCTGGGAGCCAGAAATGCAATCTGGTCTCCTAAATGCATGGCAGGAACCCCATGACTTGAGCCATCACTGCTGTCTCCCAAGGTCTGCATTAGCAGGAGCTGGAATCAGGAGCCAGTGCCGGGAATCGAACACAGGTGCTCGAATGTGGGATACTCATGTCTTAACTGCTAGGTCAGGTGCTTGCTCCTAAAATTCCTTTCAATGACTTTCACTTTCAAAAGTTTGCCATTTTACAAAAACCATTCCTATCTGTCATTCTGTCTAGACACTCCACAAAGAAAAATAGCTTAGACGATGGTTTGGGGGGAAGAAGGTGGGAGGATACTTTTGTTTTATTTCATCTTTTCTGTTCTGCACTTTTTTCTTTTTGCATTTTAATGCCTTTGTGTGTTTTCATGAAAACACCAAGTCCTTCCCTGACCCCTCCCCAGCTATTTCACAGCCCCCTCTCCCTCCCCTAACAGCCGTGTGGCTCTCCTTACTCCAGAGCTGCAGCCTTGCCCATCCCCACGCCCTTCCATCTCTACATCCTGTGGAGTGGCCGAGTGAACCCACAGATCCTCAACACACACAGCAGGAATGAAGCAGGCCTCGTGCCAAGGGCGCCAAGGAGAAATCCTTGGAGTCTGGGAAGTAAAGCTCACCTCAGGTGACAGCTCCCCATCATCTACCTTCCTACACTGTGCACAAGAAATCAGGGCAGGAAGGGTATAGGGCTGGCACTAGCAGGACAAACCTCGTGATCTCGACCTAACATCGAGTGCCACATCTCCCCTCCTGGAGAGGGCCTGGGCCTTTGACAGAAGCCCAAAGGCTGAGATTCTGGAGTTACGAGTGAACAAAGCGAACTTCAGGATGGGACAGAGCCACGGAAGCCTAGACGACACCAAGGTTAGGCAGGGGTTGAGTTGATGACTCTCTGGGGTGATGTCCATCCATGAAGTCAACACTGATCACTTGTAGGCTGTCCTCTGAGACTATGGCGTGGGACTATCTGGCACTGCCTTGGCTAATGGACTGAAATCATATACACAGCAAAAGTGGCGGAGGTGTTGAAGGTGAGTCAACCACTTAGCCACTGAGTGAGCAAAACCGACCACCCAGCACATCCCAACTGATTCTTCTACATCTCCAACTACTCCTGAGAAGTGATGAATCCTTGTGAGAAGTGGCCCTAGGTAAGTCCCAGCATTTATGTTGGTGATGAACTGAAGAGGAAGTGAAGAAAAAGCAAAGGCCTCCAAGAAAGTGATGATGTGGAACTACAAGGGGACTTCAAGAAGTCTATGGGGGCCAGTGCTGTGGCGTAGCAGGTAAAGCCGACGTCTGCCATGCCAGCATCCCATGTGGGTGCCGGTTGGAGTCCTGGCTGCTCCACTTCCAATCCAGCTTTCTGCTATGGCCTAGGAAAGCAGTGGAAGATGGTCCAAGTCCTTGGGCCCCTGCACCTGCGTGGGAGACTGAGAAGAGACTCCTGGTTCCTGGCTTCAGATCAGCACAGCTCTGGCCATTGCGGCTATCTGGGAAGTGAACCAGTGGATGGAAGACCTCTCTGTCTCTACCTCTCTCTCTCTATGTGTGTGTGTGTAACTCTGACTTTCAAATAAATTAATAAATCTTTTTTAAAAAAATAGAAGTTTATGGAAGACGGAATTAAAAATAAGTTTATTCTGACATAAAAATCCTTGAAATCCATGCATAAAAGGTTTCTTCAAAAAGTTCATGGAAAGGGACGGCACTGCAGCACAGCGAGCACAATTTCCACCTGCGACACCAACAAATCATATGAGTGCTGGTTCCTGTCCACTGTTCCACTTCTGATCCAGCTCCCTGCTAATGTGCCTGGGAAAAGCAATGGAAGATGGGCCAAGTGCTTGGGCCCCGCTACCCACATGTGAGACCTGGATGAGGCTCCTGGCTCCTAGTTTTGGCCTGGCTTAGCCCTGACTGTTGCAGGCAGTTGGGGAATGAACCAGCAGATGGAAGACTTCTCTATGTATCTCTGCCTCTCTCTCTGTAACTCTAACTTTCAAATAAATATATAAATCATTTTTTCAAAAAATTCATCAAAAATGCATATTATGCAAAAACTAGTCATATATTTCAAAGGAAATCTTAACAGATAAATAGTTTGCTCCCCCCTTTTTCCCCATGTTTATTTGAAAGACAGAGAGATAGAGACAGAAAAAGAACTCCCATCCAACTGGTTCATTCCCCAAATGCCCACCACAGCTAGAGATGGGCCAGCCCAAAGCCAGGAATCTGGAACTCAATCCAAGTCTCCCATGTGTGCAGCAGGTGCCCAAGCACTTGAGCCATCACCTGCTGCTTCCCAGGGTGTACATTAGCAGGAAGACAGCACTGGAAGGAGAGCCAGGGCTTGAACCCAGGCACTCCAATGTGGGAGGCCAATGTCCCAAAACCTGGCTTAAGCCAAATCCCCACCCCTCAAATGTTTTTTACACCAAAAAAAAAAAAAATCCTTTAACTGTTTTTCCATGAACTTTTTGAAGTACCCACATACACACTGAAAAGTAATTCTTTCTTTCTTTCTTTCTTTCTTTCTTTCTTTCTTTCTTTCTTTCTTTCTTTCTTTCTTTCTCTCTCTCTCTCTCTCTCTCTCTCTCTCTTTCTTTCTTTCTTTCTTTCTTTCTTTCTTTCTTTTGGACAGGCAGAGTGGACAGTGAGAGAGACAGAGAGAAAGCTCTTCCTTTTGCCATTGGTTTAGCCCCCCAATGGCCGCTGCGGCCGGCGTGCTGTGGCCAGTGCTCTGCGCTGATCCGAAGGCAGGAGCCAAGTGCTTCTCCTGGTCTCCCATGGGGTGTAGGGCCCAAGCACTTGGGCCATCCTCCACTGCACTCCCGGGCTACAGCAGAGAGCTGGACTGGAAGATTAGCAACCGGGACAGAATCTGGTGCCCCGACAGGGACTAGAACCTGGGTTGCCAGCACCACAGGTGGAGGATTAGTCTAGTGAGCTATGGCACCAGCCAAAAAGTAATTCTGAGCCACACTGTGCCTCAGATCTGCCATGGGAATGACTTCAACATGCCTGCGATAGGAAACCAGAAGATGTGGCTCTTGATACAAAAATGCTTAGTGCTGAAACTCAGCTCATTCCTTCACTTGCTCCTTCATCCAATCCAACCAACAGTACTGATGCCTACTCTGGCCTGGCACTCGCCTTGGCTCTAAGGATACAGCAGGGAGCGGAGCAAAGTCACCGTTTTCACGAAGCTTGTGGTCTAGCGTGGGAAGAGCAATAAAATCTAACCCACGTTGGGCGACACAACATCTGAAAAAATTACACATACATAGGGATTAAGAGTGAAGGAGGCTCATCTTTAATTTCAGGAAGGTGATATTTTATACAGAGCAGTCAAGAAGAGCCTCTCGGAGAAGATGACAACCGAGCAGAAATCGGAAAGGGGGGGGGGAGCGAAGAGCCTTCCCGAGGGAACAGCAAGTGCAAGAGCCCCGAGGCAGGGATGAGTTGGAAGAACAGCAAGGAGGCAAGGGATGCCGCAACTAGGTGAGCAACAGGAGCGCCAGAGCTGAGCTCAGGGCAGCAGCAGGGTGGCTGAGCAAGGCTGGGAGGCCGCGGCGAGGACTCTGGCCCTGGCTCCAGTGGAGAATGTGAGCACACGATATGCAGTAAGTTTTAACAGGATCCTGCTGTGCGCAGATGCCTACTGGCCTGCTGGTGGCTTGGGAAAGGGGAGGTAGTGAAAAGTGGTCAGATTAGGGGCAGAAGTGTAAAACCAAATTCACAAGTCTCAGGGACTGTCAAATCCACCCCCAGGGTGTCCAAGGTCTACTTTGAACAAGAACCTTCTATGTGCATCAAGTCATTGACATTTCTTAAGCCTTGCTTTAAATTATACATCATATTCTTAAATATACTGCTGATAGTAATTAAGGGTGGCTTACGTTCAATTTCAGTACCAATCCCATTTTGGTAAGAATAACCAGTCAAGGAGCAGGTGTTTGGGGTCATGGTTAAGATGCTGCCTGTACAGCAGGTTGTGGCACAGTGGGTTACACCACCACTTGGGACACCCACACACTGTGTCAGCATGTCTGCTTTGAATCCAGGCTGCTCTACGCTTGCAATCCAGCTTGCTAATAATGCAGCTAGGGGGCAGATTATGGCGCAAGTCCTTGGGTCCCTGCCACCCACATGGGAGACCTGGATTGAGTTCCAGGCTCCTGGCTTTGGTCTGGCCCAGCCCCTGATGTTACAGGCATTTGGAGAGTGAACCAGTGGATGGAAGGTCTCCTCCTCTCCCTCCCTCCATCCCTCCTTTCCCCTCCTCCCTCCCTCCCTCCCTCTTCCTCCTCCTCCTCTTCTTCTTCCTCCTCCTCCTCCTCCCTCCTCCTCTTCCTCTTCTTCTTCTTCCTCCTCCTCCTCTTCCTCCTCCTCCTCCTCTTCTTCTTCTTTTCTCTCTCTCTCTCCCTCTCCCTCTCTCTCAGATAATAGTTCCCTGGGGCCAACAATGTGGCTTAGCATGTAAGGCCGCCAGTTCAAGTCCCAGCTGCTCCACTTCCAATGCAGCTCTCTGCTAATGCACCTGGGAAACCAGTAGAAGACGGCCCAAGTGCTTGAACCCTGCACCCATGTGGGAGACCCAGATGAAGCGTCTGCCTTCAGATCAGCCCAGCTCCAGACATTGCAGCCATTTGGGAAGTGAATCACTGGATAGAAGACCTCTGTCTATAACTCTGCCTCTCAAATAAATAAATAAATTTAAGAAAAAAAAAGGGGGGGGGGGACATCTGCTTTAGCCCTTCACTTTCTAACAGGGAAACTGAGGCCCAAAGAAAGGAGGGAGTTAGCCAAGGCCCCAGGGTCAACAGAGGGTGAAGCCGTACCTCAGACTCAGGTCTTGTGCCCGCCTGTCCCCGACACTCCCTTGGCACCTGGCCCTGAGGCTCTCAGGGAGCCGACGTGAAGGGTTTTGCACCTGTGGCGACAGCTGAGTTAGACTGAACGCTCACAGTCATTTCACTCAGAAACCACACGCAGGTGCGATCCACTGGGGTTTCAGAATGAATCAGGCGCCCACCCTCTGCTGTTGCTGCCTGATGGCGAGTCTGTATACGGGAACCTTTCAGAAATGAGTCTGCTAATGAGTCACCCAGGCCTGGGTGAAGGCAGCAGCAGGCTCTCCAACCTCACTCTGCTCCCGACAGGAGAATGATGCCAACGGTAATTCATGCCCTACTTAAAACCTCCTCAGCTGGTCCCTGCAGTCAGCCAAGAGCACGGGCCCCTGCCCACAGCCTCCCCTTTCCTCACTCTATCTTTTTTTCAGATTTTATTTATTTATTTGAAAGGGAAAGTTACAGACAGAAAGAGAGAGAGAGAGAGAGAGAGAGGTCTTCCTTCCACTGGTTCACTCCCCAAATGGCCACAACAGCTGGAGCTAGGCCCATCCGAAGCCAGGAGCCAGGGGCTTCCTCCAGGTCTCCCATGTGGGTACAGGGGCCCAAGGACTTGGGCCATCTTCCACTGCTTTCCCAGGTCATAGCAGAGAGCTGGGTTGGAAGAGGAGCAGCTGGGCCTCGAACGCAGGCACTCCAATATAGTAATGGCTCCCTAGGGGACCATGTCTCCTAACTGCTCGACCAAAGACCTGCCGCACAGCTCAGGAGCCAGACTGAGCCCTCTGCTCAGAGGCCTACCCCTTACTCGGTCCCGTCTGGGTCTACCCCACCTGTTGACAGCAGCTGTGTTCTGGAAATTCTGCTGGACGCCCCAGGGCCATCATGATGCTGAGCCCTCTTTGCCGGGCGGACCTTGCTGTCTCATTGTAAGGATGAGAAACGTGAGGACACTGGCCTTGCCCACTGCCCAAGCCCCTGCCTGCCACAGCTCCCCCAAGACAGAGAGCTCAACTCCACCTCAGCTGTGCGGATGAAACACTCCGTCCCCTGATTCTGCCCAGTTAACTCCTGCTCAACTCAGGCCTAATTTCCGAAGGGAGGAATCACTCACATCCTCCCTTAAATTCCTACGGCCCCTCACGCACCCTAAATTGCTCTTCCAAAGCAGCTTCTGTAAGTCGTCATTTCATATTTAAGGGAGTATTTGCACGAGTTCTGGGAGGGCAGAGATGGTGTCTGTCTTGTCCACACATCCAGAAAGAAGACAATGTAACGGTTTAGTTACTAGATACCGGATAGATGGCGGATGGGTGGCTGATGGATGGGTGGGTGGGTGGATGGGTGACAGATGAATGATGGATGGAAGATGATGGATGGATGGATGGATGCTGGATGCTGGATGCTAGATGGATGGGTGGTGGATGGATGGGTGGTAGATGGATGGGAAATGCTTTTTAAAAGCCTTCCCACTTATCCAAGTAAGAGGTGGGTCAAAATGCCCTCTACAGGGCCAGAGCTGTGCGTAGTGGGCTAAGCCTCCACCTGAGGTGCTGGCATCCCATATGGGCACCCGTTTGTGTTCTGGCTGCTCCTTTTCTGATTCAGCTCTCTGCTATGGCCTGGGAAAGCAGTAGAAGATGGCCCGAGTGCTTGGGTCCCTGCACCCGCATGGGAGACCTGAAGAAGCTCCTGGCTCTTGGCTTTGGATCAGCCCAGCTCCAGCTGGGGTGGCCATTTGGGGAGTGAACCAGTGGATGGAAGACCTTTCTCTCTGTAACTCTACCCCTCAAACAAAAAAATAAAATCTTTTTTAAAAAAACGATGCCCTCTGCCAGGCTGGTTGGGTCTGTTGGGTCTGATTCATTCTCTTTCTCTCTCTCACACACAGAGACACACAAGCACCCCACCTCTCTGGAGCAAGGGCCACAACCTCACTGCCCCAAGACCCACACCTCCCATCCCACACATCTGGCACTGCAGAGATGGCGCCTCAGTAGGTCCAAGAATCCACACGGCTAACAAGCCTCTGGACCTGTGGAAGGAAGGGTGCCCAGACCTCCCTTTTGAGGATCCAGAGTGGGTCCCAGCGAATCCGAATCCCCAGGGCGAGCCTCCCAGCGCCCCACCCCCATGGCCCGAGAAGCTCCCGGGGCGGCAGAAGTGGGGCCTTGCTGCCCTCTGCTGGTGGTAGTGGCGCTGCACTGCTGGGCTTCCCACTCCCCCCATAGCAGGTGCCAGGATCCCTCCAAGCGCGGATCTGGGTGGGGCAGAGCACCTGCATTCCAGGCCCTGACCATCTCCTGACCCTCCAGGGACCTCGCCAAGCCTTTTTTTTCTCTTAAGTAAGCACAGTGTTTCCCAAACCTCAGTTGTTTGGACCACACCTTGATCATTCTGCCTTTCCCATTCATAAGCTGAGTCTCTAATAATCTTTTCCTACATATATTTGTGTAGAATAGCTCATTTTAAGAGGGAAACTTAAATACCCACATTAAATGGGAGGAATAGTTTCCCTTACCATAAATAAGGTGTAGAGAAGAGAGGATATAGAGAGGTAGGAAAAAGGAGAATTCCACCAGGATGACCACACTTTTTTAAAGTAAAAGTTCCTATTTTTAAAACAAAGGTGAACAGTCGATCACCTGGGCAGTGAAACCATGAAGATCAAAGAGGGGCCGGCGTTTGCCTTAGCGGTTAAGGCGCAGGTTAGGACATGAGTGCCGGGGTTGAGCTCTGCCTCTGCTTCTGATTCCACCTTCCGGCCATGCAAACCCGGGGGGGGGGGGGGGCAGCAGGAGATGGCTCAAGCAGTTGGATCCCTGCCACCCACGTGGGAGATCAGGATAGAGTTCATGGCCCAGGCCCCAGTCATTGCAGGCATCTGGGGAGTGGTCCAGAGAATGGAAGATGGCTCGCTCTCTTTCTCTCTCTGCCCCTCGTAAATAAATAAATGAAAATTATTTTAAAAAATCAAACAGATTATGGTCAAGATAAGGCTGGTGGTCCTTGGGAGTGGGCAGGGGCAGGAGCAGGAGAGGCTGCCACAGGGAATCCAGTTCTTGGCCTGGGAAATGGGCACAATCACGTGTTAGCCAGCACACGGGCACTGGATGCAGTTCTCCCTGCATTTATGTCTCACTAAGAAAAGACGTGTCGAGGGATAAAAAAGTAACCGATGACAGACAGTGACCCACACCTGCACACCTGCCAGTAACAAGGGAAGGGACACTGAGCTACAGCTGGTAAGGGCCACTGGTGGGCTAAATGCCCCAGACACAGGCTGATCCCCCAGGGCCTTCCACATGGTCCTGGGGAGAGGTGGGCTCCAGGCAGCAGCCCTCCACCCACGCCTTAACCCTCCCTTCTCCCTCCCTCAGGAGCCCAGGATCCAAGTTCAAAGCCAGTGTGGCAGAAACTCCATGACCCCTCTCCCAGGGGACCCATAGCTCCCGACCACCAGGCCCGTGGGCAGTGGGAGACACGCACAGCACCTACTCGGATTGGCTGATACCTGTGCTCTGCCAGTTGTCACACAGGTTTATGATGAGCCCTGCTAATAGGCATCAAAATGTGTGTAATTACAGCAATAAAAACTGTCCATCAAATACCATCAATATCACTCACACACCTCCAGTGGGACGTGATAGGCATCGCCCGGCCCCTCTCAGGGCCACCCTAAGGACCTAAATGGGCCATCACCAATGGGCTCCACACAAAGGAACAGGTAGACACCAAGCACCTCCTCACCCAGGAAACGTGGAAACCAGGATATTCCTAGCACTCAGGAGAATGCCGGGCCCACAAGTGCAAGGGCCCCCCTGGGGACTCTAAGTGCTCTGCTCTTTGCCTGTTTCTCCCCGTCCCCTGCCGAGGAGCAGTTGGGGAAACTGAGGCAGGCTAGGGGCCCATTTTGTTCCTCTGCAGACCTTTCCTCCAAGTTCATCCTACGCGTTCCCAGGCACCCCCGCCTCTCCTCCTTGCTAAGCCCATCCCACTTCTACTCAATCCATGCCTCCACGCACAGACCAGCAGACTGCAAGACTAGACAGCATCATGCCTTTGCATCCACAGCGTTCTCGCATTTTCTAATAGTGGAAGAGGTGCAGAGGAACCGTGGTTGTGTGTCAACGAAGTAGGCAGCAGAGAGTGAGGGCGGCTGGGGCCGCGTCCTCCACTGCCCTGCCTTGGCCTCAGGTTCCCATCTATTCAATTGGACGATACGCTAGCCACACTCTCCCCATTTTTCTGCCCTGCCTTGGGCTCTGGAAGGGTGGCTGGCCCCTGTGGTCTGCACCACCCAGACCCCTTGCTGGGCGATCAGTGAGAAGCGGGGGTAGTCCTCTCCCCTGCTTCCTCCCTTCTACGCGGTCTCATTTCTGCAGTGGCCAAGCCCCTGCACAACTGCTCCATGCCTCCAGTCCTCAACAGACTCCAATCCCGTTCCCCTCACCCCTCCAGGCTTCCCCTTGCTGGTGCACCACCCTTGGCCTGGCTTGGGTCCTCTGCCCTGCCCACTCCCCTGTGGTCCAACGCTGGCCTGCGAGACACTCACCCAACGCAGGGGATGCATTCTCCAGACCTCTTCGTTTCTCCATTTCCTCATTTCAAACTCATCTGAACGTCTAAGCTTCCGTTTCCACCGAAGGTGGGAGACAAAGTCATGAACACAAAGGAGAACAGGGTTCCACTCACCCCTTCCCTGGGCGAACACAGCTGTGTGGGATTCCCGACAGGTGTGTGTGTGCGCCCCTGAGAAGGCCTGCAGCTGGGGCGGGGCGGGGTTTGCCTGCCACCCCAGCACCTGGAGCAGGTGCACCACCTGGGTGTCGTCCTCTGTGCTCACTGATCTCCAGGACTCTACAGCACCCTTGACCCCGTTACTGCCATGGGCCCAAAGACTCCCCTCCAGGACCCTGAGGCCCACTGGGGACAGCCATCCGCCCCATACACACTTGACTCCAGTCTGCCCCCTACGTGTGCTGGCCCCTGCTGTCTCAGGGAGGCCGTCCTCAGGCCCCTCATTCCCCCACCCCGCCTCGACCACTGCTGCTCCACCGCTCAGCGCCATAGCAGGCTGCTCCATGAGGCTGCTTCTGCGATCCCGACGACCCTTGCATGGCTGTCACTCTGGAGGATGGGGTGCTGGCCTCAGGCTTCGGGACCTAGTAGCTCTGAACCTCACCACACCTCCCCCTCCTGGGCTGTTCACACTCCCTGTGGGACCCCTCTCTTCTGGGACAGGACAGTCTTTGTAGCCTCCCATTCTTCCCCAACATGTGGTTTATGCTGTAAATAGTGTGCAGTGTGATGTGTTGATAATATAACATATCAAACATAATATAACATATCAAAACTTATGGGGGGGGGGGTGGGAGACAGCGCTGTGGCGCAGCAAGTAAAGCCACCGCCTGTAGTGCTGGCATCCCATATGGGCACTGGTTCAAGTCCCGGCTGCTCCTCTTTCAATCCAGCCCTCTGCTATGGCCTGGGAAAACAATGGAAGATGGCCCAAGTCCTTGGGCCCCTACACCCGCGTGAGAGACCTGGAAGAAGCTTCTGGCTCCTGGCTTTGGATCCACACAGCTCTGGCTGTTGCAGCCAATTGGGCAGTGAACCAGTGGATGGAAGACCTCTCTCTCTCTGCCTCTCCTTCTCTCTGTGTGTAACTCTGACTTTCCAATAAATAAATAAATCTAAAAAGAGAAAGAAACTTAGGAACACAGCAAAAGCAGTGTTAAGAAGAAAGTTTGTAGTAATTGGTGCCTATATAAAGAAACTGGGAAAGCACCAAATAAATGAGCTATCAATGCATCTCAAGGACCTAGAAAAACAACAGCAAACCAAACCCAAAACTAGTAGGAGAAAAGAAATAATTAAAGTTAGAGAATAAATAAACAAAATTGAAACAATAAAAAAAATACAAAAGATCAACAAAATGAAAAACTGTTTTAGGGGCCGGCGTTGTGGCATAGTGGATAGAGCCACCACCTGCAGTGCCGGCATCCCATATGGGCACTGGTTCGAATCCCGGCTGCTCCACTTCTGATCCAGCTCTCTGCTATGGCCTGCAATAGCAGAAGATGGCCCATGTGCTTGGGACCCTGCACCTGTGTGGTAGACCTGGAAAAAGCTCCTGGCTCTTGGTTTTAGATCGACACACCTCCAGCCGTTGCAGCCAGTTGGGGAATGAATCAGCGGATGGAAGACCCCTTTCTCTCTCTCTCTCTCTCTCTGTGTGTGTGTGTGTGTAACTCTGACTTTCAAATAAATAAATAAATCTTTTTTTTAAAAAAAAAAAGCTGGTTTATTAAAAAAATTGACACAGCATTGGCCCAAGTAACTACAAAAAAGAGGGAAAAGACCCAAATCAATAAAATTAGAGATTGAAAAGGAAATGTAACAACAGACACCACAGAAATAAAAAGAATCATTAGAAATTACTACAAAGAGCTGTATGCCAACAAACTGGGAAACCTAGAAGAAATAGATAGATTCTTGGACACATACACCCTACCTAAATTGAACCATGAAGACCTAGAAAACCTAAACAGACCAATAACCAAGACAGAAATAGAATCAGTAATAAAGACCTTCCCAACAAAGAAAAGTCCAGGTCCGGATGGCTTCACTGCTGAATTCTACCAGATATTTAAATAAGAGCTAACCCCAATTCTTCTCAGGTTATTCAAAGCAATTGAAAGGGAGGGAATCCTCCCAAACTCATTCTACGAAGCCAGCATCACCTTAATTTCTAAACCTGAAAAAGATGCAACGGAGAAAGAGAACTACAGACCAATTTCCCGGATGAACACAAATGCAAAACTCCTCAACAAAATTCTAGCCAATTGAATCAACAATGCATCAGAAAGATCATCCACCCAGACCAAGTGGGATTTATCCCTGGTATGCAGGGATGGTTCAACATTTGTAAATCAATCTATGTGATACATCACATTAACAAACTGAAGAACAAAAACCATATGATTATCTCAATAGATGCAGAGAAAGCATTTGATAAAATACAACACCCTTTCACAATGAAAACTTTAAGCAAATTGGATATAGAAGGAACATTCCTCAACACAATCAAGGCAATTTATGACAAACCCACAGCTAGCAGCCTATTGAATGGGGAAAAGTTGGAAGCATTACCACCAAGATCCAGAACCAGACAAGGAGGCCCACTCTCACCGCTGCCATTCAATATAGGCCTGAAAGTTTTAACCAGAGCCATTAGGCAAGAAAAAGAAACCAAAGGTATACAAATTGGAAGGGAAGAAATCAAACTATCCCTGTTTTCAGATGGCATGATTCTATACATAGGGGATCCAAAAGATTCCACGAAGAGACTATTAGAACTCATAGAAGAGTTTGGTAAAGTAACAGGATATAAAATCAACTCAAAAAAATCAATAGGCTTTGTATACAAAGACAATGCTACAGCTGAGAAAGAACTTTTAAGATCAATCCCATTCACAATAGCTACCAAGAAAATCAAATACCTTGGAATAAATTTAACCAAGGATGTCAAAGATCTCTATGATGAGAATTACAAAACATTAAAGAAAGAAATAGAAGAAGGCACCAAGAAAATGGAAAAATCTTCCATGTTCATGGATTAGAAGAATCAGTATGATCAAAATGTCATTACTGGAGCTGGTGCTGTGGCTCAGTGGGTTAAAGCCCCAGCCTGCAGTGTCAGCATCCTATATGGGCACTGGTTCAAGTTGCAGCTGCTCCATTTCCAATCAAGCTCTCTGCTATGACCTGGGAAAGCAGAAGATGGCCCAAGACCTTGGGCCCCTGCACCCACATGGGAGTCCTAGAAGAAGCTCCAGGCTCTCTGGCTTTTTGTTAGCAAACAAAAATACCAGATGTCCACTCAATCTTGAATGCCAGATAAGCACTAAATAATATTTTTGGCATAAGCAATTGTGCTTATAAACAAAAGTGTTCATTACTTACCTGAAATTCAAATTTAACTCACATCCTGGGTTTCTGTAGCAGCCCAGCACACCGTAGCAGGTGTGTTAGAAGATGGGAATCAAGGAGGAAGCAGTCCTCCACTAAAAGTGGATTCATCAGCCCGGAAGGCGGCCCCCGGGTCCGCTGCTCTGCCTGGGGAGAGCAAAGGGCAGGAGCTTTCCCTCCTTGCACACAAATAACTGCTGCTTACAAAAATCCCACGTCCACTGAAACGCTGCATCAAGCCTAAAAGTGAAGGGATTTCCAGATGACCGACTCTGGCGTTCACCGAACCACTCCTGCCCACGTCTGAGGCGAAACACGGGAAAGCCTATCTGAGCAGGGAAACCAGGGAGGAAGCCAAGCCATGTGCTGGAAACCTGGCAGTGAAACCTAAGGCAAGGAAAACCCAGCTGAGCAAGAACTGAGCAGGGCGTGCCAGAGGCACTGGCTCCCAGTGACTCACAAAGGCTGACCTTCGTGCAGAGGCTGGTAAGCCCCTGCTGGCTCGGAATTGGCCATGGGGGTCGTATGTACACCGTGGACTTTGGTAACGGCAGAGTTTTATTTTCTTCTATTTCAGAACAGTGGTTATTAAACACCACTTGGACTGACTGCTCCACGAGTCAGCAAAGAAGAAGGAATACTTGTCTGTGCACTGAAGTGGTGTGAGCCCCACGGCTGTCCCTGGCAACTTCACGGCACTCTGGCCAGCTTCCGCCCATCTATGCGTGCGGGACAGGTGGGCAGTGCCGAGACCTTCCCCAGAAGTAGCCTGTGTGGCTGTGTTGGGAGGAGGGGCTGGCTGTCATGAGGCCATGCTGAGCTGTGTGTTTTGTATCGCTTCCCAGGCTCCCCTAAGGCCTTCGGATGCCCGCAGTGGCATCCGCTTCATCACACACACCTTGGCTCTTGAAGATCTTTCCTGGTTTCCGTACATGTTTTTTCTAAGCTTGAATTTTCTTATGGACAAATGTACTCGATACAATGTTAGAAGTTACAGAAAGTCATTAAAAGGTTTGTACATTTTTATATGTGGGACATTTAGTCATTGGTGAGGATGCTCGCATCCCGTTTTGGAGGGCTGGAGTTGGATGCCTAGTCTGGCTTCTGACTCCAGCTTGCAGATGCTGGGAGTCAGCAGTGATGGCCAACGCCTAGGTCCCTGCCACCCACTTTGGAAACCTGGACGGAGTTCCAGGCTCCTAGCGTCAGCTCTCCTGGCATTGTGGAAATCCGAGGAGTGAACCAGCAGACAAGACAGCACTCTCACATCTTCTATTCTCTCTCAAATGCATAAGAAAAATAAATGTGACTGTACAAGGGAACTTCAAAAAGTTCACAGAAAGATGAAAATTTGGCCGGCGCCCTGGCTTAACAGGCTAATCCTCCGCCTTGCGGCGCCGGCACACCAGGTTCTAGTCCCCGATGGGGCGCCAGATTCTGTCCCGGTTGCCCCTCTTCCAGGCCAGCTCTCTGCTATGGCCCGGGAAGGCAGTGGAGGATGGCCCAGGTCCTTGGGCCCTGCACCCGCATAGGAGACCAGGAGAAACACCTGGCTCCTGGCTTCGGATCAGCAAGATGTGCTGGCCGCAGTGGCCATTGGAGGGTGAACCAACGGCAAAAAAAGGAAGACCTTTCTCTCTGTCTCTCTCTCTCACTATCCACTCTGCCTGCCAAAAAAAAAAAGATGAAAATTAAGTTTATTTTTATGGAAAAAAATTTTTTGAAATCCATGCATAAGTTTGTCACAATACACATTTCCCTGAACATTTTGAAGACCCTCGTATGTATAAGTGTGTCACTTCCTCAAGCTCCTGCAGGCTCTCTTGTCCTGACACTACTTGCACGTGTCTTAGGCTCTGTCCTGGAAGAACCCAAGCACACTCCAGCAGGACTCCAAGTGGTGATGCAGAGCAGCAGGGGGCAAGGAATCCACCGCCACCACGCAGCGCCGGGGAGGGACACTGAGTGCCCTGGGGAGCGGCAGGGCTGGTGCCTGGCGCTGCAGGTAGTGGCTCTGTCAGATGCCAGAATGTGGAGTGAGTCGTTCCTGTGGCTGGGAACAGAGAAACCCTGAGCCCAGCAGTGAATTCCTCGCCACACACACCTGCACTCCCCAGTTGGGTCCCTCAAACAACAGGGCCTCCAAGATGGCAGAGCAAAAGGACAGCGAATCCAGGAAGAAGGGAGGTAGGCATAGCGTTGCACAGAGACCAGTGAACAGGGGCAGAGGAAGAGCTGGGCCCTCAGGAATGGCTCCGAGGCTCACCTGGGATGGAGTGCCAACGGCCCTCCCTCCCTAAGTAGCTCTACCTCAAGGAGCAAATCCTAGAACAGAGCTTTCTGAGATACCATCCACAAAACCCTAGCTGCTGGTTGTGAGAACAGGTGCTAAGGGGAAAGGGTTACCCTGAAAAGACCCTGGGCAACAACGGAGGTCTGGCCTAGCAGTAACACGCTGGTTAGGATACCCATGTCCCACCAGAGTACCTGAACTTGATTCCCAGCTCCAGCTTCCAGCCACCAAGTACCCTGGAAGGCAGCAGATGACAGCTCTAGTGACTGGGTCTCTCCCATCAGCAAGACCTAGATTGACTTCCAGGCTCCTGACTTTGGCCTGGCCCAGCTGTAGCTGTTGCCAGCACTTGAGGATTGAACCAACAGATGGGATCTCTCATGTTCTATTACCGCCTCTCAGATAAATAACACTTTTAAAAACAAAGCGTCTAGGGAGGCGGCAAGATGGCGGAATAGGCAGGAAGCACACTTAGTCCGGGGGGAGAGAAAGTTTAATATAAGTGGAGATACTGCAGGGTCAAGGAAGAGTAGGGGATGAAACAGCAGAGGAAACTCTTCCGGAACTAGTGATTCACAGTGGACCTGCGTGGAGAGCGTGGGAGCCCAAGTTCGGGACACCAGCAGCAGACTCAACGCACCAGCGCTGGAACGCGAGGTGAGCCGAACCTCCATAGCCCGAGATACCAGCAGGCAAGCGGAAAGAGGAGGCTAGAGGGAACGAGGCTTGAAACTCCGTGGGGAAAAGTTCACCAGGCTAACTAGAAGAGAGAGAAAAAAAAATTAAAAAAGTGACTGATACGGACACAAGTTTCTCTCTCTCCGCTCACCTCTCACAGGCGAGCAAGACAGAGCAGGCGCCATTTTGGACATACGTCATAAGCAGGGCGACCTCAGGTCTGCGCCAGCCCTGAGCCTAGCAGAAAAACCTGACTCTGGGGGGAGGGGTGAAATAACAGGAGATTAGCATCTAACTTGGCAACCCAGTGGGAGACTGCAGGAGAATTGGAGCCCACACTGAGGGCAGCAGAGATTCCCTGTGTGGTCCTTGGGAAAGAGCTTCCGATCTCTGGCTCCTGTGGGTATATCATTTGCCTGCTAACTACCTCCAATTACGTTCAGCTGTGCGGAATTCCTTCCCTTTTAAATCAAAAAAAGAAAGAGAGATTTACCACACCTAACCTGGGAGTGTCATCCTTGACACACCCTCAACCCTGAGGAACCAAACACAGCTCTCAGTCCACACTCATCTCAAGCCTCTAAGGCTCCACTGAAAGCAGACAGTCCACTTAATATAGAGCCATAGTGTAACAAGAAAAAACACCACAGTGAAGAAACCAAATATCTCCAACATGCCAAACAACAAACGCAAAAACCAAGCTAACAAGAACAAGGAAGAAACTATGACGCCCCCAAATGAAAAAGACACCCCAATTCAAGATTATGAAGATGATGAGATCGAAGAAATGCAAGAAGCGGATCTCAAAAAATTGATAAGAACATTAAGAAGTTCTCAAAAACAAATTCTTGAACTACAGAAATCCTTCATGGACAAGATAGAAAATCTCTCTCGTGAAAGTGAAATATTAAGGAGGAATCAAAATGAAATGAAACAACTAGTGGAACAAGAAACTCTGATAGTGACTAGAAATCATAATGAAATGAAGAGTTCAATAGATCAAATGACAAACACATTAGAGAGCCTTAAAAACAGAATGGGCGAAGCAGAAGAGAGAATATCAGACTTAGAAGACAGAGAACAGGAAAGGAAACAGGCAAACCAAAGAAAAGAAGAAGAAATTAGAAATCTAAAAAATATTGTCAGGAATTTACAGGATACTATTAAAAAACCCAACATTCGGGTTCTAGGAGTTCCTGAAGGCATGGAGAAGGAGAAAGGATTAGAAGGCATTTTCAGTGAGATACTAGCAGAAAATTTCCCAGGTTTGGAGAAGGACAGAGGCATCTTAGTACAGGAAGCTTATAGAACCCCTAATAAACATGACCAAAAGAGATCCTCACCACGACATGTTGTAATCAAACTCACCACAGTGAAACATAAAGAAAAGATCCTAAAAGGTGCAAGAGAGAAACGTCGGATCACTCTTAGAGGATCTCCAATTAGACTCACAGCAGACTTCTCATCAGAAACCCTACAAGCTAGAAGGGAATGGCGAGACATAGCCCAGGTACTAAGAGAGAAAAACTGCCAGCCCAGAATACTATATCCTGCAAAGCTCTCATTTGTGAATGAAGGTGAAATTAAGACTTTTCACAGCAAACAGAAACTGAAAGAATTTGTTGCCACTCATCCTGCCCTGCAAAAGATGCTTAAAGATGTGTTACACACAGAAACACAGAAACATGGTCACCAATATGAAAGAAGATAAAGGAAGGAAACCTCACAGCAAAAGATCACAGGAAGCTCAATTTCTCTTTGACATAGAATTAAACTCTGATGCTCTGTTAAAGCAATGTGTTAAAGTAATCTATTATGTTCTCTTGATGTCTGTTAAATTCTAATTGTTCAAAAACAGCTGAATTTTTATTAAGAGCTATGGGTTATTTAAATATGTGCTTTTTTCAAAAATTTGAATATCTGCTGCTCATAAAACTAAAGCGTTCTTGGTTCTGTGTTTAGCTGTCCTCCTATAGGTTCCTATGGACTTTTTCCAGCCACTTTTATTGTATTCAGTACTTTGGGATGGCTCTGTAAACAGATGAAGCCAATAATGTATTAACAGTACCAACTGAGAGAAAGTATGGTTAACTGAGGTTACTAAAAAGAAAAAGCAATTCAAATCAATTGGCAATCTACAAAAAGAGTTAAAGATTTTAAAAGCTATTATTAAAATTGATATATTGGTCTATTATGCTATATTATATGTGTGTACATATTGTATGTCCACATGGGGAAATTTTATTAAGAGTTTTATTTTAAATGGCTTATAGATAAGATTGTCCATAAATTTAAGCTGCTAAAATCAATCAAAGATACATTTTAATTTGTGTGACCTGAATCTGTGTATCATATGTTTTAGACTTGTTGGTAGAAAGAAACTAAAAACATTTTAGATGGTTGTGCTTAAGTTTACTGGCTAAACAAACTACACCATGTTAGATATTTAAGAGGTGTTTTCAAATACATGATTCTTAAAATTTATAGAAGGCATTGGACCTTCTGGTAAATGTTTTCTTAAGTTGTTATCTAATGGTTGAAACGGTTTGCTAAGTATTCATGTGATATTGCTATTGTCAGCAAGCGATCTAGGACTTGCTCCCTCATTTCTCTATTCGAAGCCCAACTTGTTCTTTCATTTCTCTATTCTCTTCAAGGTAGGAAACTAATTCTATTATGAAGGAATCTGTAGGATGCACAATTTAATCTTTAGACCTTATAAAAGAGAAGGCTAACATTTTTCTGCAATAGCATAGCCAAAATAAGAACTTAAATAATAATCTCATAGCTAGATTCACGTCGCCATCAGCGAAGTATACAGTAAGCAGAAAAAACCTCCCTTTCAGACCAAAGGGAAAGAAAGTTTTAAAGTGAGAATATAATTTTCCTCATGGGCATTGTCTACCTTAGAAAAACTACTACAGAACATGCCTGTGACTATAGACTTGTAGTTCAGGCCACCGAAGATTAGAGATGGGAAACGGGCACTCCCTTGACTTGCATCCTCTGGTCTGCTTTAACACAAACCAGGAGGAAAAGAAAGCTCGGCATCAGAAGCAATGGGTGGCAGGCCTATTAATGGCTGATCCGTACAGTGATCTGCCCTCAAGGAGACCCAACAGGCCAGTCCACTGCAGTGGCTTTCAATGTGGTAAGCCTGGGCTTCAGCAGAAGTCAGCTTGTGAAGAGCCCTGGCAGCTCTGCCAAGAGTTGGATCACTGGAAATGGACCTGCCCTGGAGTCGAAGGATGCCCAGGTCAGAGCCACAGATCTTATTGGCTCTAAGCTGAAAAGCCCTTCACTCAGCCCAACTTCCAAAGTGACCACTGCAGCTGAGGGGATGGTCAAGTAGGGTCAGCAACATTGCAGGCAGAACTGTAAATTTCTTGTTAGAGATGCCACCTGCCTTTACCTGGCCAGCTCTCCTCCCAGGCCAGCCAAGTAATGAAAGTCAACAGAGTGCCTTCCCCTAGGAGGTTCACACCTCCCTTAGGATATACCCCATGTGAAGAGATAGATAGGTCTGGGCCTCTGAATTTACAAGGCCTAAAGCCCACCAGATTATTATCAAGCCCCTTCTATCAGGTTCTATTTGCCTCTCAATCAGAAAACTTAATTGTAGCTTAGACAGCACCTTTCTTAGCTCCTCTAATAATGACTCTGTCCTTTGTTCTAGGCCCTGTCTAGTGCACTTGGGCCTCATTCCTTTGTAATCATAACCTCTACTCTACCACCAATGGCTCTACTCCCAACATGTGTGTACTGATGGTCCTCTTCCCCACTTAATGCTGTATAATTGTTCAAACCTGGTAAATGCCACTTTTAGGATCATTGGTTACTATCCTCACTCTGTCTTTTATGACCTTGTCTAAATATGATCAGAGTCGGTGAACTTGGAAGGCTTCCATAGCCTTGGCAGCTCATGACGACAGCCTGGGATGGTTGCTGGTGCCATAAACTAGAGTGTCAATTTGTTGGGTCAACAACGGGAGCCACTGTGCACTTGCTCCTCATCTGGGATCTCTGTCCTTAATGTGCTGTACATTGTGATTTAATGCTATAACTAGTACTCAAACAGTATGTTTCGCTTTGTGTTTCTGTGTGGGTGCAGACTGTTGAAATCTTTATACTAAGTTGATCTTCTGTATGTGGAGAGAATTGAAGATGAATCTTGATGCAAATGGAAGGGGAGAGGGAGCGGGAGGGGGGAGGGTTGCGGGTGGGAGGGAAGTTATTGGGGGGGGGAAGCCATTGTAATCCATAAGCTGTACACTGGAAATTTATATTCATTAAATAAAAGTTAAAAAAAAATAAATATAAATTTTGAAAGTACGATTTTTGGATTGTAGCAGCTTTTCCCCCCTTAATCTCCCTCCCACCCGCAAACCATCCTATCTCCTACTCCCTCTCCCATCCCATTCTGCATTAGGATTCATTTTTGGTTGTCTTTATATACAGAAGATCAACTTAGCATATACTAAATAAGGATTTCGACAGTTTGCACCTACACGGACACACGAAGTGTAAAGTACTGTTTGAAGACTGGCTGTACTGTTGATTCACATAGTATAGCACATTAAGGACAGAGATCCTACATGGGGAGAGGGTGTACAGTGGCTCCCGTTGTTGATTTAACAATTGTCACTCTTATTTATGATGTCAGTAATCACCCAGGGCTCTTGTCATGAGCTGTCCAGGCTATGGAAGCCTCTTGAGTTCCCAAACTCTGATCTTTTTTAGACAAGGACATAATCAAAGTTTAAGTTCTCTCCTCCCTTCAGTGAAAGGTACCTCCTTCATTGATGGCCCATTCTTTCCACTGGGATCTCACTCACAGAGGTCTTTCATTCAGGTCATTTTTTGCCAGAGTGTCTTGGCTTTCCATACCTGAGAAACTCTCATGGGCTTTTTAACCATATGCGAATGCCTTAAGGGCTGATTCTGAGGCCAGAGTGCTGTTTAAGGTATCTGCCATTCTATGAGTCTGCTGTGTATCCTGCTTCCCACTTTGGATCATTCTCTCCTTTTTAATTATATCAGTTATTATTGGCAGACACTGGTCTTGTTTATGTGATCCCTTTCCATTCAATTATTGTTTATAGCCATTGTCTATATCCCCACTGCACTAGGGTCTTTTTGCTTTTTACTTGTTAAACTTGTTATTTGATGAAGTGTTAAATATTTTTACCATAATGTAAATTTAAAATGTTATCTCAAAAACTAAAACTAAAGAAAGAAGGAAGAAGGGTGAGAGGGAGAGAAAAAGAGAATATCATGTTCTTAGAACTGTATCTATAAGTCACATTGAATCTGTTAAAAACTAATTAAAATTAAAATAAAAACTTTTGAAAAAAAAAAAAAAGCGTCTAAAATTGCAATTCGAGGCGTTAGAACATAATGTTCACTGGAATTCCACATGAGCCAAAGCGCTCTCATAGCTGTGAATGTTTTGCTAACAAACAAGGAAGAGTGAGAGAAGTTCTAGAAAATAAGCCACGCAATAATCCTAGAGAGAGAAGCAAAAGATGAGACTTAATGGAATAGAAAATACAAAGACCAGAACAGCTGTGAGGGTCCGGCGGCACCCCCACGAAGGGAGGGGTGAGAAGCAAGAGAGCCACAGAGAAGACAGCAACAGAGAACCAGAGAAATGGAGGAACCTGGGTCCAGATGCACAGGAGAGTTTTCAAATTAAAGAGAATTCCGAATGCCTGCGGCGGGCGAGGCGGTTTGGAAATTCCGTGGAGGGTGCGTGGGGCTTCCGTGTCTCAGCGGCTGGGCCAGGGTGGTTTAAACCCTGGACGCTGACTTCTGCCCAGCTATGGAAGCTGGCAGCAGCAGGGCTGGCGTCTGGTGAGGGCTCCCTGGCTTGCAGACATGAGCCTCGTGGAACAGTGCTCACCAGCTGCTCCCTCTGTGCTTGAGGAGTGCAGGCCACTTGGTATCTCTCCTTCCTCCAAGGACACCCACCCAATCAGGTCAGGGCTCCACCTGTATGCCTGCACTTAGCCCCCTTAGAGGCCCTATCTCCACCTGCAGGCGCATTAAGTGTTAGGGCTTCAACACTGGAACGGAGGGACAGGATCACAATTCGTTGCATGACAGCAAGATTTTCTAGAAACATGGGCATTTGCCAAGAGAAGTAGGAAACCATGGAGTCAACATCAAAACTGACCTGCTGGTATCTCCCCAAAGGGTGGGCACGGCCAGTGGACAAGCTCCTTCACACTTACAAAGAGTGTTTCTAGGCTCTTTCAAATGTCCAGGAAACCAAAAATAAAAAGACAGAATGTGTCTAGAGGCATGGTACAGATCTAGCACAGCTGTGACACTTAACTTGCCAAAGAGAAGCAGACTTCACCCTGTTGAGAAGTTTAACAAGAGGCCAGGGCACCATGGGCTCATATAATTTAAGAAGCACTGCAGGACCGATGCTGTGGCACAGCGAGTTAAAGCCCTGGCCTATAGCATTCATATCCCATACGGGCGCCAGTTCAAGTCCCGGCTGCTCCACTTCCGATCCAGCTCTCTGCTGTGGCCTGGGAAAGCAGTGGAAGATGGCTCAAGTCCTTGGACCTCTACACCCATGTGGGAGACCCAGAAGAAGCTCCTGGCTCCTGGCTTCAGATGGGCTCAGCTCCGGCCATTGCAGTCATTTGGGGAGTGAACCAGCGGATGGAAGACCTCCCCCTCCTCTCTCTCTCTCTCTCTGTCTCTATTTCTCTCTGTAACTCTTTCAAATCAATAAAATAATCTTTAAAAAAAAAAAAAAGCACTGCAGATGGTGTACTGAATGAAAGTCCTGCCATGAGCAGTTTTCAAAGTAAGGTCCACAGCCAGCATATGGCACAGTCCCCACTGCTCCACTTCCGATCCAGCTCCCTGCTACTGCACCTGGAAGAGCAGCCCAAGATAGCCCAAGTGCTTGGGTCCCCGCCACCCACGTGAGAGACCTGGATGGAACTCTGGGCTCCTGGCCCAGCCCCAGCTGTTGCTGCCATTCGGGGCAGTGAGACAGTGAATGGAAGATATCTATCCTCCCACCCCCCTCTCTCATTCTGACTTTCAAATAAAATAAATCTTTAAAAAATAAAACCAAGTGCTCAAATTGAAAGGGCCAGCAGGGGCTGAAAATGGCTGAGGTTGGGGGACCCTTGAGCTGTGAGCGGCCACAGACAAGGGTGGCATGGAGGGGTCCTGGGCTGGAGTCCAGGTACTCACAGAGGCTCCTGCTGGCTACACCTGTCTTCTGTACAAGGCAGGGAGGCTCAAGGAGCCACACGAGTGGCCACCCTCACCCTAGTGCCATGTCCACACAGCGTGAAGTGGACCTGCTTAGGGGGCCCTGGGCAGAGGTGAGTGTCAACACCCATGGCTGCATGGTATCGGGCAGCTCAGCTCCATGCAAAACCTAGCAGCGCACCGTCTGGAGAGGGAGTGAGCTCCCCGTGGCTGAATGACCAACCTCCAGGGACACTCTGGAGGGAATGCTGGCCCAAGGGGATAAGCTGGCCTTGTCGGTGTCAGACTGGCTCCGAGCCTCAGGAATTCATACTAAACTAATCCTCCAGCAGCTCCCTTGTAGCCCACGGCGATCCCTGCTGGCTTGGCAGACCACACACACAATTTTCATTTTCCGAAAACATCGCCCTCCGGCCTTTCCCCCTCCACGCCTGCATCTCCACATGTCAGCAGCAGCATCCCTCGGAGTGGAGAATGGTGTGGGAGGGGGTGAAGGGAAAGCCGAGCCCGACTCACTCGCACTCTTGGTCACGTCCACGCAGGTGAATGTGCACCCCCCCACACTCAGGTTGCCATGGTGAACAGTTTATTGGTTCCTGGGCTTGGATCAGATTGGCAGGAGCAGGCTGCAGGCTTGAGGACCATTCAGGATGTCCATTAGAAGCACAAACGGGCTGGCCTTCCCTTCCTCCGTAATGGATCTAATGCCAGCCCACAGCGCTAACGGGGCTGGGCCACACAGAAACCTGCAACCATGGATGCCTTCCCTCCCACATGGATCTTGGCGATCCCCGTGAGCTGACTTAGAGACCTGCACACCCCTGCCTGGGCCATGAGCACGGTGAGACCAGGTACCGTCAGTGTCATGTTGTTAACAGACGGGGCCAGGTGTTGGAAGAGCAGGCGCTGGACTGTTAACTTCCAGCAGAGCCAGTGTCAGGGTCCCCCCCAGTCCTGGCTTGGAGAAGAGGGGTGCTGTCACACAAATGGCAGGGAAGTTACACTGAGCAAGGGCACCTTCTCTGCGTGGTGTCCCAGGGGCACAGGGAGCACAGCTCCAGGACCCCCCAGCCTAGGGTGGGGTCCTGCTCTATCTCAGGAAGCCCTGAGTGAGCGCCAACAAAACCATCTTAGAGTGGAGGGACTGTGCCATGTTGTGTGTGGAGAAATAGTAGCTGGCGGCCACAAGGGCAGAATGGGCACCTTAGGGCTCTCCGTTAAGTTCCTACTTCTTCTGAGCAAACACAGGACTCCACCTCTCCGACCCTGAAGTTAGTGGTTGCCCTGGGACTGGCTTTGGACAATGGAATGCCAGCAGAACTGATGGTTCAGCATCTCCAGGTGGGTGCAGTGGGTGCCTGGCTCCCTCCTAGAAGGAAGCACGGTTGCCATGGAGACATAACCAGCCTGGGTCCCGCTCCCACTGCACCACAGCTGCCCGCTCAGGATATGAATTGAGAGTGAGACAGTCTTTGGAAGTCTCAGCCTCTGAAGCCCTGGTGCTGTGTGTGCTGCAGCCTGAACTTGCCTGTGCTGACCCAGCACACCAGTGATCAGGGCGGCACGGGTTGGAAAGCTGCCTTTTCTAGACTCCTGTATGGATCCTTATCTAAGCCTGCATTTCCATATCAGTTTCTCACTATGACACAGTGTCGTGCTGTTACGTGACAAACAGTGGGAGACACCTCACATGTAATGTCACATTGCCCACAGATAGTGTGTCAACAAATGGGTATGGCTGTGTTTCAGTAAAATTTTATTTACAAAAGCAAACAGCCACCTGCAGTTGGTATGTGGGCCATAGTTTGTTCACACCTGATGTAGAAGAACTAATCTTTGAGGTAAGTCGGGGGAGGGGAGGTTTGGGAAGAAAAATAACAAGCAGGCATGTGGTCTATCAGAGCTCAGCACATAAAATAAAGCTACCACAATCTGTTGTTTGGAATCACATTACAATGATAAATTAATTTATGGGAACTTTGACTTCTACTTGGGGAGAATATTTACATTTATTTATGATTTTGTGCCTTCTCATTCAGGAATATATTGTTTCTCAACAGCCACTTGGATCTTTTAAAATGTATTGTTTTAAGAATGTTTTCTATAATGTGCTTTCTCTACTTCTTTTAAAAATTTATTCAAGAGTCAGAGAGAAAGAGACAGAGTTCCCATCTACTGGTTCACTCTCCAAATGCCCAGGACTGGGCCAGGCTGAAGCCAGGAGCTAGGAACTCCATCCAGGTCCCCCGTGGTACAAGGAACATGCGTGACCTGAGCCATTAAGCAGGAAATGAACTGGAGCCAGTGGTGGAACCCAGACACTATCATACGAAATGTGGTGTCTCAACCAGCAGGCCACTGCCCATCCTTTTTCTTCTTAATTTTTTTCTTTATTTGAAAGGCAGAGAGAATTTACCCAGTGGTTTATTCCCCAAATGGTAGCAATAGCTGGGCCAGGCCAAAGCCAGGAGCCTGGAACTCCATCCAGGTCTCCCACGTGCGTGCAAAGGCCCAAGCACTTGGGCTATCTTCCACTGCTTTCCCGGGTGCATTAGCAGGAAACTGGATCAGAAGTGGAACAGCCTGGACTGGAACCAGCGTCCACACAGGATGCTGGTGTCACAAGTGGCAGCTTAACCAGCTGTGCCACAACACCAGCCCCCTTATATATACTGTTTGTGTAACCACACCAAATACACCTTTCTCTCCCTTTCTGTATTCTGATGCAGAAAACTAACAACTGAGCCTGTGACTAGAGTGTCCACTCAAACATAAATCACACTTGCTTCCGAGTTCCAGAATCGCTCTGAGAAAGTCAGCAGTAGCTGCAGAGTGATCTGGCCTCCCTGTCAGCATGACCTAAGGCTTAAATGTATTGCAACAAAATGCAAAGTGGTGCAAGTAACTAAGACACAGCAGGTTGGGACTGAGGGCTGAGAGGGCTTCCTCCGTATTAACGAAACAAAGGAATCTCAATACAGTACTCCACCTCTTTCAGATCTCAAATAACAACGACTTAGTTATGTAGAATATCTGACACCCCCTCCTTCAGCAAGTTTCTCAAGGAACCACGTTCTCTTCCTGTTTTCAGACCCTGGACCAGCAGCCGCACCTCCCTTTCCTGCTCCTTGACCGCCCTAGGCTGCCCTACAGAACAGGACCAAGTCTTGAGGCCCCTAGCCTGCTGGGGTCCTCATCTATTAGTAGATGAAACTTCCTCTTGGGGCCAGCGCTGCAGCAGAGCAGGTTAAAGCCATAGCCAGCTGCACCAGCATCCCTTATGGATGCCGATTCGTGTCCTGACTGCTCTGCTTCTGATCCAGCTTCCTGCTAATGCACCTGGGAAAGCAAAGGAGGATGGCTCAGATGCTTGGGTCCCTGCCACCCATGTGGGAGACCCAGATGGAGCTTCCAGCTGCCACCTTCATCCTGGCCCAGCCCGGGCCATTGAGGCTGTCTGGGGAGTGAACCAGTAGATGGAAGATCTGTCTCTCCCTCTCTTTCAAATAAATACATAAATCTTTTTTAAAAAATGTTTCCTTTATCCTCAAACTTCATTCTCGTTATTGTATTTTTGTTTTGTTTTTAATTTATAATTTTATTTAATTTATTCATTTTTAGATTTCAGTTTCATTTATTTGAAAGGCAGAGTTACAGAGAGGAGAAGCAGAGAGAGAAAGAGAAGTATCTTCCATCCACTGTTTCACTTCTCAAATGGCTGCAATGACAGGAGGTAGGCCTATCCAAAGCCAGGAACCAGGAACTTCTTCCAGGTCTCCCATGCATATTCAGGGACCCAAGGACTCGGGCCATCTTCTACTGCCTTCCCAGGCCACAGCAGAGAGCTGGATGGGAAGTGGAGCAGCCAGGACTTGAACCCACGCCCACATGGGATGCCGGCACTGCAGGTGGCAGCTTTACTGGCTAGACCACAGTGCCAGCCCCCCATTCTCGTTATTCTAATTCAGTACCACTGACAAGGACCAGATTTCTGGTAACACGCGTACACTCTGTTGATAAGGTGCAGTGCATCGTCTCAATGCAGAGACACAAATAAATCAGTCACATCAGGCAATCAGCCTTTCCATTTTCACAGCTCTTATGTTTGGCACCTACTGGCTCTGCTACCAGTTCTCTATGCAGAATACAATACTTGACTGTGGGCCGGCGCCGTGGCTTAACAGGCTAATCCTCTACCTTGCGGCGCTGGCACACCGGGTTCTAGTCCCGGTTGGGGCGCCAGATTCTATCCTGGTTGCCCCTCTTCCAGACCAGCTCTCTGCTATGGCCCGGGAAGGCAGTGGAGGATGGCCCAACTCCTTGGGCCCTGCACCCGCATGGGAGACCAGGAGAAGCGCCTGGCTCCTGGCTTCAGATCAGCGTGATGAGCCGGCTGCAGCAGCCATTGGAGGGTGAACCAACGGCAAAAAGGATGACCTTTCTCTCTGTCTCTCTCTCTCTCACTACCCACTCTGCCTGTAAAAAAAAAAAAAAAAAAAAAAAAAAAAAAAAAAAAAAAACTTGACTGTGACCTGGAGTCACCCCAGTGCCCTGCAGAACACCAGAATCTGTGGTCTTCACCTGACTGCGTCCTGGTTCCCTTAGCCAAGCTTCCCCCACCCCTACCCTGCACTTTCCAGCCTCTAGTTATCACTGTTAGGTTCACGTTAATCATTAAAGAAAACTGCACATATGAAAGGAGACTTGTGGCCTTCATCTCCCGTGCTTGCCTTAGCTAACATAATGTCAAGTTCCATTCGTTCTACTGCAAATGTCAGGATTTCATTCTGTTTTTAACAGCTGAATACCATTCCACTGTGTCCATCCATCCAGGTATGTACACCTAGGTTGATTCCCTGTCCTGGCTATGGTGAATTGTCATTTAGATCTCAAGAAACAGTTTAGCAATGGGGAACTCAAGGCCAATTTTAATTTTCTTCTAAGACGTTATTTTTATTTTAAAGGCAGAGTGACAAAGAGGCAGGGAGACACAGAGAGAGATGGATCCACTCTCTGGTTCACTGAAATGCCCACAACAACCAAGGCTAGAACAGGCTAAAACCAGGAGCCAGGAACTCCATCTGGGTCTCCCACATGGGTGGCAGGACCCCAAGTATTTGGGTCAATCAAGGCCAATTTTTAGATGAAAATCTAAAACCAGAGACCTAAGCAGAAAGTCAGAGGCTGTTGAAACAACACATGCCTTGAGAAATGTGCCAATGGCGCCCATGTGGACTCTGGTTCAGCCCTGTGTGGGGCGAGAGATGGCAGCAGGGCCCACCCACGTTTATAGGAAGTGCTTTCCACATTAGGCGGCATGCCAAAGGGCTCCAACCCCAGGGAAGCATGGGTGGACTAAACTACTCCCCCCATCCAACCCCAGGGAAGAATGCATGGACTAAAAACCACTCCCCCCAGCCAACCCCAGGGAAGAATGGGTGGACTAAACCACTCCTCCCGCCCCGAGGAGACTATAAAAGGCTACTCCAGGCCTCAGCAGAGTGGGAGACCAAGGAAGACAACCCCTAGGACCAGCCTCACCTAGGTCCATAGAGGTCCATAGAGCCTGGCTTGGCTCTGACTACAGTGCCCCGAGGGACCTGGAGAAACCTCCCTGATGCTAAGCTTTGGGAAATCCCACTAATCACTGCTCAGAGAAGATGAACAGAAATCGTCAGGGCGACCAGCGTGCACCACAGGAAACCTGCAGAACTGACCCCTGGCAGGCTTCCAGCTCTGGTGACATCCAACACAGCTTTCACGACCACCCAGCTCCTATCTTAAAGACACAGCAAACCTGAAAACGCCTGTGGGGAACAAGCAACTGGACCAAGTGAGCTAGCAGTTTTTAAAAAAACAGCCTGAATTCTTAGAAATGCAAAAACCAAACTGAAAGACCAATGGGCAACAGGCTGGTCACTACAGTACAGCAAAACAGTGAACAAGAACATGAATCAGAGGCAATCATTTGCAGCTCAGCCCACAGAGACAAAGCATGGTAGGGGGCAGGTGAGAAGTTGTGAGGCTGGAGGTGGGGGGGGGGGGGTGGCACTGGGGCATCCCAGGAAGGGAGAGAGGATAAGATAGGAGCAGTAGTTGAAGAAACAATGGCTGAGCACTTTCTACATGAATGAAACCCACTAATCTACACATTCAAGAGGCCTAACAAATTTTTTAAAATAATAAATAAAAAGAACCCACCCTCACCCCTAGCCCACCTATAAAAAAGCCCAGCCCCTGGCATCTGGGGCCCTCTGCCACCTGTTCTGTGTGCACCCTGGCAGTTGGTCGACCTCTGCGAGTTTATTTTCTTTGAAAAAATTCAGTCTGGCTGTGAGTTCGCATTCTGTCTCCTGTTTCTACACCCTTTTTCTCACACTTGGAGCCTTGTGTGAGGCGGCACCAAACTGCACCCCTTTTCCTTACAATACCACGTCTCACATCAGCGTGCCTGAGTTTGGGTCCTGCTCTGCTTCCAATTTCAGCTTCCTGCTTATACACACCCTGGGAGGAAGCAGGTGATGGCACAAGTAATTGGGTCCCTGCCTTCTGCCACACACACACACACACACACACACAGGACCAGAACTGAATTCCTGGCTCCTGGCTTCAGCCTGGTCCACTCCCAGTTGCAGCAGCCATTTGGGAAGTGAACCAGCAGATCAAAGATCTCTGTCTTTCCCTCTCTCTGACACTCTTTCAAATAAATAACGTTTAAAAGAAAAAGAATGAGTGAAATAGAGCTGTCAGACAACAGAACCACAGAGTGTGTCTAGAAGCGATTTGGAAAGTTAACGCTAACGTGATCCAACATGGAAAGTTTGGAACACGAGATCAGGGGAGCAGAGAGCCAGCAGTGAGCAGGAGGTTGGGCGCAGACAAACCCAGGACAGCAACAGCAGCCACAGTGCCTAGGGAAGTTCTAATTAAGCTTAAGATGCGATGGCATTTCCAGAAGATCACAAAGAAAAGTGAAATTAAAAGCTTATGTTGGGCCAGCGCCGCAGCTCACTAGGCTAATCCTCCGCCTGTGGCACTGGCACTACGGGTTCTAGTCCCGGTTGGGGCACCAGATTCTGTCCCGGTTGCACCTCTTCCAGTCCAGCTCTCTGCTGTAGCCCGGGAGTGCAGTGGAGGATGGCCCAGGTCCTTGGGCCCTGCACCCACGTGGGAGACCAGGAGGAGGCACCTGGCTCCTGGCTTCGGATCGGCACAGCACGCCTGCCCCAACGCGCCAGCCGTAGCGGCCACTTGGCGGGTGAACCAATGGAAAAAGGAAGACCTTTCTCTCTCTCTCTCTCACTGTCTAACTCTGCCTGTCAAAAAAATTTTTAAAAAAACTTATGTTGGGGCCGGCGCTGTGGCATAGCGGGTAAAGCCACCACCTGTAGTGCTGGCATCCCATATGGGCACCGGTTCAAGTCCCGGCTGCTCCACTTCTTATCCAGCTCTCTGCTATGGCCTGGGAAAGCAGTAGAAGATGAGCCAAGCCCTTGGGCCCCTGCACCCACGTGGGAGACCCCGAAGAAGCTCCTGGCTCTGGATCGGCGCAGCTCTGGCCATTACAGCCAATTGGAGAGTGAATCAGAGGATAGAAGACCTCTCTCTCTCTCTCTGCCTCTCCTTCTCTCTGTGTGTAACTCTTTCAAATAAAATAAATAAATCTTTAAAAAAGCTTATGTTATGCTGGGCCCGGCGCCATGGCTCACTTGGCTAATCCTCTGCCTGCGGCGCCAGCATCCCATATGGGCACCGGGTTCTAGTTCCGGTTGCTCCTCTTCCAGTCCAGCTCTCTGCTGTGGCCCGGGAAGGCAGTGGAGGATGGCCCAAGTGCTTGGGCTCCTGCACCCACATGGGAGACCAGGAGGAAGCTCCTGGCTCCTGGCTTTGGATCGGCACAGCGCCAGCCATAGTGGCCATTTGGGGGGTGAACCAACGGAAGGAAGACCTTTCTCTCTCTCTCTCTCTCTATAACTCTGTCAAATAAATAAAGAAAAAAGAAAAAAGAAAGCTTATGTTGGCACAAAAATATTCAAAACCCAAGCATATTTGTTTCATAATACACAATTTCTTATTAATTTTTGAAAACTCATATAGGGAATGAGGGGTCAGGAGGGGAGTAAGTGAAGAGAAGTCCCTCCATTACCCAGAAAGACGGCAAAACTTTTATTAACTTCAAGCTCTGGTCAGTTACCCATGAGTGTTGTAATGTGTGGAGGAAGAGGGTGCACAAAATAGTGGGAAAATACAGAAAAAATTTTTTTAATTGTTTAAAAGAGGGAAGGAAGGAGAGGAAAATAAGCCAAAGACTAGATAGCACAAAACCGATGGTAGACTTAAATCCAGATAAATCAGGAATTAGATTAAATCTAACTGCCCGTGTTAGTTTAAAGAACACAGATGCCATGACTGGCTTTGAATAGCAGCACCCCCAAGCCACGAGCCCCTCCCCCGAGGCAAACAGGAAGTGACCTTCTCCTGCTGATGTAAGCTGCCCATTGTGACCGGCCCTGACATCACACAGCATGTCTCTGCCAGTCCGGGCCGGGGGTGGGTGCCTATCTCCTTCACCTCCCTGTGCAGCTGAGATGGTGTTCTGGCTCTTACACCTGCTCCATAGAGTTCTTCTGTGTCAAGTGCCATTGGCTGGCTCTGGTCTCTGCATAGCTGCTTCCGACAACCACTGGTGCCTCTCCTAACCTGCCACTCGTGGTCCAGAGTGTTGCCCACAAAGTCCCAAGGTCCAACAGTGGGCAGAGGACGACTCCATCCTTCTCACAGGAGGACTCTTCCTTGGGGGACACTTCCCTTAGACTCCGGGCAGTGAAGACACTGTGCTTTGAGAACAATTCCTCATGGAGCCAGAAGCCTTAGAAATTTGCCCTTACAATCCGCACCACCGGATTCCCCTCAGCAGATTCCAGTACCACCTGGCATCATGCAGGAGAAAGAACCCAAAAAAAGCCAAAAAGATGGCCAGCTGCAAATACAACGCCTGCCACGTGGTCCCCATCAGAAAGCTAGAGGAGCACGAGGCTTCCTGTGCCAACAGAAGCTCCCTGGAGGAAGACGACAACTTGAGCCCTCTGAAAGGCGGTCTCCCAGGCCCACGGCAGGAAGACGACCCCCTGCATGTCTCCCCCTGGCTTTCCAACTCTGACATCTGGAATGTCGACGGCGCTAACTGCCACCCGATGTTTGTCCTGAAGACTTTTGTCCCACAAAAGCTGGTTTGTGAAAGTGATGCGAGAGAGTCAGAGAAAGAGACCAACCCCCAGAAGATCCTCAGACCAGGACAGTAAGGTGCCCGGGAAGGAAGGATCAGGCACTTGTCACACGCACAGCGATGATATGCAACTCCTTGGAATAAAGGGCATGCAAAGTGCTCCACCCTGGCGATCTTTCCTTTGGTCACCTAGCATATTGGCAAAGAGCCAAAGGCTTCAAAATATGCTGCAGGCAGAGGTGGGGTGAAATGGGCCCTGGGAGAGCACGGGCAGGATGGAAGGCGACACCCCCTCCCTGGGGGCAGTCCCGTGACAGCTGTGAAGTGATCCATGCACCTAGTGTTGGACTGGGTGAGTCCACTCCTAGGATTTTGTCTTATAAATACGAAGGGGCTTCACAAAGTTCATGGAAAATGTGTATTAGGGAAAAACTATGCCTGGATTTCAAAAACCTTTTGCTCCAAAACAAGCTTATCTTTTAATTCCATTTTCCATGAGCTTTCAGAAGCATCGTCACGTATCCACACACGTGGAAAGCGAGCAGGTACGGGGGACTCACGCAACGCCGTCAGCAGATCAGAACAGCTCGGTCAGGAGGGTCCGGGGCGGCCACGCCATGAAATCGGGCACGACCCTGAAACCCCGCAAGGAAGCGCTGGCTGCACGGCCCTGGCAAGGCTAAGGCCTACTGCTTAACTCAGAGGTCAGCACACGTTTTCGGTGAAGGGCCAGAGAGCAAGCATTTTAGGATTTGCCATCCACGTGGTATCAGTGGCAACTACTGGGCCCCGCCATTGCCACACGAAAGCAGCCACAGGTGGCAGGCAAACCAGTGAAGGCAGGTTCCAACGAAACTGCAGGAACAGGCGGAGGGCTGGGTGTGGCTTGAGATGGCAGCCATGTCTGGAGCAGTCCGCCTGCTCGGCCACCGTTTCTGTGGAGCTGTGGGGAGCACGCACGGTGTGCTTGTGCTTGCCTGGGCTTTCTCTCCAAGCACACATCAGAAGAGGGGTCTAAAACGTTTGCCATGGGCTCCCCTTACAGAGGGCTTCCCTGAGCTCCTCACCGGAAACTGACAGCAGCCGTCCCCGGGAAGACAGAGACCCCTCCTGTCTGTTCCTCCTCCAGCACCTTTGGTGTGTGAATACATGGGAAAGGGTTATCTGGCGGAAAACTAAATACATTATTTATGTATGTACGTGTGTAAATACACAGAAAGAGACATCTCCCAATCCTCTGGTTCACTCCCAAACCAATAACAGCCAGGGCTGAGCCGGGCCAAAGCAGGAGCTGGGAACTCAGTCCATGTCCCCAGCAAGGGTGGCAGGGACCCAACCACTTGAACTCACTACTGCCACCCAGCGTCTGCATTGGCAGGAACCCAGGGACTCTAATGTGGTCACTGGGCCAAATGCTCACCCCCCAAATACGTATTTTTAAAAAACAGAAGGTAGGAGCTGGCTGGCACTGTGACGTAGTGGGTTAAGTCACTGCCTACAGTGCCGGCATCCCATACGAGCGGTGGTTCGAGTCCCGGCTGCTCCACTTCCAATCCAGCTCTCTGCTATGACCTTGGAAAGCAGCAGAAGATGGCCCAAGTGCTTGGGCCCATGCACCCAGTTGGGAGACCCAGAAGAAGCTCCTGGCTTCGGATCGGTGCAGCTCCAATCAATGTGGGCCATCTGTGAACCAGCAGATGGAAGACCTCTCTCTCTCTCTCTGTTTGCCTCTCTGTAACTCTGCCTTTCAAATAAATAAATATTTAAAAGAAAAAAAGAAATTAGAAGGTAGAATCCTGAAGTCTGATGGAGTCTTTTCATAAGGAAATCCTGGCCACTATGTCCCTTAAGTCCCTGTAACCCACTGCCCTTGATCCCTTCCCCTGTTTCCTCAAAGCATTGAAAGACTTCTCGGGGAAGGAAATTCTTATGAAGGAGTTCTGAGTGTTGGCCTTAGAAACCAGACGACTAATAAACAAACTAGAGAATTGCCACAGAGGCAAAACAAAGGGAGACGTGGAGGGCATGCTCGTGTGCCTACAACCTACGGGGCCAACAGGAGCAGGACAAGAGAAGTCTGGCTTGAGTCGTGAATGAACCAGCCAGGTCAGGACGTAACCACCGTCGCAGCCAGGTGGCGGGCAAATTTACTCTTTTATACAAATCTGCCATCTTGCTGTTCTCTCTGTACATTTAGTAAACGCAATATGGAATTCTGGGAATGGAGAAGACATTCACGGAAGTGGTGAAGTCCATACAAATGTTGAGGTTGAGTTAATACTGTACCAGTCTGAATCTCAGCTTTGATAAAGACGCCGTGGTTTTTAAAGATGTTAACATTGTGGGAGGCTGGAGGAAGGGTATCTGGGAACGCCTCACTCTATCGTTGCAAAGCTTCTGAAGTGATTTCAGAATGAGAAATGTGACGCAGAGTGAAAGGCACCATGGTGGAGACAAGAATGGACTCTGGAGCCGTCCTGTGCGGGGCGGGATAACCACCTGACCACCTGCCGGCTCCCAGACGTCTCTGCGGATTCTTCACCCACAAGCGGGGGTGACACATCCACAAACATACGTCGGACGCCTAGGGAAGCCTCAGCCAAAGCTCCCTGCTGCTATGACGGCGGTCTTACTCAGCAAGAACACGGTAAGGAGTAAGAGAGACAATGACGAGCAAGCAAGTGTAGAAAACAGGTGAACAACCAACCAATGAGATAATCAGTTCTGCATTTAAAATAATAAAAGGTTGGAGAAGGCTTTGCTCAGAATAGAAACACTGAACAAATATGTCTACTAAAATGCTATAGTCTCTAAAATAAAGTATTTTACGTTTTCCAAACCAGGCAAGAGGAGAAAAGAGACCAGGAGATGACAGAAAACTTTATAAATTCAACCAAAAAAGAATAATAAAAACGCAGAATTAAATGGTATAAATCAATCCAAAATACATCCACAAATCATATTAATATAAAAATATTTCACTTTGGGGGGGGGGCAGCGCTGTGGTGCAGCGGGTTAAAGCCCTGACCTGAAGTGCTGGCATCCCATATGGGCGTCGGTTCTAGTCCTGGCTGCTCCTCTTCCGATCCAGCTCTCTGCTGTGGCCTGGGAAAGCAGTGGAAGAGGGCCCAAGTCCCTGGGCCCCTGCACCCATGTGGGAGACCCAGAAGAAGCTCCTGGCTCCAGATCGGCGCAGCTCTGGCTGTTGCGGCTATCTGGGGAGTGAACCAGCGGATGAAAGACCTCCCCCTCCTCTCTCTCTCTGTCTCTACCTCTCTCTGTAGCTCTTTCAAATAAATAAATCTTAAAAAAAAGAGTGTCAACCCTGAGTTTCATCCACTTATGCTCTTCATAATCTAAAGGAATTTCTAGGACATTAAAAAATATTTCATTTGGGATCGGTTAAACCTCCACCTGCAGTGCCAGCATCCCATATGGGCGCCATTTCGAGTCCTGACTGCTCTACTTCCGATTCAGCTCCTTTCTGATGGCCTGGGAAAGTGGAAGATAGCCCCAGTGCTTGGGCCCCTGCAGCTGCATGGGAGAACCAGAAGAAGCTCCTGGCTCCTGGCTTTGGATCAGTGCAGCTCTGGCTGTTGCAACCATTTAGGAGTGAACCAGTGAACGGAAGACCTCTCTCTGTCTCTCCCTTTCTCTGTAACCCTGCCTCTCAAACAAACAAATAAAACCTTAAAAAGAAAAAAAAAGCTAAGGAAAAAAAATTTTTTAAAAAGCATCTTAAGTCCCTAAATAAAATATACATTCATTCCAACCAATAATAGCCAAAACTATAGAAGCAGAGATAGCAAACAGCTAACATGAGTGCCATGTGACCTAACTAATCAGACACTGTTTCCTGAGCTGGGACAACACCTTCAGAATCCTTGGCACAACGCTGCACCTGCCAGTACACCCTGATAGAAGTCAGCTGTGTCTTACAGAGCCCGCTGTGGGCAAGGCTTCCTGTTCACACTCATAGATCGCCTCCAGGTGTTTCCAGAACAGGGCATAAAACTCCTGTCTGGAGAGCCGGGGAAAGGCCCAGGGGAGGGGACATGTGTGCTACACTCCCGAGCGGGACGTCAGCGGCTATTCTCGCCCCTCTTTCTTCTTTCTGGCCTGCGTCCAGGAAAACGATCATAAAAAATCCCAGCAGTAACGGTGACCACAGCATGCAAATGCTGAGGTCCCACCCGGAGCTGAACCACAAGGGGAGCTGGCCCAGGCTGGGGGAGCGGCAGCGGGCAAGGCGTCCCAGTTCATGCTGAGAGGGAGCCAGGGAAGGGGAGGGAAGCAGAGGAGAAGGCGCGGAATCTGTGCTTTCATCAAAGAATGGTGCAGGAGGGCTGGAGCCGCAGCCCGGCCCCGCCGCTGACGGACCAACACTCCATGTCCCGCACACAGGCACGAGCAGTGAGCCTCAGGGGCTGGCCTGTGTCCCCCATCAGGGTGCCTGGGTTCGATCCCAGCTCCAGCTTCCTGCTAATGCACACCCTGGGAGGCAGCAGGGATGGCTCACCTAAGTGGGCTCCCGACACCCACATGGGAGACCAGCCTTTGGGGCTATCTGGAGAGACCAGCAGATGGGATCTCTCTGTCTCTGCCTCTCAAGTAGTTTTTTTTTTTTTTTAACTCAAAAAAGTAAAATCATAAAATAAACAAAGACTCAGAAGCTAAGCAGCTTGCCATGGTCACAGAGCTGTGAAGGAGCAAGTGGTCATGCCGCTCAGGTTGAACACATCCCCAGAAGTCTGCTTCCAGAGCTGTACAGCCCAGAACGCACACGAGCTCACCACGTAGGAGGCTGACACGTTCACATCGGCAGACTAGCCACAGTCCACGCGTCCTTAGCACGGGCAAATCGGGGAAAAGTCACACAACGCAATCCTAGGCAACGCTGAGAAAAGGTTAGATTCTTTTTTTTTTTTTTCCTTTTTTACTTTTTTTTGACAGGCAGAGTGGACAGTGAGAGAGAGACAGAGAGAAAGGTCTTCCTTTTGCCATTGGTTCACCCTCCAATGGCCGCCATAGCTGGCGCGCTGTGGCCAGCACACCGCGCTGTTCTGAAGGCAGGAGCCAGGTGCTTCTCCTGGTCTCCTGTGCGGGTGCAGGGCCCGAGGACCTGGGCCATCCTCCACTGCCTTCCCGGGCCATAGCAGAGAGCTGGCCTGGAAGAGGGGCAACCGGGACAGAATCCAGCGCCCCGACCGGGACTAGAACCTGGTGTGCCGGCGCCGCTAGGCGGAGGATTAGCCTATTGAGCCGAGGCGCCGGCCGAGAAAAGGTTAGATTCTAAATGCTCTCACCACACATACACACAAATGAGGTGCCAGATGTTAGCTCATTTAAATTATTCTACCATGCATGCATAAAGCCTCACTTCATGGCCCGTAAATACAGAAAACGGTTATTCGTCAGTTAAAATCAAGTGGACAGTTGTGCAAATGATCAACTAGCACTACTCAGATCACTCCAGGTGAGGCTCACGTAAAGTGAAGTCCGCTTACACAACGTTTAAGGAAGAAGATGCACCCATGGGGTCTGAAGTCAGGGTGCGGTGCCCGCGGCAGGTGCTGGATTCAGGCCACGGTGTGCCCTGGAAATTCCCCCAGCTGCACGCCCGGGACGCTGTCTGCACGCTGTACTCCCACAGCAAGTTCACACATGAACCTCGATCTCATGCTTTCCACCTGTCTCCCACGCCTTCCCTGGCTGGTAACCAGAGCGCAGGCAATGACACGGAACAGGGCACAGTAAAGTGCTGGCCTCCAAGCCCAGGAGAGGGATCCAGTGCTGACCTGAAGCACTCCACTGAAAATGGACGCTCACTCCCCTCTGCAGGACCTCCCTGCACGGTGCAGAAGGAAGGGCTGGGGCAGTTTCTTGCGAGAACATAATAAAAGCCCCGTTTGGTCTCAGTGTTCTCGCCCACCTCTTCCACAGCTCTGAAAGCTGAAGGAGCCTCCCCCACTCCATTGCTGACGGCCCAGTTCCTTGGTGATACCAACCAGGTCCAAAGTGGGAGCTTTACCCAGAGCTGCAGAGAGCCCAGGAGGGTGCACTGGAACCCACAAGCGCCCCGAGCCTGGGGAACCATCGAGTCACAGCATGGTCACCGGGGCCGTGGACCCCAGGTCCCTCACCCTACCACTCTGCAGCAGTTGTGGGAGCCCCAGGTCTCACCAACGGGGACCTCAGGAAGCAGCAGTGATGGCTAACGGCCGGGTCCCAGCCACCAACATGGAGACCTGGATTGAGCTCCTGGCTCCCAGCTCCAGCCCAGCCCAACCCGAGCTATTCCAGGCATTTGGAGAGCAGCCCAGCGAACAGGAGCAGTCTCTCAAATAAATAAAGTCACAGCTTGGGGGATGGGTGTGTGTGCAGATGCCTGCATTCCTCCCGCGAGAGCCTGGGTTTGAGCCTGCTTCAAATCCCAGCTGTCTGCTGCTGTGCACCCGGCAGGCAGCAGGGGAAGGCTCAGGTACTCGGGCCCCTGCCAGCCACATGGGCGATCCAGACGGAGCTCCTGGCATCAGCCTGACCCGGCTGTCATGAGCATTTGAGGAGTGAACCAGTGGATGGGAGCCCCCCATCGTTCTGCCTTTCGAATAAACAGGATATGAAATCCCCCCACCCCTCTGGCCCTAGCTGCCCTCAACTTCTCTCTCAGCCCTGTCACTTCATGGTGACATGAGGCATTTATTGGGCACCTACTATGTACCGAGCCTTACCGGGCAGGGGGCGGGACTATTGTGGTGGTGGTGGTGGGGGGAGCATCCTCTCAAGTCTCCTTTCTGAGGGGCTCTTGGGACCCAGGCTCTGTGCTGGCACTGGTCAGCCGGTCTGCATCAGAGAGAAGCCGGGTTCCGAGCGCACCGACACTCACCTGGCCAAAGGTGGGGACACACAGCTCATCTCCGAGAGCTTCAGTCACGGCCGTGGGACTGGAGACAGCGGGGCTGCGGAACCGACTGAGAGCGCCGGTTCAGCCTCTAGACCATCCCTGGCCCATTCCTGACCCGTCCACCTCTCCTCACAAACCAGCTTCCCACTTGTGTGGCTTTTGTTATTACAAGGAAGGGGCTCTTCCCCAGGAGCTGGCTGCCAGTCACAGCGCCCCCTCTCCAAGGCGGGAAAACTGCCTGAGGCGGCCGCGCGGGACCAGCGCGTTAAAGGCCCCGCCTGCAGCGCCCGCATCCTGCATGGGCACCGGCTCAAGCCCCAGCTGCCCCACTCCCCATCCAGCTCCCTGCTATGGCCTGGGAAAGCAGCCAAGACGGCCCAAGTGCTTGGGCCCCTGCACCCAGGTGGGAGACACGGAAGAAGCTCCTGGCTTCCGATTGGCCCAGCTCTGGCCGTGGCAGCCATTTGGGGAGTGAACAGCAGATGGAAGGCCTCTCTCTGCCTAACTCTGCTTTTCAGATAAATAAAATACACCTGGGGGAGGAGGGGGGCGAAACTGCCTGATGAAGTTGCCGAAGAAGGGGCAAAGGCTTCAAGGACTTGCTAAGCCCTTGTTCCCAGCTGCTGCAAGCACACTAACGGCCACCAGGTGGCAACAGAGAGCACCAACCTGAAAAAGCTTTTATCAGCCCAGCATACAGCTTTTTGTGACAATACCAAAAATCTAATTGAAACACAATATAAACAACTGAAAATATAAACAGAGACTCAGGACTCCTCAGTCTCACTTTTGAGTTCCAAAGCAACTGACAGCAGGGCTCCCAAGAATCTGTACACCCAGGTTCACGGCAGTATCATGGTGGAAGCCACTGACACTGGACAGGAGAGGTGTGCTACATACATGCAGCGGACTATTACTCAGCCTCACAGAGAAAGGCCTGGCACTGACCAGCACAAACGTTTGGCGGAACAGTGAAGGTGCCACCTGGGGGGCCAGCGCGTGGCGCAGTGGGCTAAGCCTCTGACTATGGTGCCAACATTCCATACGGGCACCAGTTCTAGTCCCAGCTGCTCCTCTTCCAATCCAGCTCTCTGCTATGGCCTGGAAAAGCAGTAGATGGCCCAAGTGCTTGGGCCCCTGCACCCGTGTGGGAGACTCGGAAGAAGCTACTGGCTTCAGATTAGCCCAGCTGTTGCAGCCACCTGGGGAGTGAATCAATGGATGGAAGACTTTTCTCTCTCCCTGTGTCTATAACTCTACCTCAAATAAATCAAATATTAAAAAAAAAAAAAATACCACTTGGAATACCCAGACACCTTATTAGAGTGCCTGGCTCTGTCCTAGCTCTGCTCCTCACCACCAGCCTGCTAAAACGCACCATGGGAAGCAGCTGATGGCTCAACCATTTGGGTCCATGCTGCACATAACAGCCCTGGACTGAGTTCTAAGCTCCTGGATTCATCCTGGCCCAGCCCAGGCTGTTGTGGTTATTTAGGGAGTGAACCACCAGATGGAGCTCTGTCTCGCTGCCTTTCAAATTAAATATGTATATACATACATAAAAAAATTTTTAAAAAGCAAATGGGGGCCAGTGTTGTGGCATAGCAGGTATGCCTCTACCTGCAACACCGGCATCCCATATGGGCGCCAGCTGAATTCCCAGCTTTGCTCCACTTCTGATCCAGCTCCCTGCTAATGTGCCTGGGAAAGCAGAAGATGGTCAACATGCTTGGCCCCTGAAAACACGTGGCAGACCCAGAAGAAACTCCTGGCTGCCGTGGGGAGTGAACTAGCAGAATGAAGAGCTCTTCTTCCTCAAAACAAATCAAATTTTTAAAGACACCCAGCAAAAGCACCTTAGATAACAACACAAACCAGCATCAAACTCCATAGAAGACACGGCAGAGCAATACCTCAGGCATCAACAATGCCTCCCCCACTGTCCACTCCCAGCTCTGCCCAGCCAAGAACAAACCCTGGGGCCGGCGCTGTGGCGCAGTGGGGAAAGCCGCCGCCTGCAGTGCCAGCATCACATATGGCTGCCGATTCCAGTCCCAGCTGCTCCACTTTTTTTTTTTTTTTGAAAGGCAGAGTGGACAGTGAGAGAGACAGAAAGGTCTTCCTTTGCCGTTGGTTCACCCTCCAGTGGCAGCCATGGCCGGCGCACTGCAGCCGGCACACCGCGCTGACCCGAAGCCAGGAGCCGGGTGCTTCTCCTGGTCTCCCATGGGGTGCAGGGCCCAAGCACTTGGGCCATCCTCCACTGCACTCCTGGGCCACAGCAGAGAGCTGGCCTGGAAGAGGGGCAACCGGGACAGAATCCGGTGTACCGGCGCCGCAAGGCGGAGGATTAGCCTATTGAGCCGCGGCGCCAGCCAGCCGCTACACTTTCAAATCAGCTCTCTGCTGTGGCCTTGGAAAGCAATGGAAAATGGCCCAAGTCCTTGGGCCCTTACACACATGGGAGACCCAGAAGAAGTTCCTGGCTTCGGATTGGCACAGCTCCAGCCGCTGCGGACACCTGGGGAATGAACCAGCAGATGGAAGACCTCTCTCTCTGCCTCTCTAACTCTTTCAAATTAAATCTTTTTTTATTATTATTATTTTTTTATTTTGACAGGCAGAGTGGATAGTGAGAGAGAGAGACAGAGAGAAAGGTCTTCCTTTTTGCCGTTGGTTCACCCTCCAATGGCTGCTGCGGCCAGCTCATCTCACTGATCCGAAGCCAGGAGCCAGGTACTTCTAGTCTCCCATGCGGGTGCAGGGCCCAAGCACTTGAGCCATCCTCCACTGCCTTCCCGGGCCATAGCAGAGAGCTGGCCTGGAAGAGGGGCAACCGGAATAGAATTCGGCGCCCCAACCGGGACTAGAACCTGGTGTGCCGGCGCCACAAGGTGCAGGATTAGCCTGTTAAGCCACGGCTCCGGCTTCAAATTAAATCTTTTTTTTAAAAAAAAAGAAAAAAACACTTCCTTCCACTTGAAGAGATCTCTGGGGTGCTGAGCCTGCTTCTCCAGCTCTGCGCTGGCCCAAACCCAGGCTCACGCCACCACCTGTGGCCTCTTTGCCCCTGCCCTGTCCTCACTGACCACTTTTACCTGGACCACAGTAACCCACGTCCCCGTTCCCTCGCACTCGGCTCCTGCTCAGTAACAAATAACCGGAGACCCAGCGGCTCACAAGGATACTGGCCAGTCCTGCTGAGTCTGTGATGCAGGGACAGGTGCTCTGAGCTAGGCCACATCGGTGAGGCGGGGTGGCTTGGGATGGCCTCACTCACCTGCCCGGATCTGAACCTGGGGACAGCTGAAGTTCTCATCTCCCACAACACAGCAAACCACAGGGCCCACTCCCGGATGCTCGGGGCAGTAACTCCATGGGCACAGCCCTGCAATGACCTACCACAGCCTCTGTATCTAGGGACCCTAAGCCACACCCTTCCCTTGCACCTGCCAATCCACCAGGGACCCCAGCACTCCGACTCCTGCACCAGGCCCTCTGCACAGATCTAGGCTGCCTCCCTGTGCTCACCCCCGCTCCGTCAACCCAGTGACCCAGTGCTCCCATGGCTGTTGAGCCTCCTGGTACAACGAACCCACAGGTAGCCCTCCCTCAGCACTTCCTGTGGCCACCAGGGTCCTTCCCAGGTGAGCTCCCCTTGCCCGTCGCCATGGTGTCAAGGGCTGTCAAACCCTGTCATGCCTGTCTCCTCCCCTCTCTCTGTGGTGGACACCCGCCCCCCTCCCTGTGGCCCAGCTGCTGCCACCTCTGGTGTGCCGTGTTGTGGTTTCATCCCTGGCCTCTCGAGACTTGCTTTCGGTGTTTGGTTTCTCTTCTACCTTGAGCACCAGAGCCAGGCTGGCATGGGCAGGCGGGAGCGACAAGGGAGGACGGGGGGCTGGAAAGACCCTCAGTGTTGAGGGAGGCTGCAGAGCCCACGGGAATGGTGCAGTGAGCGTCTGCAGGGTCTCAGGATAGCACCTGGGAAAGACGAGGGGCAGGGCTGGCAGGAAGGTGCTGGGGCATCACCGGCCAGTTCTTAAGTGAGGGCTGCAGACCACCTGCTTCCAGACTCACTCCCCGGCCAAAGGGCACAGGAATCTGCACCCTCAGTCAGGGGCAGGCGACCACAGGGTTAGAGAATGTTCTACAAGCCTTCACCCCCATCCCCTGCATGAGGTGGGGGGCAGGGGTCTCCCATCCACGGACAGTCCTGTGTAGCCAGGGTCAGAGACCGGATCCTACCGACCAGCAGGGAAGCTGGGAGGAGGTGGCTTTCAGGGGGACAAAGGACAAAAGCACCGCAGGGGGTGGGGGGAGGGTAGGGGAATTGAGGCAGATGTGGCCCAGCACTGGCTCCAACCAGAGCAGCCATCTCAGCCCCAGGTGCTGGGGGCGGAGCCCAGGCCCTTCCTACCTCCCCCTGGAGCTAGGACACAACCAGGCTCCGCCCAGCCTGAGGGGCTATGGCTATACAGGGGGTCTGTGATGGATCCCCACTTGAGAGCTCAGCAGGGCGTGTCTGAGGACCAAGACAAGAACTCTGGTGTTCCAACTCCATCCTCTCTATAGACTGCCCCATGTCCCAGCACAGGCCGGATGTGCCCTCCAGGCTCCCCTGGGGAGGAGGTCCTGCAGCCAGGTATGGGTGTGGACCTGCCCCAGGGATAGCCATGCAGGGATATCCCACAGCTAAAAAGCAACACCCAGGGGACGGCACTGTGGCAGAGCAGGTAAAGCTGTCGCCTGCGGTACCGACATCCTATATAGACACTGGTTTGAGTCCCAGCTGCTCCACTTCCGATCCAGCTCTCTGCTATGGTCAGTGAAAGCAGTGAAGGTGGCCCAAGTCCTTGGGTCCCTGCACCTGTGTGGGAGACCCAGAAGCTCCTGGCTCCTGGCTTCGGATCGGCACAGCTCCAGCTGTTGCAGCCATCTGGGGAGTGAACCAGCAGATAGAAGACCTCTCTCTCTCTCTCTCTCTCTGTGTAACTCTTTCAAGTAAATAAATAAATATTTTAAATAATAAAATAAAAAGCAACACCCTGATGTAACCTGCGGCCTGCCACCTGCCCCTTCTCCAGTGCCAGTAACGTCAATGACCAGCCAAGTACCACTGGGTGCAGGGCAGGACGCAGGCCAGGCTCCAATTGGTGCCACGCTCAAGGAGTGTAGAGCCACCGGGCCTGTCCTGACTCCTGCTCAGCCTCGGGCCACCATGGCTGAAAGGCTCTGCCCAGCTGTCCACCACGCCTCCTTGTTCACCAATCTGACATGGAGGCAGCTCAGCGGAGACCAGGGCCAGACAAGATGCAGGAGGCGGAAGCTCTTGTCCCCAGAGATGTTCCCTTGGGGGAAGAGCGGCTGCACACGGAAACAAACTAGTTTATTCTTTCAATGAAATGAAACAAAGGCTGAATGAGGAAAGGAGCGCCCGGCCACATTCCCTGCCCTGAGCAGGGTTCTGAGATGAGGCCAGGCCAGACCCGGACTCCCTGGGACACTGGGGAGGGGACAGGCAGGCCCCGGAGTGGGACTTTGTTCTGTTAGCACCAGGAGCCGCCCGCAGCTGCACTTGCAGTGTGTGGCCCTTCTGCCCCCACCTGAGCAGTCTGGGGAGGGGCTGGCAGCACCTGAGGGTGACTCTCACATTTGTACCCCTGTGTCCCCATCCCCTGTAAACACGAGAGCGGCTCACGGCCCCCAGCCCTCAGGACAGGATGAGGGTCCGAGACGTATGGCTGGGCTTCAGGCGGCCCAGGAGCTGCCGGGCTTTCTCCTGCATGAACAGCTGGTCCCTGGTGCCCCCGCAGGCTACCGTCTTCCAGGCGCTGGTCATCTGGGGAGAGGTAAGAGTCACCACCAGGCAGGGAAGGGACAGCACGTCCCAGGGAGACCCTGAAGGTCCCAGGCAGGGATGGGGTGGGGCATGTCTATGAGCTCCTCCTAGCACCAAGCCAGAAGCCCCCTGCACTGTTCCTGCCTTCCTGGGTGGCTCTGGAGAAGCCACGCCCCATCTGTGGGGCCCTCCCCAACTCTTAAGAAGGAGGCTGGACCAGGAGCCCAAACCCTGTCACGCCCCAGGGTGGCAGCAACCTCAGGAGAAGCCACTGGCTGGCAGGCAAACAGCAGGGCCAGCATGCCCGAGGCCAGACATGGTGAGTGATCCAAATATAGACATTACAGCTTAGTCACCAGAGACCCCGGCCACAAGGGGGGCTGGGGGATGGAGCTCTGTCTAGGGCATGGAGTCGGGGGAGGCTTCCCCCAGGAAGTGGCATGAAGAGCACGGGGGCACAGGGAGCAGCCTGTGCCAGGGCCCCCAGGTGAGCACTCACGGGAGCAGGTGCCACAAAGTGGCCTCTGGGCTTCGGGGCCGGCCCCGCCTTCTCGGGCTTGGCCTGGAGGAAGCCCTGGTTGAGCAGGCTGTTGTCCTCTTTGACTCCAGACAGGACGTGGCTGGCAGAGCCGGAGGGGGCGCTGGTCGGCTGAAATCAAAACCAAGCCCAAGTCCCCATTTGGCCAGGAGTGCTCAGCAGGAAGGAGCAAAGTGCAATCCGATCCCAGCCCCCTCTGGCTCCAGAGCTGCTGGGTGGGACCTCACTTCTCTAAGCCTCTTTGGTGAGGGGAAGGGGCTGGAAAGGGCCCATCTCACAGCCGCGGGCACAGCCAGGGCATCTCCAGCCTCCCTGGTGCCAGGAAAGCTCCCCACCATCTCTGCGACCCGCATGTGGCGATGGGGCTGGACCACGCACCTCCCGCTGGGCTCTGCCCTCCTGACAGCACTCAGGGAAGCAGATCCCAGGGAGCAAGCGGGGCGTCAGGACTCAAATCCACGCCCACCCAACTCCAAGTCTGTGCTCGCCACCACGTGCTGCAATGTGCTTTGTGGCAGTGATTTCCCATGCCCGGGGCAGAGGTGGGTCTGGCTGGAGGGTGCTAGGACCCCTGCCTGGCTGGGCTGCCCAGCCACAGTGAGGTCTTTACACGAGGACCCTGAGAGCCCATGAGCCCCCTTTCCCCGTTCACTGCTTCTCTCCTGGGCACTGGCGCAAGCGGGGCTCATCCCATTGTTGGCTGCAAGGGATCGGCAGCATAGCACAGATCTGGGGACCCTACTCAGCACAGGCAGCAACCGCTCTGGTGACCAGGGCTCCTCGCTCAGTGAGCACGCTAGCCTAGGAGCTAGCTGGCCTCATCCCAGGGCTGGTGTGCCCCCAAAAACTGGCTGTGCCTCAAGGCACCCTGGCAACTATCTCTGCGGCCACCCCACGAGCAGAATGCAAGGGAAGACACTGGAGACCCATGTCACAATTTCCAAGGTGTTCCAGCAACACAGCCCACCCTCCCAGAGCCCTCTGCAGCCCGGGGTGCGGGTGGCCAACCCCTTACCATAGCCAGACCCTTGGGCATTGTGGACATCACCAGCTTCACGTCCTCGTCCACGATGTCCAGAGCCAGAGACTTCCGCACTTTCTTGATAGGGCTCCGCCGCAGCTGGGGGTGGGGAAGGGCAGTGGTTAGGGTGGGTGTCGGGGTCCCCAAGTCAGCGCCTGGGTTGCCACAGCCACAGATGGCCCTGAAACAAGGCCCTGTGGCAGGTGGGTCTCCAAGCCAGGCGTGGATGCTGGGGATTTCCGCCAGTGAGACTTGAGCACCTTCGATCTATGCCCAGGAAAGATTTGAGAGCAAGGGCACAGCACTGACTTCCACCCACAAAGAAACCTGCTCCTCACCCCAAGGGACCAACACCCCTCCCACAAACAGGCCCAGCACTGAACCGAGTGCCACAGAGAACTGCGGCCCACTGATGGGTGATGCAGCCATGCCAACCCTCGGGGCGCATCTGGCACAAACAGCCTGCACAAAGAATGCCCCAACCCTCACCCTGCACCCAAGAAGGCAGCCAGGGGTCTGCTCGACACCAGGGAGGGGCTCCGAGACAATGTCCCCAACCCAGCACCGTGCCCCAAGCAGCTGCTGCCCCGGCTCAGAACTATCCCCACTTCCATGGAGAAGCCCAAGAGGCCCTGGGCCAACTTCTGTCCATCCATACATGGGGCACTGAGTCCACTTGGGGAAGGGGTCTGTGCCAGCTGCCCTCTGTAGCCCACCCAACACCCCCCACCCTATACACACACAAGGAGAGCAGCACACAGCCAAGGGGAGACTAAAGACAACACAGCAGGGGGAGGCCGGCTTGGGCTCACACCAGCCCTGCCCCTCTGCAGATGCTGCCCCTTCCCACTCCTGCTCAGAGCCCAAACGCCTGGCCCTGGCCAGCTGCTCCTGACCGCCTTGCCCATCAGAAGGATGCCCTTGGCCTCCCCTGTGCTCCCTCCACACCATGCACACCAGGCTGGTCCTCCATGTGCCATGGTAGTGTCTGTCTCCACCCACTGAACTCTAAGAAGGTCTGGATCCCAGCACCGCCCTCTATGGGCAGCCCAGGGCCCACTGGGCAAAGACCAAACACAGTGCTAGGTAAGGGAGCAAGGGGAGGGGCAGGAGACACCAGGACACCGATGGGTTTCAGCAGTAATCACTGTGGGGGACACCGGGCACACCGCAGCCCCCCTGTCCCAGGACCCACGCCCTCTTGGCCAGCAGCCCTCACCCCGGGCTTCCTCTTCTGCTTCTCGGGCTTCACGTCATCCTCAACAATGAGCTCGATGCCAGCCTCGGAGCGCAGCACCTCCTTCAGGTCCTCCTCCAGGTGCGGGGTCTGCGGCTGGGGCGAGGGTGGGAGAGAGCGAGTGAGGCCCCGCACGTAGGCTGCCTGGTGCCAGACAGAGCCTGTTCCTGGGGACAGTCCTGGGCAGACCAGGAAGGTGGTCTGGGGCCTGGACGTCACCTCGCAAGCATCATTGAGGGCCATTAACTGTCCTGCCTGGGACAAGGGGATGGCGAGCTTGGCTCTGATCTTGACTCTGAGAGCCGGCCAGGGTTGGGATTAGCCCCGGGCAAGAACCGTCATCCATGCAGGGCAGAAGCTCCGGCTCAGAGACCCAGAGCCACATGGCTGTTGACCAAAAGCCTGGCTCTGCCCACAGTCCAGGCTCACTAATAGATTTGCTCAATTCCACGTCCCCAGCGAACGGTGTGGCCCCCGGCATCATGAGACACACCTGCCTACTTAATTAAGGCTGCCAGGGTGGCGAGATGCCCTCTCAAGGCTGTCTGGACAGCACGCGGTCCGAGCACCTCCAGTCGGGCGAGGAGCGGCAGTGTGAACCAGCACCCCACCTCGCCAGCCGGTAACTCGGGTCCTGGAAACCCCGCCTAACGACATCGGCTCCAGCCCAGTCCAGTGCCTCGGTCGTCCCAGGAGACTCGGGCGGCAAAGGCAGAGGTGCTGCTGCAGGCTGTGTTCAGACTGAGGCTCTCTCCAGCCAGGCTGTTCTCTCCCCTTCTAGGGACTTCCCAAACACCTGCTGTCTCCAGGGGGACACCTGGCCACCCTGCCAGGGCGAGGGACAATTCTGAGGACGCACAGTGCCCCAGGACAGCCTTCTCCATGCCAGTACTGTCCACTTTCTCCCCAGCACGTACCATGCTGAAAGTGCTGTATCGCGTGCTCGCTGTCTGTATCCACCACCCTACATGCTAAGGAGCCTGTGTGTCTCCAGCACAGGCCGTGGGCTGCCCGGTACACTGATGGCACCCAGGAAATGTGGGGAGAACCAATCGTAACAGCCTCAGTTTCCCATTTGTAAAACTGGCACCACCTGCCCCTTCCCAAGAGAGCAATCCGATGAGACCTCGGGGAAAAGGGCCCCGGGAGCTGTCGGGGGGTTGGGTGAACCCCAGGCCCCAGGGCAGAGACCCGCAGCGGTGACCATGCCACATACCAGGGGCTTCAGGGGTCCATACTTCTCCAGGGCGTTCTTGAACGGGGTGGGCGTGTGGGGAGTGTTGTCCATGGAGTACTTCTGATCTGGGGTCACAAACCTGCAGGGGCCAAGGGCGGAGGCTTAGTGATGGGGGCTGGGGGCAAGTGGCTGCACAGAGACTGCTGCCCACAGCTCGGACCTCCCCTTCCCTGCCGCTAGCTCCAGGTGGCACAGAGCTGATCCCCACCCAGGTCCAAGCCAGGGCTCCAAGAGAGGGCCCTCCCTGGAAACAGAAAGGATCAAGAAGAGTGTTAGAGCGGCCAGGAGCCCCAGGTGGTGACAGATGCTGCTCGGAGTCCAGACTCAGGGCTTCCAGAACACAAGCAGAGCAGGGGCCATGCTGCAGGCACGAGGAGTGGCGGCAGCGGCGGGGGGCAGGGTGGGGATTGGGTAGATTGTATTCCTGCCGGGCCCCTCTCCAGAGGGCACACGGGACAGCACGGACCGCAGGCTGAGACGGCAAGGCCAGCATCTCCCCGGGCGTCCGCAGATCACCTCAGTACGCGCACACGAGCAGAGAATCCCTGGGACGGCCTGGCCCAGAAGCAGAACTCCCAAAAAGCTTCGCCTGCCTGGGAGAAGACCCCGTGCACGACCCCTGCCAGGGTGAGGACAGTGAGGATGGCAGGGGCAGGGTGCACGGTGGGCAAACTTCAGCTCTGCCAACAGATACCAGACCCTGCGACACTGTCCCTCAAGCTGGGCCCGCAGGGCCTGAGCCGCCTGGACACATGAAACACCCAGGTGGCCAGCACCTGGGGGCAGGCAGAGGCGCCCTCCTGGACACATGGGCCCCAGCCTTGCAGGAGGAGGTGAAAAGTTGCGAAGAAGGCGGGTCACTCTTTTCTCCCTTCTTTGGGACTAGAGATAAGAAAGGATCCACACAATCTCTTCTCCAACTCTTGCCGTCTCCCTGGTGGGACACACAGAGGCCCACTGCCTGAGGAGGAGCACTGGTCAGGCGAGCACCCACAGTTCAGAGCGCAGTGAAGGGTCAACTCAGCCCCACGAGCAAACCCTGGAACTTCTGTTTTGCAGCATCAGTAAGGATGAGCTCAGGCCCGTGAGAAAACCCACGGAAGCCGACGCGGAAAGGGGGTGCACCTGGCTGCTTGCAGATGGAAAATCAATCCCGTGAGCCAGCGTTCTCGGCAAGTGACCAGACCGGTGAACCTGCAAACAGTGCCACAGCGGTCCCACCAAGGTCGGTGAACTGGCTTAAGATGAGGGACAAGAGATGAAGACGAAAATGACGTAGACTGAGGGATGAAGGACTCGCTAAGGCAGGAAACAGGAAGAATTCATGAGGGGCAGGTGTTGGGATACCTTCCCCTCACATCAGAGCGCCTGTGTTCAAGCCCTGGCTCTGCTGCTGCGCACTCTGGGAGGCAGAGGTGAGGGCTCCAAGCACTCGCGTACCCCCCGCTCACTTGGGAGACCACACAGAGTGCCAGTCCCAGCTCTGACCTTGCCCAGCTCTGGCTGCTGCTACAGACTCTTGGGAGTGAAGTGGCAGATGGGAGATCGCTCTTTCAAATAAATAAATAAAAATCTTAAAAAAATTAAGCATAGCCCTGGTGAGCTGGGGGCTAACTACGTGGCTTAACACATGTGTCACTGTGGAGTCTCCCGAGGGGCTGGAGGTGGACAGCCAGCAAATGCTTTTGAAGAAATAATGGCTGACATTTTTCCAAATCTGATGAAAACTATAAACACACAGGTCCAAAGATCTCAACCAACATCAGATGTAAGTGTGGTGCAGCTGGTTTAGCCACAGCCTGCAGTGCCAGCATCCCATATAGGCACCAGGTCTAGTCCTGGCTGCTCCACTTACGATCCAGCTCTTTGCTATGGCCTGGGAAAGCTGTGGAGGATGGCCCAAGTCCCTGGGCCCCTGCACCCACGGGGGAGACGCAGAAGAAGCTCCGGGCTCCTGGGTTTGGATCAACCCAGCTCTGGCCACTGTAGCCATTTGTCTCCCATCCAAGTACTAACCAGGCCCAACCCTGCTTAGCTTCCAAGATCAGACGAGATCGGGCGCATTCAGGGTGGTATGGCCGTAGACACACTGCAGCCATTTGCAGAGTGAATCAGAGGACGAAAGATCTCCCTCTCTCCCTCTCTGTAACTCTGTCTTTCAAACAAATAAATAAATCTTTAAAAAAGAAACAAAGAAAAGCACACCACGGTGTGCTATATTCAAACTGTTGAAAACCCGTGAGACACCGCACAGCAGAAGATGTACAACTCCTTTAACCACTGAAGACACAGCCCGGCAGCCTAGGTTCCACTCCCTGCGGGAGCCTCTTGCAGAAACCAAGGCGGCTTTCCAGATGTACAGAAGCTGAAGAAACCAGAACCAGGTGGCGAGCCGGCGGACGGGCGAAGGAGGAGCCTCTTCGTGGAGAAGGGAAGCCGAGCAAGGACACAGACGAGGCGGAGAAGCAGTCAAGAGCAGCGATGCTCCCCGCGGCGCCACTGTCTAACGGCCTCGATGTCTGGTTTCGCTCCCGAGTTACGCTCTAGCTCAATAGCTCTGACCGAGGGCTCCGTAAGGCTGAGACTACACTCCGTGCCGAGGTCACAGAAGCTCCTCACGCTTCTCCTGCGGTGAACGTGGCAAGCAGAGGAGCAGGGAAGCTGTGCTCTCCCTGGAGCTCAGTCGCTGCAGCAGCGCCCACGTGTGGGGAAGGCTGTGCTGCGTAAGCCAGGAGGGCAGGGGGAGCCGCCACTCCTGACAGTGCCCCTCGGAGCCCAGTGCTGGGGCCTGCCGCCCTGCACGCAAAGCCACTCAAACACAACTAACCTGCCCGGGCAACTTCAAAAGGGCAGGGAGGCCACAGGATTACACTTTGCACAGCCATTTGGACTCTGTGCGACTGACATAAAAAACGATCCAATTTTAAAATGGGGGCCGGCGTAGTGGTACAGCGGATCAAGCATCCGCCTGCCATGCCAACATCCCATGTAAGCACCAATTTGGGTCCCAGCTGTTCCACTTCTAATCCAGCTTCCTGCTAAAGAACCTGGGGAGGCAGCAAAGGATGGCCCAAGTGCTTGAGCCACTGCCACCCACAAGGGAGATCCAGATGGAGTTCTGGGCTCCTGGCTTTGGACTGGCCCAGCCCTGGCCACTGCAGCCACTTGAGGAATGAACCTGCAGGTTGAAGAGCAATCTCTCTCTCTCTGTAACTTTGCCTTTCCAATAAATAAATAAATCTTAAAAAACAGACCAAAAAAAAAAAAAGGCAGGAAGAGCAAAGGGGAAGAACAGGAAGAGGCAGCGCAGTGGCCAGGAGACTCTTCAGTCTGCAGGTGTCCCAGGGCGCCCGCCCGGGACTGCCAGGCAGGCGTGGCAGGGGCACTCACGCAGCGTGCTTCTGGTGCAGCGGCGTCTTATCCCGGTGCAGGGGCGTGGTCACCACCACCTTTTGGCTGCACACTGGGGTGGACGTCAGTGAGGGGCTCTCGAGCTCCAGGGTATCCTGTTTGTTCCAGAAGTTCAGAAACTGCCAAGGGAGAGAAAGGACACGAGACAACACGATGACCTGCCTGTGGGTCCTGGAGGCCCAGCCAGGGGAGGGGAGAGAGCCCTGGGACGCCACTGCCAAGCACCCAGCCAGGCATACAGCAGGTGTTCAATAAATGTGTGCTGGGCCCAGGTGTCCGTCACCTCCACCTGCTGAGTGTCCGGCCGGGGGGCACACACCTGGGAGGGCGAGAAGGGCAGCGTCTTGACGGGCGTGGTCTTGGGTGTGAGGCTGTTGCAGTCCAGGAAGGACAGACTGGCGCTGCTCTCCGTGACGGGGGACAGGGCCACTCGCCGCTTCTTCTGACGCTTGAGCACCGAGGGTGGGGTGCCGGTGCCGGAGCCCCCGATGTCTGTGCTGGGGGAGATGGGGATCAGCTCGCCCCGGCTGCTGCGGCTCAGGTCTGAGATGGTGTGGCCGTCCAGGCGGTACTCGGTCACGTTGGGCACCAGGCCCACCGGCTGGCGGGGTGTCAGTGCCTGCTGCTGGGGTGGTGCCTGAGGCTGTACCGGGCTACTGTGGACGCTGCCCTCTGCGGATGGCTCCTCAGGGAGGTCAAACTTACTCAGATCGCACCAAGCATCAGGGTCCTGGGTGAGGGAGGGAGGCCAGCAACAACCACAGTTACTCTGTTCTTACTACAGCGGGGCTCATTCACCAAAGTCAGCACACAGGTGACAGGTGTGAGCCTGCAGCCTAGGACTGACCGTTCACTGGATCAGGCATCTGCTCAGTTTTCTGTTGGAGGTGAACCAGTGCAGCGGTCAGGCCGCCTGTCCAATGGTGGGGCTTCCTTGGAGCTCTTCATGAGCTATCTCCCCCCACCACCAACAGCCCTACAAAGAACTAGGCCCTCCCCTGCCTGGGGTTACTGAGCTTCTAACAGCAAACCTGAGCCTCCCCCTGGGCTTCCCACCTCTACAAAGTGGATTACAAGGCAAGGCTCTGCAGACAGAGGCTTCCACATGGTCCCTGGAGGTCTCCAGGCCAACCCCAGGGGCAATTTCTGCTCCCTGGGACCTGCAGGAGCCTCGGGCAGTTCACTCCTATGCATGGAGGCCGGCTCCAGGCAGCGCTGACTGCAGGCCCACATTCCAGTCTCGGGGAGGCCCAAACTGATAGCATCGAACAGACCAGAAGCACAACCTCTGAGGACTGCCTGGAGCGGCTTCTGCAGATGCTGTGACCCCAGACAGCAGAGCAAGACGGTCAGAGCTCCATGACACTGGACCAGTCCCACACCCTCTCTGAGCTTGGGAGTCCTACCCACATCACCAAGCTGCCCAACAGCTAAGGGCACACGGGTCGAAACGGGCCTGGTATCCAGCATACATTCGACGGCTGGATACAGGGTGAGCATCCGTCATCTGAAAATCCAAAATCCAAAATGCCCCCAACTCTGAAAGCTTTCAAGAAGTAAAATGATGCCACAAGTGGAAAATTCCATACCATGGATCCTATTGTGAGAAATGACCTTCAGGCAGCATACACACGAAACATAAATGAATTTCACGTTTAGACTTGGTGCTATCCCCATATCTAACCACGATACACAAATGTTGCAAAATTCACACCACTCCTGATCAAAAGGGATACCTGTACAATTAAGCGTGGGCAGGCACACAGCAGGTGCTCCCCCTCCACTGTGACTCTCAGGGGGAGGTACTGGGCTCAGCCTGGCCCAGCTCTCACCTCCAAGCCTCTCTTAGCACCCAGAGGGTGCAGGTGGGGCTACTTGTGAAAACGGATCAGGGTCTGCCGGTCTCACATCTCAAGCAGCAATGACAGCCCCAGAGGGTTGAGGGTCGAGCAGGCCCCACAGTGGACTCTGGCAGGGTGCCAACACAAGGCCAGGGAGGGACTGGGCAGATTCTCCCCTGGGGACAGCATCGTCCAACCCTCCCCCTTCTCACAGTGAGAGCACCAGGCTCACTCCTAACCTCACTCTCATCTACTGGCCAGAGAAAAGGACACACCTGACAGGGCACCCTGTGGACCGCACTTAATTAAGCTCAGAGCCCAGCATGAGCACACAGATGGTGAATCAAGAGTGCCCTTATTCTCAGCGCAGAGACAGATCACCTGAGAGGAAGGGAGCGAGTGCGGGGCTGAACTCCCCAGACCCACCCTGCAGGACGTAAGGGCCAGAGGTGTGCCCCTCCCCCGCCCAGGAGCAAGGTAAGCAGGCACAGGCCAGGGAGACCCACTCACTGCTCCATCCCAGCACTTCCCAGTCCCCTCTCCAGGGAAACCCAACCTTGTGAAGCCACAAATATCACAGTCCCTTGGCAGTCAGCCACACAGGGAAGCCTTCCCACCTCACCCCATGGGGTACAAAAGGGCTGGTTCCACTCTGCACACACCCCCCAAAGGAAAGAACTGCCCAGTGGCTGACTTGGTGACCCCAGGGCCGGGTACTCAGCCTGGGCCCTCGGTGGCAGCAATGGAGCGAGTGGGAAGCAGGCCTGCGACAGCAGCACTCCCCGCCCAGCGCGACCCACGTACCGACTCGATCAGGTCCAGGGCCTCTGAGAAGCTGGAGCCCACGGCAGGGATGAGGAGGTTGGCGGCCTCCACCACCCACTTGTAGGGCAGGCTCGTCTCTGGCGGGGAGCCCTCCTGGTCCTCACGCTTGGGGAATTCCTGCGAGGGCTCCGGAGTGTGCACGCTGTCCAGCTGTACGGGGATGAGCTCCGGCTCGGCAGAAGGGGCTGCGGCCGCCTCCTCCTCGCTGCCTTCCTCCTCCTTCATGGCAGGGGGCGCCGGGGGCCAGCCGGTCACAAGACCGCCCTGTGGGTCACAAGGGCACACGGTCTGGATTTTCTGGTTGAAATACAAATTATGCAGTAGCTTCCAGCAAAACATGCACTCGGTCTAACAGTAAGGGAGCCTGGATGAGTCCAATTTGAGCGATGCTCTGTTAAGATACCTGGCCACACACTCTGAATCTTGTGAGACTAACTGAGCAGGGCAGGGGACAGCACCAGGACAAGTTAGTGCAGGCCTGCTCCTGGCTGCAGCAGGGCAGGAGCAACGAGACATGCACAGAGGACTAGACACACGTCCTGCGCCGGCTGCAGCTGCGTGGAGTCGTGGATGTGGGCCCGGGCCCCTGACGAGATCCACACTGGAGGACGAAGGGGAAAAGCATTCAGCAGCAACCGGCTCTCAAATGGCTCAGGCGAGAAAAAAAAAAAAACAGAGAAAGAGATTGGGCAACTCTGGCTAAGTGTTCTAAATCAATGAATCTGGTAAAGGAACCTTTCCTGAATGCTTCACATTATTTCAAAATTAAACTCTGAAAATTGCATGTAGCTGGGGCCAGCATTGTGGTGTAGCAGGTAAAGCTGCCCCGAGACACCGGCATCCCATATGGGCACCGGTTCAAGTTCTGGCTGTTCCAATCCAGCTCCCTGCTAATGTGCTTAGGAAATTCGCAGAAGATGGCCCAAGTGCTTGGGCCCCAGCACCCACATGGGAGACCCCAATGAAGCTCCTGGTTTCAGCCTGACCCAGCACTGGCATTGCAGCCATTTGGGAAGTGAACTAGCAGATGGAAGGAAGATGTCTACCTCTCTCTCTGTGGCTTTTTTTTTTTTTTCCCCAAATGATTTATTTATCTATTTGAAAGGCAGAGTTATAAAGAGGCAGAGAGAGAGGTCATCCATCCGCTGATTCACTCTTCAGATGCACGCAACAGTCAGTGCTGTGCCAATCAGAAGCCAGGAGTCCGGAGCCTCCTCCAGGTCTCCCATGTGGGCCATCTTCTGTTGCTTTCCCAGGCCCTAGCAAAGAGCTGGATCAGAAGTGGAACAGCCGGGACTCAAACCGGCGCCCATATGGGATGCCAGCGCTGCAGGTGGCAGCTTTATCCACTATGCCACAACACCGCCCCCCAAGCTCTAAATTTCAAATAAATATTTTCAAAAGAGGGGGAAAAATGCATGTAGCTTATAAATGAAAAAAAAAAAAAAAAAATTGGCCGGCGCCGCGGTTCACTAGGCTAATCCTCCGCCTTGTGGCGCTGGCACACCAGGTTCTAGTCCCGGTCGGGGCACCGGATTCTGTCCCGGTTGCCCCTCTTCCAGGCCAGCTCTCTGCTGTGGCCAAGGAGTGCAGTGGAGGATGGCCCAAGTCCTTGGGCCCTGCACCCCATGGGAGACCAGGAGAAGCAGCTGGCTCCTGGCTTCGGATCAGTGCAGTGCGCCGGCCGCAGCGCGCTACCGCGGCGGCCATTGGAGGGTGAACCAACGGCAAAAGGAAGACCTTTCTCTCTGTCTCTCTCTCTCTCACTGTCCACTCTGCCTGTCAAAAAAAAAAAAAAAAAAAAAAATTGAGGAAAATCCTTTGCAGCATTTAGCCTCCTGGCAGACCCAGGAAATAGGGCACTCGCCCTGGCAGACCCAGGAAACAGGGTGCTTGCCCTGGCAGACCCAGGAAACAGGGCGCTCGCCCTGGCAGACCCAGGCATCCTGGAAAATAACATTTGTGGGAAGGGCATCTGGTGCAGCTGAGCCACAGCTCTGCTTCCAATCCAACTTCCTGCTAATGCACAGCCTGGGAGGCTGTAGGTGGCACAGCTCAATTACCTGAGTCCCTGTCACCCACATGGGAGACCTGGATGGAGTTCCAGGCTCCTGGCTTTGGCCTGGCCCAGCCTTGGCACTGGGGAAGTAACTAGCAGGTAGGAGCTCTGTCTGTCATGGAAAGACTCTGCCTTTTTGGTAAAGTAATTAAAAAATGTGATTTATAAAGACTACCTTGCTGGGAGAACAGTTAATCAGGTCCCCTGGTGGTCACGGCACCCACGGGCCAAGGAACTAACAGCTCTGCCGTGTAGCTCCTTGGTTGCCTGCCACCGTCATTTGTAAAACATCTCTAACCAGCTGAGGGCAGAGCCGGGCGCCGAACTGTTTGCCGCAGTCGTCAGCCTCCAGCAGCAACCAGATGAGCTTCGTGTGTCCCCTCCCCCTCACTGACGGGAGGTACAAATCCCCAGAAGGCTCTCAAGCCGCTCTCTGGCCTGTCTAGATCCGGACCTGCTCTCCTGGAGCTGAGCTCCTGTGAAACACGTGGAGAGCAAGGCGCAAGACCCACGTGAACAGCGGCACAGTGGGGCTAGGGAGCGGGCAGAGGCTCAGGTCTAACAGAATGCTGCCATCTACTCTCTGACCCTGGGGAGGCTGTGCGCCCTCCCTGGGTTTCCGTTTCCTTCTAAAACAAGAACACGAAGGTCGTCACGCAGGGACGCTACGCAGATCAGCAAGGCGAGGTCAAGGATCCTACTGCATTGCTAGCTTTTATCACCACTGCTGCCAACTGAGCAGAAAGACAAGGGGATGAGATAAAGATTTCATTAAAAATTTATACATGGGATGGGGCCGGCGCTGTGGCACAGTGGGTTAATGCCCGGTCTATAGTGCCGGCATCCCATATGGGCACCAGTTCGAGTCCCGGCTGCTCCACTTCCGATCCAGCTCTCTGCCAAGGCCTGGGAAAGCAGTGGAAGATGGCCCAAGTCCTTGGGCCCCTGTGCCCACGTGGGAGACCCAGAAGAAGCTCCTGGCTCCAGATCGGTGCTGCTCCGGCCATTGCGGCCATCTGGAGAGTGAACCAGCGGATGGAAGACTTTCTCTCTCTCTGCCTCTGCAACTCTGCCTTTCAAATAAATAAAATAAATCTTTAAAAAAAAAAATGTATAGCTGGGGACCAGCGCTATGGAGTAGTGGTAAAGCCACTACCTGCAACACCAGCTTCTCATACAGGCTCTGGTTTGAGTCCCAGCTGCTCCACCTCCAATCCAGCTCCCTGATAATGCGCGTGGGAAAGCAGAAGATGGCCCAAGTGCTTGGGCCCCTGTACCCAGGGGGAAAACCTGGAAGAAGCTCCTGGCTTCAGATTACCCCAGCTCTGACCAGTGTAGCCATTTGGGGAGTGAACCAGCAGATGGAAGAACTCTGTAACTCTGAGTTTCAGATAAATAAAATAAATCTTAAAAATAAAAAAACACCTGCTCCAATGGAAGGCAGGGGGCTTTCACAAACACTGTGAAAAGGCTACTTAGACAACCGGTTTCCTACAAGGCTCTGCTCAACACATGTATCCCAGAGAAGGGAAAACATCTGCAGACTCCAGCATGCACATGCACCCTGCTGAGTTTCCATAGAAACACAACACAAAGTCCAGACTCCACACACATTGTTGCAAAAACAAAAACAGACAGAAAACAGAGGAGCAGCTGCCGCGGCGGGGGTGGAGGTCAGTAGCTGACCACACCCAGGAACTTCAAAGGTTATGGAAACACTCTATACCTTGATCATCTCAGAACCACACACAAACACATTTAATACATCTGACTGTTAATGACAAACATGCTTTTTACATGCTATTTATTTATTTGACATGTGACTGAAACAGACAAGAGATCTTCCATCCACGGGGTTACTCCCCAACTATCAGCAAAAGGCAGGAGCTGGGCCAGGTCAAAGCCAGAAGCCATGAACTCCATCCTTGCCTCCGTCAACTGGCCCAAGGACTTGCACCATCAGCCACTGCTTTCCCAGGCACATCAGCAGGAAGCTGGATGGTAAATAAAGCAGCCAGGACTCAAACCAGCACTCTAATATGAGATTCTGGTGCCTCAAGTGGCCACAGAACCCAGCGTGGCACAACACTAGCCCCCACCTTTTACTTATGACATCCACATCTCATGTTGGAGTGCTTTAGCTGGTCTCTCGGCCTAGGCTCCTAACTCCAACTTCCTACTAACGTACACCCAGGAGGCAGACATGATGGCTCACGTAGCTGGGTGACTGCAGACTGTGTGGGAGACCTAGAGTGGGTTCCATACTCCTGGCTTCTGTCCAGCCCAGCCCTGGCTGTTGCAGGCATTCTGGGAGTGAAGAAGAGAATGAAAGATTTGTCTGTTCCTGTCTCTCAGAAACAAGGAGAGAGAGAAAGAGATTGGAAAGGACAGCAGGTAAGAAGGAAGCTGTGACAAGGCCAGGAGGCCAAGGACATCCTCAACCTTATTCTCAATTGTACCTAATGGGCTGGTGTCACCCCCACCGGGAAGACAAGTGCGCATGCCAAGCAGAAGTGTGTCACAGGAAAGGTGCCACACACATGCACCTGCCTTTACACCCAGTGGCAGAAGCTAAGGAACAGCTGAGGGCAGGCATTCAACGAGACAGCGAGGAACAAATGTAAAATAAACCAGCGGGGGCCAGCATTGTGGCTCAGCGGCTTAAGCCACTGCTTGTGACACCAGCGTCACTTTGAGTCCAGGCCGCTCTACTTCCCATCTGGCTTCCTGCTAACGTGCTTGGGAAGGCAACGAAAGATGTCCCAAGTACTTGGGCCCCTGCCACCCAAGTGGGAGACCAGGGGAAAGTTCCTGGCTCCTGGCTTTGACCTGGCCCAGACCTGGCTGCTGTGGGCATTTGGGAAGCAGACCAGCAGATGGAAGAGCTCTCTTTTTTGTCACTCTGCAAACAAAAACATCAAAGCAACCGAGCACCCAGGGCTGCAGTGTGGACGCCCCACCTGGCCTTCGGCTGCCTGGGCACCCTGCGGGCTGTCCTTGTCCTCGAGCTCCAGCAGCAAGTACACGGGTTTGCAGTCTTTGGACTCGCTCAGGAAGCCTCCCGTGTCCACTTTCCTCTTGATGGTGGAGTTCCAGTGATTCTTCACAGCATTGTCTGTCCTGCAGGGGCAAACGGGACCTCAGCCTCCCAGCTCGGCGGCCGGGAGCCCCCCGCCCCCGCCAGCGCCGATCTCCCTGGGCTGCTCCCGCCACTGCCCGTGAGTGTGCAGCTGCAGGAGCTTCAGGGACTTTTACAGCTCCAAGATGAAGATGAAGTTCCACAGGTTTCCATCCCTTAACAGCTAAGTTTTCCCCGGATCTCTGAGATGGCAAATTTATGACAACTGGCACTACATCAGCAAGTAAGACAGGCAGTACCCGGGTTCTAGTCCCGGTTTGAGCACCGGATTCTGTCCCGGTTGCTCCTCTTCCAGTCCAGCTCTCTGCTGTAGCCCGGGAGTGCAGTGGGGGATGGCCCAAGTCCTTGGGCCCTGCACCCACATGGGAGACCAGGAGGAGGCACCTGGCTCCTGGTTTCAGGTCGGCGCAGAGCTGGCCATGGCTGCCATTTGGGGGGGTAAACCAACAGAAAAGGAAGACCTTTCTCTCTGTCTCTCTCTCTCACTGTCTAACTCTGCCTGTCAAAAAAAAAAAAAAAAAAAGACAGGTGGTCGACATTTGGAGTCTAATCTGGCAGGACAGACCGCCACATCTATCAATGTACAAGAATAACTGAAAAGCTGGTAGAGGAGCTGGTGTTGTGGCATAGCAGGTTAAGCCGCCACCTGTGACGCCAGCACCCGACATGGGCACCAGTTCAAGTCCCAGTTGCTCCACTTCCAGTCCAGCTCCTTGCTAATGTGTCTGGGAAAACAGGTGGTCCAAGCCCTTGGGCCCCTACACTCACATGAGAGACCTGGAAGAAGCTCCTGACCTGTCTGGGGAGTGAACCAGCACATAGAAGATCTCTGTCTCTCCCTAACTCGCCTTTCCAAAAAATAAAACGTAAGTTTTTTTAAAAAAGAAAAAAAAAAAAAAGGAAAGTCAGTGGAAATGGAATTGAAAAGATATCTTTATTTGGGGCGCGGGGTTGTGGCACAGTGGGTTAAGTCAGCACCTGTGACAGCAGTTGAGTCCCAGCTGCTCCACTTCCATTCAGCTCTCCGCTAAAGCCTGGGAAAGCAGTGGAAGCCGCCCAAGCGCCTGAGTCCCTGCCACCCACATGGAGTTCCAGGCCACCATCTTCAGCCTGGCCCAGACCTGGCAGCTCCAGCCACTTGAGGAATGAACCAGTAGACCAAAAATCTTCCCCTTACTCTGTATCTCTTCCTTTTAAAAAATATCAATCTTGGTAGAGGGGAGGGGATAAATCTGGATGCAAAAAAAAATTCAAAATCCACATAATTTTCCCATAACATGCATTTTTCACAAACTTTTTGAAGACCTCCTCATATGCACAGATTTCAAAAATTTTTTGCATCGGGGCGGGGCTTATGGAGCAGCAGGTTAAGCTGTGGCCTGGGATGCCAGCACCCAATAACACAGGACACTGGTTTGAGTCCTGGCTACAGTGTTTCCAATCCAACCTCCTGCTAATGCAGATACTGGGAGGCAGCAGATGATGGTTCAGGTACATGGGCTCCCGCCACCCTTGTGGGAGAACCAGATGAACTTTGGACTGCTAGCTTCAGCCTGGCACAGTCCTAGCTGTTGTGGTAATTTAGGGAGTGAACCAACAGACGGAAAAATCTCTCTCCATCTGTCTCTTGGCCTTTCAAATAAAATAACTTATAAAAATTACGGGGGCCTGCAGTGCCGGTGTCCTATATGGGCACCGGTTCAAGTACCGGCTGTTCCACTTCTGATCCAGCTCTCTGCTATGGCCTGGGAAAGCAGTAGAAGATGACCCAAGTGCTTGGGCCCCTGCATCCATGTGGGAGACCTGGAGGAAGCTCTTGGCTCCTGGTTTTGGACTGGTGCAGCTCCGGCTGCTGCGACCAACTGGGGAGTAAACCAGCAGATGGAAGACCTCTCTCTCTCTCTCTCTGCCTCTTCTTCTTTCTCTGTGTAACTGACTTTCAAATAAATAAATAAATCTTTAAAGAAAACCAAATAAACAAGGGACTGAATCCTAAGTGGAGCAGCCAGGATTTGAACTGGCTTCCATAGGGGATTCCAGCACGGCAGGCAGTGGCTTTAACCACTACGCCACAGTGCCCCCTGAACCTCTTTTCATCCTAAATGCAGAGTATCCAGGTCTTGAACCAGAGCCTAAATGGGATGCCCACACTGCTGCTTTTCCCAGGCCATTAGCAGGGAGCTGAATTGGAAATGGAGCATCTGACATTTGGGGAGAGAACCAGCAGATTCAAGATCTGTCTCTCTTCTCTACCTTCCAAATAAAATGAAAATAAACTCTAAAAGTTTTGTAAAACTTAGGTAGAAAGAAGACTTTTTTGAATATAAAATTACCAAAAACCTATCTCCCTGTACTGACCTCAGAAGAACGTACTCCACCAAAAACCAGAAGACAAACCTCATAAAAAGGAGGCTCCAGAGTGACAGCAGAGCTCAGCCCACAAGCTGCAGGATGGACAAGACGGCTCTGCAGGATGGTTCTCAGAGGGAAATAGGCAGATGCGTCACCCAGGACGCCCTGGGCACCGGAAAACAGCACTGACCGATGCTCCCAGGACACAGAGGGCCCCCGGCCAATCAACAGCTATTATCAAAAGTACATGAGTGAAAAACCAAAGCAATTGCCAATCCCCGGGAAAACAGGTGTCAGACATGACAGTATAGTCCTGGGTAAGGTAGCTTCAGCAACTGACTGACTTACAGGGTGGTAATATGGCAAACACTGCTGTTCTAACTGAAAGTGATGGCAGGACACTGAAGCAATGGGGAGGGGCGGGAGTGAAGTCTAAGAAAGTGAAATGTCCTGTGGCAGAAAACCAACACATATGATTACGATAACATAATATAGAAATGTGGAGGAAATACCAGAAAAACTAAAAAAAAAAGATGAGTCTGTTTTAGTAGAAAGTGGAGACTGGGAACTAATGTTTTCACTATAATCTATATAATATTATATAATAGTATAGTACTTACTACCTGGATTTGTCTTTTTATTTCCTTAAAGTCCATCACCCCATACCCTCCCAGATCATTTTACATGGGCTAAAAAAGAGAAATCCAGGAGGAAGGGGCTGGCCAAGGAGACGAGTTGGGATCAGAACAGTTCACTCCAGGCCTCCCTGTTGGTTTCTGGTTGAGGCCACGTGTGGCACCGTCTGTCCTTATAAACCACAGAAGTCGAGGCCTTCCTGGGGGAACCCACCATTCCCACGAGTGCCTCTGGAGGCCCCTTGGCCGAGGCTGGGGGTTAGAGGAGAGCACAGAAGCACAGCACCCGGAGGACGCCCCCCGAGGTGAGCACGGCTGTCACCGCCCAGGAACACCACCTGGCTCGGGGCAGGCTCACCTCCCGGGCAGCATCTTGGCGATCTCGGCCCAGCGGTTGCCCAGCACCTTGTGGGCCTCACAGATGATGCGGTCTTCCTCTTCAGTCCAGCAGGACTTCTTCACCTCAGGGTTGAGGTGGTTGTGCCAGCGCTCACGGCACTGCTTCCCCAGCCGGCCCTTCAGGTGCTTGGCGATCAGTGTCCACTGCTTCGTGCCGTACTTCTTGACCAGCTCGATAACCTGGGAGAGGCTTCTGTGAGGCCAGTGGGACCCCCCCGCCCCGCCCCTACTCCAGCACTGGCACATCACTATGGCCCCAACCCCAGGGTGTGGAACAACACGGAAGCCATCACAGTGGCTGTCGGAGTCCACAGGTACCTACCTCGGGATGTTACCATGTCCCTGTCACCCAGCACCTGGGACAGGGGCCCAAAGTGCCAGAGAAAGAAGAAGGAGCCAGGGTCCTGTTTCCCTTCTCAGGGCACAATCCAATCAACACACTGACTACAAAAGAGCAGACAGAGGACCTACACACAGGGGTCCAAGACATGGCACCAAAGGCTCATGCCCCACAGCATATCCATGTGATCTAAGGTCAGGGACAGACTCTCCCCAGCCACACCAGGGCTGCCACAAGGCTATCCAGCACATTTTTAGCAATCAAGAGGGGGACAGTCCAAGCCACCGTGCTAGGCTTGGTTGGCCAACCTGGGCCGACTGTCACGTTGCTCAAAACACAAACCACAACGTTCGCAGCTTCCCGGCCAACCAGGCCCCTCCTGAATTCTCAACACGCTTTCCCGTACACACAGGAAGAGTGGGCACTTCACGGCAAAACCATTTCGATGGGGAAATACCCTATTTCACTTCTGTATGGTCTTAGTTTTCATAGCAACCACTTATCACTTTGATTTTTTTTACTATTTATTTTCATGTACTTGAAAGAGTGAGAGGGAAAGAGATACAGAACTTCCACCTGCTGACTCACTCCCCACATGCCTGCAACAGTCAGGGTTGGGCCAGGCCAAAGCCAGGAGCCTAGAACTCCATCTGGGTCTCCTACAGGGGTGGCAGGGACCCCAGCACCATGGGCCATGATTCAATGCCTCTCAGGACACATTAGGAGACAGCTGAATGGGAAATGAAGCAGCCAGGACTGGAACCAGCACTCCGTACAGGATGCAGCATCCATAAAGGATGCAGGTGCTCCAAGCAGGGGTTTGGCCCACTGCGCCACAAAGCCCACGCCTAAAATTAAGACAAAATCCCTTAAAAACAAACCTGGGGTAGATGTCACAGTGCAGCAGGCTAAGCCACTGCTTGTGATGCCCACATCCTGTATCTAAGGGCCTGGTCTGAGTTCCGGCTGCTGTCCCTCTGATTCAGCTACTGCTAATGCGCACCCGGGGAGGCAGCAGACGGTTCAAGTACTTGTGTCCCTGCCACCCACAGTGGAGGCCCAGATGAAGTTCCTGTCTCCTGCCTTTGGCCTGGCAATTGTAGGCATTTGGGGAATGAACCAGAGGATGAAATATCTCTCTGCCTTTCAAATAAAATAAAAATAGCTAAATTTAAAATAATAATAAAACATCTAGTCCTCTCACCTCCCTCTTCTCCCCGGGCTGCGCCTGCCAGTGCAGTGGCATTCTCTGGGCTGGTTTCAGGAAGAACCAGAGAGAAGACTCCTGAGAAACAGCCCAGGGGGTCCTGGTGCTGCCTCTTCCTAGCTTGGGGCACCCTACTCTGAGCCTTGATGTCCCCTTGTACCCATTCACACGACTGTGATCAAAAGGACACAGCACTTACAAGGCTCAGTGCCCAGGAAAACGGTTCACCAGGCACAGTCGCCATTATAACAAGATCATTAATAGCACCTGCCACCCTCTGTAAGCTCAGCTGGTGCAGGGACCACACAAACCCCTCACGTGCATCACCTGTCCAACCTTCACAAAAACCCTACTGCAGGGACCAAGAAGCTGAGTGTTCCGCCCAACAGCCCCAGCTCCTGATTGGAGACCCTCAGGATCAGGACCTGGGGCCTCGAACTGGACACTGTGGGGACGCCCAGGCTGATTGCAGGCTGACTCGCTCCCAGGTTCAGGTGCATGGACATGCCCACAGTGGTGCCTGCTGCCCTGCAGGTAGGTGAAGGCCCACTGAATACAGGTGGCTGAGTTACCTTCTGGTCCTCCTCTTTGGTCCAGGGTCCCTTGACAAGATCTGGATTCAACACTCTCAGCCACCGGTACTGGCATTGCTGGTCAGTGCGGTTCTGGGAAGCGAACAGGAAGAACATTGAGGAACCTGTGAGAGCTCCTGATCCATGGGCTGGGACCCTTTGCAGCACTGGGCTCAGGGGCTCAGGTCCCGGTGTGTGCCACCCCCCCACACACACACGACACACGAGGACACGCATGGCTTCCCCTTGCTGCAGACGGGGACAGGTTCGGGCCCCTGTGGAAGGCCACCTCCCACCACCCACACAGGCAGCCACCCCCGCCAAGCCTGTAACAGACTCATGAGATTCCAGATCCCTGCTTTCTTTTGGGAGAGCGTTTCTATTTCTGAAGCACCACATGGAAGAGAAGCAGATGAGCAAAGTGCGCGAAAGGGCTCTGGTGGCTCCGACCTCTAGTGGCCCCGGGGACCCAGGCAATAAGCCAGAGAGCAGACACCTGCAGCCTGGGGGTGGGGTGGCTGCAGCCGCAGTCGGCGGAAGTACCACCTGCCCCCAGCTGCAGCCTCACTGTTGAGGAACCCAGCACGCATCCGCTCCAGCAGTGCAGGAAGCAATGCAAATCAGCACATCACTGGCCACAGCTACAAACCCGGCAAAGCCCCTGACATTCGAGGCAGCTGTGGGCAGAGGCTTCCGCCAGTGGGCCCTGAATTCCTCTGGGAAGCAAGGTCCCATGAACACGGTCTTCTTTTACGTGGTTCTCCTTTGGAGGGAACTGGTAAGGAACTCCCTCACCTCCTCCCTGGCAGGGAGCTTGTCCCCGGCACAGTGGTAGGTCGGCGAGAACCCCTGCCATACTCACAGGAAAGTGGCTGGCCAGGAACTTCCAATCCTGCTGTCCAAACTGCCTCACCAGGGCCCTCAGCTGCTCGTCCTGCCAACACGAGGAAGACAGAGCTCAGCACACAGGGTGCAGGAGGCCGCCTCCCAGGCGCCCCAGCAGCAGCCTCTCCAAGAACAGCGTTGTCCTTCCATCCCAGCTTAAAATGACCACCTACTGCGCGCCAGGCGTGGCAGTCACAGCGGCAGGCAGCAACCCCGAGGGGCTTATGGTCTAGGGAGAGCTCATCGAAAGCTCAGATACACAAAGAGCTCCACAGTAATAGGAATGCAGTGTAGCTGGAACATTGGACTCAAGTGAACAAGGGACACAAGATGGTTCTGGAGGGACGGCAGGAACCAGGCCTCACGCAAAACTGACTGACGCCTCTGCAGCAGGCTAAGCCACCGCGACATCTGAGCAGTGGGCGTTTACGGTCCAATGGCTTGTGACAAGGGCTCCAACGTGCTTGCTGCAAGGTAGGAAAGGGGATGGAAGAAGGCAGAGTGGATGCAAGGCCAATACTGCACCCAGGCCCGGGGTGACAGGACCGGGCACTGGAGGTGGGGAAGCCAGGGGCAGAACTGAGAGTAGGCAGAAGACACATTCTCCTGAAGAGGAGCTACTGTCACAACGTGCATCTCGGGACGCTGATGAGTCAGACATACACGGGGACACACCGGATCATTCCATGCACACGGAATTCTAGAAGATGTGAACTAAGATACAGGAACAAAAAGGAAGCCAGTGGTCGGACAAAAGAGACAGCAAGGAGATCGAGGACTGTGTTGGGGGTGGTGGAATGTTCTGGAACGTGACTGCTGCTATTCGTGGCTGTAAACAGGCACCTGTGAAATTCACCGAGCTGTACGTCGAATGGCTACAGTTGATTGTATATAAAGTATTTCTCAATTTTATAGAAATAAAATATATAGGAGTATTTGGAATAGCAGTTAAGATGGTACTTGGGGGGCCCGGTGCTGTGGTGTAACAGGTAAAGCTACTGCCAGCAGTGCCAGCATCCCATATGGGCACCGGTTCAATTCCCAGCTGCTCCATTTCCAACCCTGCTCCCTGCTAATGTGCCTGGGAAAGCAGTGAAGGGTGGCCCAAGTCCTTGGGCCCCCGCACCCGCATGGGAATCCTGGAAGAAGCTCCAGGCAACTGGCTTCAGACCAGCCCAGCTCCAGCTGTAGTGGGCATTTGGAGAGTAAACCAGCAGACAGAAGACTTCTCTCTCTGCCTCTCTGTAACTCTGCCTTTCAAATAAATAAATAAATCTTAAAAAAAAAAAAAAACAATGTCACTTGGGACATACTTGCTCATATCAGAGTGCCTGAGTTCAAATCCCAGCTCTGCTCCCATTCCAGCTTCCTGCTAACAATGTGCACTCCAGGAGAACTGCAGGTGATGGCTCAAGTACCTGAGTCCCTGACACCCATGCGGGAGACCTGAATGGGGTTCCTGGCTCCTGGTTTTGGTCTGGCCCAGCCCCAGCTGTTACAGGCATTGAGAGTGAACCAGCAGATGAAAGATTTCTAATAATTGAAATTTTTTAAAAAATATGATATACACAAAGAAAATGTGATAAAGGCATCAATGGAATACTACTCAGTCTTAAAAAAAAAAAAAAAAAGGAAAAGCAGAGGCTAACGTGTGCCACGGATTAAACCACCACTTGCCACACCAGCATCTCATAGCAAAGTGTGGGTCCCAGTCCCGGGCTATTCGGCCCCGACGCAGCTTCCTGCTAATGCGACCAGCAGAGCAGGAGACGGCTCAGGTGCTTAGGCCCCTGCATCCATGTGCAAGACCTGGATGGAGCTCTGAGCTCCTGGCTTCTGCCTGGTCCAGCCCCAGCTGTCAACAGCAATTTGGGGAATGAGCCAGTGGATGGAAGTTCTGTCTCTCTCGCTCGGTCACTCTGCCATTTGAATAAGTACATAAACAAGTCTCTAATTAAAAAGAGAAGGCAAATTTAAAAAAAAAAAAAAGGAAATTCTGAAACGTACTAGATGGAACATGGACAACCCTTGAGGACATTTTGTTCCATGAAATAAGCCAGTCACAGAAGGACAAGTACTGTGTGCTTCCAGTCACGACGTACCTAGAGCAGTCAAAGCCACAGAAACAGAAAGTAGGCACCTGGCAGCCAAGGGCTGGGGAGAGAATTAGTGCCTAAAAGATATAGTTTCAGTTCTCAGAAAACAGAAAGCTTCCTAAGATCTGCTGCCCCACAGACCATGGGGAATACTTAACACTGCCATACTGTGCCCTGAGAAAGGGTTAAGGCCAGGGCTGGGCCAGGCTGAAGCCAGGACTAGAACTCTATCCAGGTCTCCCAGATGGGTGCAGGGGCCCAAGCACCTGTGCCATCTCCCACACTGCTTTCCCAGGTGCGTTTAACAGGGAGTTGGATCAGAAGTGGACTTGAACCACCAGCACGGCAGGTTGTGGCTGAACCCACTAAGCCACAACATAGGCCCCCACACCAATCTCTTAGCCCCAGGCCGCCCCAAACTCTACTCTACCTACACAGATTAGTGCATACAAAACAGAAGGAAAGCTTCCCTTAGCCAGGGGACTTAGAGAGGGACAGGGGAGCTGTCCAAACCGGGAGGCAGGGCTCCCCTGCTTTAACACCTCACTTCCTGGGGCCGGAGCTGTGGTGTAGTGGGCTAAGCCTCCACCTACAGTGCTGGCATTCCACATGGGCACTGGTTCTAGTCCCGGATGCTCCACTTCCAATCCAGCTCCCTGCTGTGGCATCAGAAAGCAGAAGACGGCCCATGTGCGTGGACCCCTGCACCCATGCAGGAAAGTCAGAAGAAGCTCCAGGCTCCTGGCTTCAGATCAGCTCAGCTCTGGCCATTGTGGCCATTTGGGTGGGGAGTGAATCAGCAGATGGAAGACATCTCTCTCTCTGCCTCTCAAATAAATAAATCTTTAAGAAGGGGGAAAAAAACCTCACAGTGCCAGTGGAACAAGCCCAAAGCTTCACAACAGAACCTCAGGGCCCTGCAGGGATTGGTCCCGTTCTATCTTTTCATCGGCATCAACCATTCTGCCCCTGCGAGGACCCTCCCCTCCAATCGACTCTGGGCACTATGGCTTTTTCTGCTGGGACACATCCCCACCTCGCCACACAGCTTGTCTTCCTGGGGGCTGAATTTCCAAATTCTCACCCCGGCTCAAAGGCCACGTTCTCCATGAACTTTCCCTACGTCCTTCAAGGAAGTCACCTCTCCCAGCACAGGTATCTGCACGCTCCTGGCTCTCGCGTGGGACAGGCAACTCTCAGCCCCTGCGTGCCATGGGCCTTGTGCAAGACACGAATGCAGATACAACAAGGAGCACAACGGACACCACCCCGGGCATCACGAGGTTCTGCGAAGACGCGGCATCCTGCTCTGGATGAAGAACCGATCCGTTTATTCTCCTGAGCCCGCGAGAGCTGAACACGTTACATCTTCCCTCCTCGGACCCCAGTGGGATGAACAGGAAAGATCTGCTCAGCACACATCTGAACAAACACCGTAAACAACTGAAGAGGGTGTTACAATTATCCAGTAAAGACCAAAAAAACCACAAACAGCCAAAAATTTTAAAACCTGCAAAATTAAACATATCAAAGAAAACAGAGGCAGAATAAAAAGGCCAGGCACGGGCACTGTGGCACAGCGGCACCTGTATTGGAGTGCCTGGGCTCCAGCTTCCTGCTAATGTGTGGGAGGCAGCAGGTGATGGCTTAGGTACTTGTGTCCCTGCTACCCACGTGGGAGAAGGGGATAGAATTCCCAGCTCCTGGCTTTGGCCTGGACTGCCCTGTCTGTTGCCTCCATTTGGAAATTAAACCAGCAGATGAAAGATCTGTCACTTTTCCAAATAAATAAATAAATATTAAAAAAAAAAAAAGATAAGGCCAGGGGCCAGCACTGTGGCAAAACGGGTTG